>NW_012103587.1:241278-256619 GCF_000951045.1 Mandrillus leucophaeus
TGTTACAAACCTGACAATGCAGTGTTACAATTGTTACTTAAACAGTTGCTCATACCAAGTATAAGCATCTTTTTGCTTGTTAACAAAAAATAAAAATATCACACAATATTCATGTTAGAACTATACTCATTCTTCACTTGAAACCATACGTTTTTCTTTTTTTGAGATGGAGTCTTGCTCTGTCGCCCAGGCTGGAGTGCAGTGGTGCGATCTCGGCTCACTGCAGTCTCCACCTCCCGGGTTCAAGCAATTCTCCTGCCTCAGCCTCCCGAGTAGCTGGGACTACAGGCACATGCCGCCATGCTCAGCTAATTTTTTGTGTGTGTATTTTAGTAGAGTTGGGGTTTCACTGTGTTGCCCAGGCTGGTTGCAAACTGCTGAACTCAGGCAATCCACCTGCCTCAACCTCCCAAAGTGCTGGGATTACAGGTGTGAGCCACCGTGCCCGGCCAAACCATACTCATTTTTCAATTGGCTATGGATACAAGAATTCAGCAAAAATCAACATAGGCATTCTGTGAGAATCCATTGACTGTATGCAATTTACCATAAAGAGTATTGTGCATTTCACTGTTATTTGTAAATTGTGTGCTACAGACTACTGTGTCAGTAATATCTTACTTGTGTACATGTGTACCTCGTTTTTGGAGAGTGAATGGTTAAACATCTGCCAGCACATCACTGCATGCTGCCCTGTTACTCCAAAAAGGCTGCGTTTGCACTCATCAGTGCTGTGTGAGAGTTCCTTTTTTCTTGTACCAGCACAAGATGTTCATTCTCCTTATTTCATCTTTTGTCAATATGAGGAGCAAAAAACAATGTAATCTCAATTTGCTTTTAGTGTATTTCGTGGCCATTTGTATTTCTCTCTTGGGACATCACCCACTTCTTTCTTTGGATATTCATGGCATGTGGTTTTTTTAAAATTAATGATTTATGGACACTCTTTATATTAAAAGATTAACCCATTACTTGTCATACGTTGCAACTATTTTTTTCCAGTTTGTAACTTTTCTTTCACTTTTATTTATATTGTCACTTTTTGCAAAATAGAAATTTTAATAGATTTAAGGGTTTTTTTTCCAGTAGGGTGAAATTTACCATGTTTTGGTCTTTTTTTTGAGATGGAGTCTTACTCTGTCACCCAGGCCGGAGTGCAGTAGCACGATCTCAGCTCACTGCAGCCACCACCTCCGGTGCTGAAGCAGTCCGCCCACCTCAGCATCCCGAGAAGCTGTGACTACAGGCATGTGCCAACACACCCAGCTAATTTTTGTATTTTACGTAGAGACGGGGTTTTGCCATGTAAGCCAGGCTGGTCTTAAACTCCTGACCACAGGTGATCTGCCTGCCTCGGCCTCCCAAAGTGCTGGGATGTGAGCCACCACTCCTGGCCACCAGTGTTCTGTTTTCTACCTGAAGTATTATTTAAGAGAAACAGACCTTATTCTAGGATTATGAAAATATCTACTTATGAAGACTAAAACTTCAAGGATCATTTGTTTAGTTTGTTACTAGAGAAATTTCTCTGAACATTTTGAATACCAAAAAAAAAATACTGACTTATGTATCTTAGTAATATTAGTTCTTATGGGAAGGTGATATTCTGTATTTGTTTTTTCAAAGTTTAAAAGTTTTTAGGCTGGGCATGGTGGCTCACGCCTGTAATCCCAGCACTTTGGGAGGCTGAGGCGGGCGGATCATGAGGTAAAGAGATCGAGACCATCTTTGCCAACATGGTGAAACCCCATCTCTACTAAAAATCAAAAAAGTAGCTGGGCGTGGTAGCATGGGCCTCTAGTCCCAGCTACTGGGGAGACTGAGGAAGGAGAACTGCTTGAACCTGAGAGGTGGAGGTTGCAGTAAGCCGAGATTGGGCCACTGCACTCCAGCCTGGCGACAGCGTGAGACTCCATCTCAAAAAAAAAAAGTTTTTAATTCATTTGCCCACTAAGTATACTGAGCAACCACTATATTGTTCACTAAGTATATACCAGACATACAGTAGTGGCTCAGTATACTTAGTGAACAAATATATCAAACATTTTTACAGGTCTCCAGTGTTTTCAGTATGTATTCATTATCTACTCCACATATAGTAATAGTTTGCTGGAAATTTTATCACAGAACATGTGACATGTTTGTTATTCCTTAAATTTTACACTGCAAATATTTGTGGAATATTATACTAATGTAGAAATGATCTCATATAAGTAAAATTAGAAAACTATAGTTTTTAAGTGTTTTTGTTTATGGCTTTGGAGGAGGGGAGCTCCTAAGCAAATTTTTAACAGTGAATAATTATCTAAAATTTAAATGAAGTCTTTTGTTTGTTTGTTACAGGGTCTAGCTCTGTTGTCCAGGCTGCAGTACAGTGGTACAATCTTGGCTTACTGCAGCCTGGCTCTCCAGGGCTGAAGCGATCCTGCCACCTCAGCCTCCAGAGCAGCTAGGACTATGGGTGCACACCACCATGGCTGGCTAGTTTTGTTTCTTTTTTATAGAGCTAAGGTTTCATTATGTTGCCCAGGCTGATCTCAAACTCCTGAACTCAAGCAGTCCTCCCACCTTGGCCTCTCAGGCTGCTGGAATTACAGGCTTGAGCCATTGCACCCGATCTAAACGAAATCTTAATTATGTCAAGACCTGACATGGTTATTTGGATAGCTAATTTGTTTTTCTAATGTCTTTCTTTTTTTTCAACAGTTTACCTTATCCAAATGCATAGATGCTGTGATGGTGCTGGGAAATTCGCATTTATTCATGAATCGTTCCAACAAACTTGCTGTGATAGCGAGTCACATTCAAGAAAGGTATGACCGTTGTGATTGCTTTTCCTATTCAGTGCTTAACATTCATGATTTTTTTGTGCCAGTTGGCATGTTTTGTTCCTATTCCATGTTGCAAAAGAAGATGTTTTCTGTGCCAGTGAACAGCCACAGCACCAAGAGCCAGTACGTGTACATTGTGATATCCATGAATTTTGCAAACCTCATCGTTAGTCGGTAGTAGAGTTACATAATGGCCCGTGTAATTTGCACAGATTGAACTATATTATTTAGGCAGAAAGGGGAAGAGAGCTATCCAGTCGGGCAGCTACTTTCCCTCACCTGTCTTCCCATTTTGTGTCTGCCCCAGAGTGCAAGTGAGATGGGAGATGTGATTCTGTTTACTTTTGGCTCTGCATAGTTCTCATGGCCTGTTTCCCTGCTCTGTGAGTGAACCTGGTGCTTAGAAATAAGGATTTTTCTTATAACACTGGCTTCTAAACCCAAGCCAACTACTCCATCTGGTGCTTGGCAGAAGAAACAGTGGTCGTTTCTCACACTGGTGTGAAACTGGCTGTGTTAGACTCACTGCAAGATGGTGCATAGCCTGCAGCTGATGTGTAAATGTGACCGTGGATACAGCAAAGTTTTTGTGAATAATTTGGGCCATATTTACTTCTCACATTATGCACTGACAGAAGAGTTGAATTCCCATGTAAGACACAGCTCTTCGATGTCTGTTTTTTTTGTTTTTTGAGACAGGGTCTTGTTCTGTCACCCAGGCTGGAGTACGGTGGCACTATCATGGGCCACTGTAGCCTCTGAACTTCTGGGCATAAGTGATCCTCCTGCCTCAGCCTCCCAAGTAGCTGGGACTGCAGGTGTTCACAACCACACTCTGCTAATTTTTGAATTTTTTATAGAGATGGGCTCTCACTGTGTTGCCCAGGCTGGTCTTGCTCTCCTAGGCTCAAGCAATCCTTTCACCCCAGCCTCCCAAAGTGCTGGGATTGCAGGGATCAGCCACCACGCCTGGCTCTTCTATGTCTTAATCACCACATTACAATAGAAGACTCTTGCTTACCAACATATTTCTATGGTAGCTCTCAGATTTTCTTGGTTCTTAGGGCTGCCTGCTTCCTCTGGTGGGTGAAAGAGCCCATGGGCCACCAAACACATACTCTTACTCTCATCCTCCACTACATGTTTTTTCTCAGAATTGGATGAAAAGATGATGCTAGTTTGGTTACAATACCAGTAAAAACTATACCTGTCGAAGTTTTTTTTTTTTTTTTTTTTTTTTTAAAGTCACGAGGCCATGGCCGGGTGCGGTGGCTCATGCCTGTAATTGCAGCACTTCGGGAGGCCAAGGCGGGCGGACCACGAGGTCAGGAGATCGAGACCATCCTGGCTAACACAGTGAAACCCCGTCTTTACTAAAAATACAAAAAAAAAATTAGCCGGGCATGGTGGTGGGCACCTGTAGTCCCAGCTACTCGGGAGGCTGAGGCAGGAGAATGGCGTGAACCCGGGAGGCGGAGCTTGCAGTGAGCTAAGATCACGCCACTGCACTCCAGCCTGGGTGACAGAGAAAGACTTCATCTCAAAGAAAAAAAAAGGTCATGAGGCTGGGCACGGTGGCTCACGCCTATAATCCCAACACTTCTGGAGGCTGAGGTGGGCAGATTACTTGAGGTCAGGAGTTTGAGACCAGCCATACATAGCGGCCAATATAGTGAAACCCCATCTCTACTAAAAATACAAAAAATTAGCTGGGGCCTGGTGGTACACACCTGTAATTCCAGCTACTCGGGAGGCTGAGGCATGAGAATCACTTGAGCCCGGGAGGTGGAAGTTGCAGTGAGCTGAGACTGCACCACTGCACTCCAGTCTGGGTGACAGAGCGGGACTGTGTCTCAAACAAAAAAAGAGTCATGAATCACTGGGAGAATCTTTCAGGGACCTTTGGACCAGATTTGTATTACTGGGATGGATGTGTACCTCAAATAATGAACTAGTAGTGAGTTGGAATTTGGTATGAACCTGTTGTGGTTGTCATTTGAGAAAGGAAGGCACAGGCACCCCTCTGCAGCATTTCGGAGATGATAACCCAACATCCTCTGTATTTCCCCACACTTTTCAGAAAACACTGGAACCAGTAAAACATTCTGTGGCCAGTTTGCCTATTTTATACATTTTTACTTTGTTTTTATACTCTTTTTCTTACACATTAAAAAAAAATTTTTATCTTACACATTTTTTAAAAAATGAAATTGACTGTAGAATTTTGTGAATCCCACATTGTGATTTTGTTTGTTGTCTGCTGAATTTCATTCTGATCATGAGTGAGCATGGGCAGTGAGGCCTGGTGTAACCAGGTTTTTTTCCCCTGCTGTTTCAGCCGATTCTTATATCCTGGAAAGAATGGCAGACTTGGAGACTTCTTCGGAGACCCTGGCAACCCTCCTGAATTTAATCCCTCTGGGAGTAAAGATGGAAAATACGAACTTTTAACCTCAGCGAATGAAGTTATTGTTGAAGAGATTAAAGATCTAATGACCAAAAGTAACAGCTTTTAAAAATTGTTATTTTGCAAATAGGGTTGATTTTGGAGGTCCTTTAGGCTTTAAGTTAAAAGATGTGGGTTCTTTATATTGTATGCCTGCACGTTCTCTCTTTTTAAAAATCGTTTTCATCAAAGTCGGTTCGTTATTTGCCTAGCCTCTACGGCATTTGACGCTGCTGACCAGCCTTTACTTCTTGAAACATGTCTTTTGGCTTCTAAGAATGCCCTGTGACCTGTTTTTCCTCTTTTCTTGAAACATTACTTCATAGTCTCTATTTCTGGCTTTTCCTTCATCTTGTCTCTTAAAATACGTTTTTAATTCGACACATGATTTTCATCTTTTCTCCCTCTGTGTGTTCTTATCCACTTTTGCCTTTAATTATCTTTTATATATGGACACTTTCCAACTTTGTCTCTAACCCAGACTTTCTTTCACGCTCAAATGCCTCCATTTCAGCGTCCCACAGTCTCTTGACATGGCCCCGGCTAGTCTCATTATCTTTGCTCTCAATCACACCACCATTTCCATTCTATTTCTGTCAGCCCCCATCCACCTAGTTTTCTAAACTTAAAGCGTTCATTTTTAACTCCTCCTCACATCCAACATCTAATCAGCTACAAAATCCTAGTTGTTTAGCCTCAGAAGTGTCTCCAGAATCCCACTCCTTATTGTCATCTTTTTATTTTTTATTTTTAAAAATTTTTATAGAGATGGGGTCTTGCTACATTGCCCAGGCTGGTCTGGAACTCCTGGGCTCAAGCTATCCTCTGGCCTCTGCCTCCCAAAGTGCTGGGATTATAGGCATGAGCCACCACACCCAGCCCCCATCCCTATTGTCATCTTTTTTTTTTTTGAGATGGAGTTTCGCCCTTGTCGCCCAGGCTGGAGTGCAACGGCACGTGATCTCAGCTCACTGCAACCTCCGCCTCCCGGGTTCAAGTAATTTTCCTGCCTTAGCCTCCCAAGTAGCTGGAATTACAGGCACGTACCACCACGCCTGGCTAATTTTTAATGTTTTTAGTAGAGATGGGGTTTCACCATGCTGACCAGGCTTATCTTGAACTCCTGACCTCAGGTGATCCACCCGACTCGGCCTTCCAAAGTGCTGGGATTACAGGTGTGAGCCACCACACCCAGGCCCCATCCCTTATTGTCATCTTGATCAACCTCAGCACTATTGACATTTTGGGCTGGATAATTCTTTGTTGTGGCAGCTGCCCTATGCGTTGTAGAGTGTTTAGCAGCATTTCTGGCCTTGGACCATTAGACATCGTAATATCCCCTAGTTGTGACAACCAGATATGTCTTCAGACATTGCAGATGCCCCCTGTAGGGCACATTCACCCCACGTTCAGAGCCACTGCTCTAGATGATTGTTATAGCTTCTAACTGGTTTTCTGACTCCTGTCTTCCCAGTCAAGTCTTTGCACTCAGCCTCCAGAGTTATCATCTTAAAAATCAAAGCTGCTATTCCTGGGCCCATAGGCCTTTCCTGGCTCCCTTCTGCCTGCAGGTGGTGGTTTCCAAACCTTAGCCTGAATCAGAATCACCTGAGGGAAAAGACAATTCTACAGAGACAGAAAGTTGGTTAGTGGTTGCCCAGGGCTGGGCAGAGACTCGAGAGTGATTGCAAATGGGCCCAAGTGATCTTTTGGGGTAATAGGAGACTGTTCTAAAATTGGATTGTGATGATGATTGCATAATTGTAAATTTACTAAAAATAATTAAATTGCATCCCTAAAAGTACTTTTAGACCAGAATTTATGGTTTGTAAATTATAAACCTGTTAAAAAATCAGCTGGAAGTCTTGTTAAAACAGTGTCAGGCCCCCCCACTCAGTTTCCGATTCACTGGATCTAGGGAGGTCCGGAGACTTTATATTTCTATTACAGTCCCAGGTGGTGCCCCTATAGCTGGTTCCAGAATCTCACTTTGAGAGTCACTGGCCTCCAGGATTAAGTCTCAGCTCAGCTTCACAGTATAGTGTTCAAGACCTTTTCTGGTCTGACCTCACCCATGGGGCGTCAGTTCTCCTGGACCAGCTCTAAGCTGGCTTGCACAGAGTGTCAATCTGGGCTCCTTGCCCTCTTGAACTGTAGTTTTAGGATTTTGATATCTTGAGTGACTTTTTTCACCCAGGGCACCAAACAAGTGGCAAACTCCTCCCTGCTTCTCATGGCTAGAGGAAAGAGTTTCTCCAGTCTTCCCTGCACTGGCTGAGCGCAGAGGGAAGGAGGGGATGGTGGGAGAGGGAGGGCAGGGGGCCTCAGAGCCTTGTACTCTGTCCAGGCTGCTAGACCTATGCGTGACATTTTGTACCACATAGATTATGAATAAACTGGAACCTTTCCAAGTAAAAACAGGATCTTGTTGTGTGTGTGTGTATGGTAAAGTACAAATAACAAAATTTGCCATTTTACCAATTTTTAGAATTTCTAATGTAAAATTTACTTACCATAAAATTTACCATTTTGACAATATTTAAGTGTACAGTTCAGTAATGTTGAGTATATTCGCTTTGTTTTGCAATCATCACTGCCGTCTATCGCCAGAACTTTTTCATCTTTACAAACTGAAATTCCGTACCTGTTGAACAGTAACTCCCTGTTCCCCCTTGCCCTCCCGCTAGCCCCTGAACAAACACCAGGATGTTTTACATTGAGAAAAGGTTAAAAAGTTGCTTAGTTAACCATTACCAAGAACACATTGCTATGTTTTTAAACCTAGTTTGAAAATGTCTTGTTTGATTTCATTCATGAAGAGTGTTTTGGTTTGAAAGCATACTTAGTTCAGGAAAGCACCCAATTATTTTAGTTCAAGAAAGTACTTAAAAATTCCCTTTTAAATATTTTCTGTTATTTGCAGGTGACATAAAGGGTCAACATACAGAAACTTTGCTGGCAGGATCCCTGGCCAAAGCACTTTGCTGTATCCTTGGTGTCTGAATCATTTAAAAGGTGTCTTCTGTAGTAAACATATCTTAACTTGTTATATTTCTTAGAACCTTGGGTGCCCATTAATGGGAGGTGTGAGTACTCTCAACTGAAGGGTAATTTTTAAAAAATAGTTTATATTGGTTTTGAATTTTTCTTTTTTTGAGACAGAGTCTTACTCTGTCAACCCAAGCTGGAGTGCGGTAACACAATCTTGGCTCACTGCAACCTTCGCCTCCTGGATTCAAGCAATTATCTTGCTTCAGCCTCCCAAGTAGTTGGGACAGGTGCCTGCCATCACACCCGGCTAAATTTTTTTGTATTTTTAGTAGAGATGTAGTTTCACCAAGTTAGCCAGGCTGGTCTTGAACTCCTGACCTCAAGTGATCCACCAACCTCAGCCTCCCAAAGTGCTGGGATTACAGGCCACTGTGCGTGGCTGGCTTTGAAATGTTTTTTAAGACAAGCTGTAAAAACTGGAAATGGGGAAGAGTGGGAAAACTCTAGCTTCTCCATTATGTCTTTCTGCCTGCAAGAAACACTGCTTCAGGGTGCTTTCTTGTTTCTCATTTTGATAAATTCAGACTTCGTAAATGTTTTCATTTTCTTCTTGACTTGGGAACAGTGTTGGATTTTTAAAAGCCGTTGAGGAGCCCTGAAGCTTAATAAATGAGTGGCCACTTCTCCACAGGTGAACAGATGGTTTTGCATGTAGCTTAGGGCAATACCTTTCCATTTTATCTGTGTGATGTTTTCTCAGTCTTATGGCATTAATTTTTGGGGGAGGGGCAGTATTGAGTGATTATTTTGTTCTAGAGTTTGATGTGAGTTGCCTGAACATCTTTGTAAATCAATACTTCTTGTCCCAGGATTCAAATTTAGGACACGGTAGATAACAATAGGACAGTCAAGTGTTGGGAATTTCAATTTTCTGGGACAGAGATTATATTTTGGTTAGATTACAAAGCCCAATTGACTGCAGAGTTAGTAACTGAAAACCCCCAATCACTCTCGTGTATTTATCTTGGTAAGTGGAGCATTTCCCTTCTTAGCTAGGTAGATGCTGGGTTTATTTAAAATTGGAGGTTATATTTCTTTTTACTATAAATATTTATGAAGTAAAATAATATTTTTGTATTCCTTAATGTTAAGAAATTAAGACATTCACAGAATGAACAAGGAAATTAAAGGTAAGAGCCTGCATTTTCCTATGAGAACTATAATCCTACTTATTTTACTAGTATTTCTTTGCTGGACTGTTTAAAAATTGGTTAGGAAACCATATATGATTAATAAGATCTAGTTAAATTTTTTTCTGCTTTTTTCTCTTTATAGATAATCAGGAAATGAAGTCAAGGATATTGGTAAGATTAAAAAATCATTACTTTTTTATATGACAACTATAGATAATTAGAAAACATAATGGGAGGCCGGGTGTGGTGGCTCACACCTGTAATCCCAGCACTTTGGGAGGCCGTGGCGGGCAGATCACTTGAGGTCAGGAGTTCGAGACCAGCTTAGCCAACATGGTGAAACCCCGTCTCTACTCAAAATACAAAAATTAGCTGGACGTGGTGGTGCATGCCTATAGTCCCAGCTGCTCAGGAGCCCGAGGCAGGAGAATCGCTTGAACCTGGGAGGCGGAGGTTGCAGTGAGCTGAGATCGCGCCACTGCACTCTAGCCTGGGTGACAGAGTGAGACTCTGTCTCAAAAAAAAAAAAAAAAAAGAAAACATGATGGGAAATAAACCCATTTATAGTAGGAGCAAAAAATATTAACTATCCAGGGTTCATTTAACAAGCAGTGTGTAAAAGTGATGATAAGGAAAACTAAAATTCTGAGAGAGATAGAAGAATAAATGGAGAGCCATATTTTGTTCTTGGTTGTCAGTTTTCCCAAAATCATACTGTAAACTCAATTTACAATCTCAGTCAGAATATCAGGGAGGTTTTTTTTTTCCTGGCAGGGTGGGGAGATTTAAAAAAGAAATTCAAGGCGAGTGTAGTGGCTCACGCCTATAATCCCAGCACTTTGGGAGGCCAAGGCGGACAGATCAAGAGGTCAGGAGTTTGAGACTATCCTGGCGAATATGGTGAAACGCCATCTCTAATACAAATACAAAAAATTAGCTGGGTGTGGTGGTGGGCACCTGTAGTCCCAGCTACTCAAGAGGCTGAGGCATGAAAATCGCTTGAACCCGGGAGGTGGAGGTTGCAGTGAGCCGAGATTGCACCACTGCAGTCCTGCCTGGGCTACAGAGCAAGACTCCATCTCAAAAAAAAAAAAAAAAGAGAAATTCAACAGTTTATCTGGAAGAATAAATTTAAAAGAATAGTCAGGAACTTTCTGAAAAGGAGTAGTAAGTAGGAGCTTGCTGCATTAGTCCTTATAACACGATGTAGAGCAAGTCGCTGTGTGGTAGTAGCACAGAGCACACAAACAAAATAGGAAAGACTAGAGTCCAGTAATCAAACCATGTACATGGGAGAGCTGGACTTGTCACAGAGGAAGCACTTCAAATTAGTGGGGAGAAAATGAGTTGCTCAGTAAAAGGTGCTGGCCCAACTGATTGGCCATTTGGGGAAAAACAGAGCTTGTTCCTTGTCTCACCACTTACACTTAAATATATTCCAGTAAAGATCAAACATTTCAGTGTAAAAGTTCAAGTCGTAATAGTACTAGAAGAAGGCTGGGTGCAGTAGCTCACGCCACCGCACCCGGCCATAAATTCATTGTTAAAAGTCAAGCTTTAGAAAAACAAGTAGAAAACGAGCAGTCTGCAAAAGCAAAAGGTCAGTTTTAGCATTTGAAAATATGTTCAGCTTTACTAGTAAGCAAAGAAATGTCAAGTAATTGGCCGGGCGTGGTGGCTCACGTGGTGGGATTTGGGTGTAATCCCAACACTTGGGGAGGCCGAGGCAGGTGGATCACGGTTGTTTAGCACAAATGAAAAAGCTGGCAGTTCCCGGGGTTGATGGTGATGTTGGGGATTGGTTATTCTCATGCATTGCTGATAGGAGGATAAATTGGTAAAAATTTTTCTGGGGTGCATTTTGGTAATCTGTATCAAAATTAAATGTGCATACACTTCAGTAATCACTGCTTATTTTCCGGAGGTAATTAGAGAGCTGTGTAGAGAGTATATGAGGGTGTCATCAGAACATTGTTTAAAACTGAGAATTGGAAACTGCTTAAATAGTGGAAATTTATGAAGTCTGCAAGAAGCATATATTCTAGAAGTATATATTCTAATTCATGGACATTAGAATATTTTTTCCCGCCGGGCGTGGTGGCTCAAGCCTGTAATCCCAGCACTTTGGGAGGCCGAGACAGGTGGATCACGAGGTCAGGAGATCGAGACCATCCTGGCTAACACGGTGAAACCCCGTCTCTACTAAAAAATACAAAAAACTAGCCTGGCGAGGTGGCGGGTGCCTGTAGTCCCAGCTACTCGGGAGGCTGACGCAGAAGAATGGTACAAACCTGGGAGGCGGAGCTTGCAGTGAGCTGAGATCCTGCCACTGCACTCCAACCTGGACGACAGAGCGAGACTCCGTCTCAAAAAAATATATATATATATATATATTTTTTCCCACATATATTGTGGACTCAAAAAGCAGGTTGCAGAATGCTAAGTAATCATCCTGACACATGTGAGTGTGTGTATTTTGGATGTGTGTGTATTCTGGGTGTGTGTATGTGTGTATATTTTGGATGTGTGTGTGTTTTGGGTGTGTGTATGTATTTGGAGTATGTTTGTGTGTTTTGGGTGTTTTTGGGGTTTGTGTATATTTTATGTGTGTATTTGGGGTGTGTGTATTTTGAGGGGTGTGTATTTTGGGGGTATGCTTTGGATGTGTATTTTTTGGGGGTGTGTTTGTTGGTTGTGTGTGTTTTGGGTGTGTGTATTTTGAGGGTGTGTGTACTTTTGGGGTGTGTATATTTTGAGTGTGTATGTATTTTGGGTGTGCGTACCTGTGTATTTTGGGTGTGTATGTATCTTGGATGTGCATACCTGTGAATTTTGGGTGTGTGTGTATGTATTTGCAGTGTGTGTATTTTGGGTGTGTGTGTGTGTTTTGGGGTGTGTATTTTTGGCGATGTGTGTATTTTTGGGGGTGTGTATTTTGGGGGTTCATGTGTATATTTGGGGTGTGCATATGTATATTTTGGGTGGATAGTTGTGTGTATTTTGGGTGTGCGTGTATTTTGGTGTGCATGTGTATATTTTGGGTGGGTAGGTGTGTGTAATTTGGGAGTGGGTGTGTATTTTGGGTGTGCATGTGTATATTTTGGGGGTGTGTGTATTTTTGGGGTGTATTTTGGGTGTGTGTGTGTGTATGTATTTTGTGTATGTTTGTGTTCATGTTTTGGGTGTGCATGTATATACCTGCCTACGTAGGTGCTCCCCAGAAGGAGTTCATCAAACCCTTACATGGACTGTCCTTGGGTGGTAGGATTTTGGGGGAAATGTTACTGTTATCTTTATACTTTAGGTATCATTTAACAATGATAAATGGGAAGACAAACTGGAGTAATGTTGGTTGTGGTTCGCAATATATTATGTGACATTGGTGTGAGAGGACTGGGATGTGCCTGGGCAGAATTAACATGACTGTGATTTTTAGGTGATTAAGGCTGCAGAAGACAGTGCGTTGCAGTATATGAACTTCATGAATGTCATCTTCGCAGCACAGAAACAGGTGAACTGAGAGCCTGCCATTTAAAGTATTTGTTTCATAATGAAGGAGTCAGTTTCATTTTTTGAATGCTGTACTCTGAGGTATTCTGACTACGTAACCTTATGAATGGGCAAGGAATGTTCTAGTCTTTTTTCTATTTTGGGTCCTGGACCACTTGAGAAGCTGATGCATTCCCAGAACAATGTGCACTCAACCACAGTTTTGCATAGAGTTTCATGGCATTCAGGTAACCTTTAGCCCATCCATGGACCCTATGCCAAGAAACTCTGGTTTGACAGTTTGCTGTATAAACCTTGCCTCAATTTCTTTATCTTTTTGCTGTGGTGAGATCTATAAAGATTCAATATTTTTACTTTGCAAAGAGTTGAAATGGTCAGATGAAGTGTAATACATTTTCTTCTTTGATGTATTTATAAAGAAAGAAAACCTTCTTAAAAATTCAGTGTTAGCCGGGCGAGGTGGCGGCGCCTATAGTCCCAGCTGCTCGGGAGGCTGAGGCAGGAGAATGGCGTGAACCTGGGAGGCGGAGCTTGCAGTGAGTGGAGATCTATCATGGTGAAACCCCGTCTCTCCTAAAAATACAAAAAGTAGCTGGGTGTGGTGGTGGGCACCTGTAGTCCCAGCTACTCGGGAGGCTGAGGCAGGAGAATGATGTGAACCTGGGAGGCGGAGCTTGCAGTGAGTGGAGATCGCACCACAGCCCTCCAGCCTGGGCAACAGAGCTAGACTCTGCCTCAAAAAAACAAAACAAAACTTCAGTCTTAACATAAAATGCTGCTATAGCCATGCATAATGTTCTCTGTTGTGGAGTGACAGCATGATGTAGTGAAAACAGCCTGAACTTTGGAGACAGGCCGAGTGGGGTGAGAGCTTTCCCACCCGCTGGCTCTGTGACCACAGCCCAGCCATGTCCTGGGTGCTTCAGCTGCCAAATGCAAATATCTGCCGTGCAGAGTCACGTTGCGTATTGAGGGAGCTATTTTAAGCATAGAGTATGGCATGTAGTAGGTTCTCAGTATAGGGTAATCATTACTGTTATTATTTCTGTAATATTTTCAAAACGTTTCTTTCAGAATATTTTGATTGATGCCTGTGTTTTAGATTCCGACTCAGGGCTCCTCCAACAGGTATGTTTTAAAACCATGCTTTGTGTGGGTGGTTATGATAATTAGTGATTTTTATAGTGATTACAATTTAAAATGAAAGTGCTTTGGGTATATTGGGTTAAATACAGTATGTTATTGAACCTGATTTTATCTATTTATTTCCCCCTTGCGTGTGGAGCTGCTGGAACATTTTAAATTACATATTGCCTGCATTCTATTTCTGCTGGGCAGCACTGTCAGACGTTGCTTTTTAATGAAAAAGACAAAAACTGAATTTTACTTTAACCCAAAGGAAATAAAACCCTAAAGTAAGTCTGAAGAAATTACAGAGTTTTTGTTAGATTTTTTTGGCCACAAATGTTGTTTCCTAAAGGATCAGTTACAAGCACAAAACTGTGACAAACCCTGAATTTAGGTTACTGCTGGGGATGAAGGATGGGGAGAGCGAGGTCCAATGGGAAAATTCAGAGGCTTCAAAGGTTCTGAGACTCTACTGTTTCTTCAGCTTGATCATAGGTATATGATGTTCATTTGATTATTTAAACCATACTTACACATTGTGTATATAGACTCTTGTACGTATTGTATTTCCGTAGTAAAAATTCAAAAAGTTTGAATTCATTTCTTAGCAACACATTTCAGTCTACACGTTGTCTGTTAACTCCAAGACGATCTTGTCTCTGCCATGAATTCACATACCAGCTCTACCTCCTTGGCCCTCACATTCATTTCTCTAGTCCAGTCCCAGACTGTCCTGAGTTCCAGACTTGCAGAATCAGCCGTGTATGTAGCACCTCCTCTTGGACGTCTGGCAGGCATCTTCAGCGTCATGTGTCCAAACCAGAGAGCTCTTGGTTTGTCCTCTCAGCCTCTTCCTGCCCCATCTCCCTAAGTGGCAGTGCAGTTCACTCAGCACCTCGGGCAAAAACCTAACTCTTCCTTGTCTCTTCTCTTCCCTCCTTTCATAACCATGAGCAAATCCTGTTGATTCCGCCTTTAAAATATATCCTGGCTGAGGCCCGGCACGGTGGCTCACACCTGTAATCCCAGCACTTTGGGAGGCTGAGGTGGGCGATCACAAGGTCAGGAGATCGAGACCATCCTGGCTAACATGGTGAAACCCTGTCTCTACTAAAAATACAAAAAATTAATCGGGCATGGTGGCAGGCGCCTGTAGTCCCAGCTACTCAGGAGGCTGAGGCAGGAGAATGACATGAACCCAGGAGGCGGAGCTTATATGAGCCGAGATTGCGCCACTGCACT
>NW_012103587.1:256694-263207 GCF_000951045.1 Mandrillus leucophaeus
TATATATGTGTATATATATCTCCTGGCTGAGCTCAGGAGTTCGAAGCTGCAGTCAGCTATGATCATGCCACTGCACTCCAGGGAAACCCTGTCTCCCTTTTTTTAAAAAAATAAATAAATGTTGAAAGTTGGTTCTCAGAACAGCTGTCAGAATGAAGCTTTCAAAATACAAGGTTGGTGCAAAAGTAATTGCAGTTTTTGCCTCTTTTTTTTTTAGCAGTAAACACCGCAATTACTTTTGCACCAACCTAATATAAATTAGAACCTGTTGCTCACTTGCTTAAAACCCCCCATGGCCTATTATCACATGTCAACTAAAACCCAGAGTCAAGGCCTGCCAGGGCCTTCCAGATGCTGCTTGCTGAGGCTCCTGGGAAGCTTTTGCCCGGTGTCTTCCACACTCTCCCTGTTCAGTCTGGCCCCACCGCCCTGCCCCGTTGCTGTTGTCTGAAACAGGCCTGCTTTGGCCAGAGGGGCGATGCACTTGCTGTTCTCTCTGCTTGCAAGCTCTTCCCGCAGGTATTTGCATGGCCTACTCCCTGCCTGCCTTCAGGTCTCTACTTCTGTGTCACCTCCTCAGAGAAGCCTTCCCTGACCACCATTGTTAGTGTTACTCCCACTCCCCTTAGCCTACTTTATTTTTCTTCATAGAAATGATCATAACCTGTAACATCATTTGTGCATTTACTTACCTGATTTACTCTCTGCCTTCTCCACTAGAATGTTAACTTCACGAGGATGGACTCTGTGATGTTTATTGCTGTAACCCTGCACGGTGCTCTAAAACAGTTGTTAAATGTGTAAATGAATCTAACAGACCAACTGAACCAGGACGGTACTTTCAGAGGAGCCTTAAGGTCCTAGGATCAGAGCTAGGGTTTTCAGTGTAAACGGAAGCACTGCCGTGTCAAAGCGAGAAAGCTGTGTTTATCAAATGAATAGATGAGTGATTGTTGGGAAAAACCATGAACATGGACAGGAAACCTTAGTGTCAGCAACCAGGAGAGCGCGAGTGTTTTGTGTCTTTAGAAAACTCTGAAGATAGCAAAAGCTTAGAAAAAGAGGACCAAATTCAAAAGAGTGTTATTTTTATTTTATTTTATTTTGAGACAGGGTCTTGCCCTGGCCCCGGCTGGAATGCAGTGGCGTGATCATGGCTCACTGCAGCCTCATCCTCCCCAGCTCAAGTGATCCTCCCACTCAGTCTCCTGAGTAGCTGGGATCACTGGCATGCACTACACTGCCTGGCTAATTTTGTAGTTTTTTGAGACGGAGTTTCGCTCTTGTCGCCCAGGCTGGAGTGCAGTGGTGTGATCTTGGCTCACTGAAACCCCAACTCCTGGGTTCCAGCGATTCTCCTGCCTTAGCCTCCTAAGCAGCTGGGATTACAGGTGCCCGCCACTACGCCCAGCTAATTTTTATATTTTTAGTAGAGACGGGGTTTTACCCTGTTGGCTAGGCTGGTATTGAACTGCTGACCTCAAGTGATCTGCTGCCTTGACCTCCCAAAGTGCTGAGATTACAGGGATGAGCCACCGCACCCGGCCTAATTTTTTAAACTTGTTGTAGAGACGGGGTTTCATTATGTTGCTCAGGCTGGTCTTGAATTCCTGGGCTCAAACAGTCCTGAAGCCTTGGCCTCCCAAAGTGATAGGACTACAGGCATGAGCCACTGCACCTAAACAAAAGGTGTTATTTCTTAAAGAGAACAGAATAAAGCCATCTCACAGTTTCTTTTTACATGATAAAATTAACAAAATACAATGAAAACAAATCTCATGAAAATTAAAAAGTTTTGTGCTTCCAAGGTAAAAAGACAACTGGGAGAGATATTTGCAAATTATGTATCTGATAAAGGGACTAGTATTCTGATTATATAAAGAACTCTTAAAATTCAAAAATAAGACAAATAACTCACTTCAAAGTAGGTCAAGGATTTGAACAGGTATTTCTCCAAAGATCTGCAAATGGCCAAGAAGCACATGAAAAGATGCTTAATATCGTTACTGACCAGGGAAGTGTAAGTCAAAACCACAGTGAGCTATTACTTCACTCCACTAGGACAGCTGTTATCCAAAAGTCAGCTAATAATAAATGTTGGTGAGGATATAGAGAAGTTGGATCCCTCCTACAGTGCTGCTGGAAATGTAAAATGGTATAGCCGCTTCAGGAAACAGTTCACAACTTCCTGGAAAAGTTAAACATAGAATTACCATGTGACTGGCGAAACCCCGTCTCTACTAAAAATACAAAAATTAGCCGGGTGTGGTGGTGCATGCCTGTAATTCCAGCTACTCGGGAGGCTAAGGCAGGAGAATCACTTGAACCCGGAAGCAGAGGTTGGAGTTAGCCGAGATTGTGCCACTGCACTCCAGCCTGGGCAACAGAGCAAGACTCTGTCAAAATAATAAAAATAAATAATAATAATAATAATTTGCGGTGTCATATCCTCCTCTGATTTTGTAGACCTGAGGCATTGCTGGTGAGAATCCCATTCCTCTGGAAACCCTAGGTAAGTGTGAGTTTGGCAGCAAGCCCTCTGTGTCTTGCAGGCTTGTGACATCACGGGAGGACTGTACCTGAAGGTGCCTCAGATGCCCTCCCTTCTGCAGTATTTGCTGGTAAGGAGACAGCAGTGGTGACCCTGATGCCTGTAGGGAAGGATGACCTCTGTGTCCTGGGAAAGGAATGGAAGCAGGATGGCTGGTGCTAGTACTCGGGAGAAAGCAATAAATGCAGGCGTTGGAGTTCCAAGGCCTAGAAGGGTGGGGCTTCACGTTATTTTTTTCCCATTTTTTAAATAAAAGTTTCTTTTGTTTGTTTGTTTGTTTTACAGTGGGTGTTTCTTCCCGATCAAGATCAGAGATCTCAGTTAATCCTCCCACCCCCAGTTCATGTTGACTACAGGGCTGCTTGCTTCTGTCATCGAAATCTCATTGAAATTGGTTATGTCTGTTCTGTGTGTTTGTCAAGTAAGTTCATGTACCTAGTTTTTCTTTTTTTTCTATGTTTGGGGGCAGGAAAACAGTTTCTCAACTGTGTTTTTTTTCAGCCACCCCATTGTTTCTTTTTTTTTTTTTAATTTACAGTATTCTGCAATTTCAGCCCCATTTGCACTACGTGCGAGTAAGTATCTTTGAGATTGTGTGGGTGGCTAATACTTCACAGCTCTAGAATATTGAAACATGTTTTCCTCTCTGTAATTTCAGGACAGCCTTTAAGATTTCTCTGCCTCCAGTACTGAAAGCCAAGAAAAAGAAACTTAAAGTGTCTGCCTGAGGATAAAATACTTTCCCCATCTTTTAGAGCTATTAATAGAAATTACATAGCAGATTCTTTGTTGGGAAGACTAAAAAAAATAAAGATAGATATAGGATAATTTTTAATGTAGTGACCTTACAGAAAATATTTCCCAAACATTCTTTTTATCCTGTGCTTCCGGAGGACTGATTTGTTTGAGGGAGCCATTCTATGCAATATATCCTAAAATATTCTGTGACTGGTTGCTGTCCAGAAAGGGGCAAGAAAGCACATGTTTGTGGCTTTCATTTTTTTAACAGGATGACTGTTAGTCAAAGTCAGCTTGTCATGATTGATCATAGGCTTTCTAACCTACTACCTGAATCCAGGTCCTCGTTGTGAAATGCATGGCATGGGAAATTTGAACGTAGCTTTGTAAAAGGACTATTTGTAGAGTAATGGCATTAATCAACACAGAACGTCTTATTTGAATCAACAGTTACCTGTGATCATCATGTAAATAAAATTCTTGTTGTTTAAATTGAGATAGCCTCAGATATTTGCAGATATTTACTTTTTGTCTGATATCAGTACATATTTGGACAAAGTCGTCTAAACAATAGTTTGTCACCAAATAACTACAAAATCTCATTTTAAATGAGTAAGGAGAACATGTGAAGTAGCAAATTTTCTTCAAAATAGTTGTGGGAAGAGCTTATATGTGAAAGCTTATGACTGGTTTTGAGGGAGAACTTACTGGGGAAAATGGACTCTGTTAAGTATGGTTTTCAGATAGAATTCTTTCCTTTTTTAATGGGGGAAAAATCCACATTAATATTGAAACTGCACCTGTAATCCCAGCACTTTGGGAGGCTGAGGCCAGAGGATTGCTTGAGCCCAGGAGTTTGAGAGCAGCCTGGGCAACAAAGTGAGAAGACCCCATCTCTACGAAAAGTTTAAGTATATTTATAGAAACTGTTCTCTAGAAACTTTGGACTGAATCCCGAAAATGTTTATAAGTTCAAAAGCAAAACTATTTGTAATTTCAACAACAAAAAATGTATTTTTCTATGTAATCTTGAAATTATTAAAAAGTCCTTTTAGTTTCTAGCACATATTTGTACAAAGACTTTAAGGAATGGTGGCTGAGTTATTTTGTTTTTTTTTAAATGTTTACTGACAAGGCCGGGCATGGTAGCTCACCCCTGTAATCCTAGCACTTTGGGAGGCCAAGGCGGGCAGATCACAAGGTCAGGTGTTTGAGACCAGCCTGGCCAGTATGGTGAACCTCTGTCTCTACTAAAAATACAAAAATTAGCCAGGCAAGGTAGCAGCCACCTGTAGTTCCAGCTACTCGGGAGGCTGAGGCAGGAGAATTGCTTGAACCCGGGAGGCAGAGGTTGCAGTGAGCCAAGATAGTGCCTCTGCACTCCAGCCTGGGTGACAGAGCGAGACTTTGTATCAAAAAAGAAAGGCTGGGCACCGTGGCTCACACCTGTAATCCCAGCTGGGAGGCCGAGGTGGGCGGATCAGGAGGTCAGGAGATTGAGACCATCCTGGCTAACAGTGAAACCCCGTCTCTACTAAAAATACAAAAAAAAATCAGCTGGGCGTGGTGGTGGGCGCCTGTAGTCCCAGCTACTTGGAGGCTGAGGCAGGAGAATGGCGTGAACCCGGGAGGTGGAGCTTGCAGAGATCTGAGATTGCGCCACTGCACTCCAGCCTGGGCGACAGAGGGAGACTCCGTCTCAACCAAAAAAAAAAAAAAAAACCCGCCTGACTAACATGATGAAACCCCTTCTCTACTAAAAATACAAAAATTAGCCGGGCGTGGTGACACGTGCCTGTACAAATCCCAGCTACTCAGGAGGCTGAGGCAGGAGAATCGCTTGAACCTTGGAGGCAGAGGTTGCAGTGAGCCGAGATCGAGCTACTGCACTCCAGCCTGGGCGACAGAGGGAGACTCCATCTCAAAAGAAACAAACAAAAAAGTGTACTTACAGCCAGGCGCCTTGGCTCACGCCTGTAATCCCAGCACTCTGAGAGGCCAAGGCGGGCGGATCACCTGAAGTCAGGAGTTTGAGACCATCCTGCCCAACATGGTGAAACCCTGTCTCTACTAAAAATACAAAAATTAGCTGGGTGTGGTGGCAGGTGCCTGTAATCCCAGCTACTCGGGAGGCTGAGGCAGGACAATCCCTTGAACCCAGGAGGCAGAGGTTGCAGTGAACCAAGATCAAGATCACGCCATTGCACTCTATCCTGGGCGACAAGAACGAAACTCTGTCTCAAAAAAAAAAATGTGTACTGACAAAACCCACTGTGTGCAAAACTTTGTGTGTAACTAAGATTTTAATTTTCTCTTTATACAGGTGGAGTCATATTTAAATAATTTGATATTTGCTTAATTTCAGATAGATTTTGTATTCTGGATTTGTGTTTTTGTTAACAAATATACAAAGACTTTGGTGCTCACTTTGCAAATGTTTGTTAACCCTTGAGTTTGAGAACCTGTCTTTTAAAAATAGTACTTAATATTTCATATACTAATTAAGTGTAATGGAAATCACAATTTTAAGTCTAGGATATAAAGTATTATATATCTAAAAGAGATATACTTTCAAGCAAGCTAGCAAGACTTTTATTATTTTTTATTTGAAATGTCTTATACATTCGGTTAGTTCTGTTTAACTTGTTTTTAACTGTTGCCCTTATGAGTTATTTTATATAAATTTTTACAATAAAATAATTTGATTTTCATATTTGGTTGAATTATTTCCTTTCATTCATTATTTATCTCATGCTCATTCAACTCTTCTTCAAATGTGTGCTTTTAAACTGCATTTGGTCAAATGCCAGACAATTTTTTATTCAACTCTGAAGAACTTTAATTTCAAATCTTAGTCTGCGTGCAGTGGCTCATGCCTGTAATCCCAACACTTTAGGAGGCTGAGGCGGGAGGATCACTTAAGCCTAGGAGTTCAAGACCAGCCTGGGCAGCATGGCAAAACCCCGTCCCTACAAAAAATATAAAAATTAGCCAGGTGTGGTGGTGCATGCCTGTAGTCCCAGCTACTCTGGTGGCTAAGGTGGGAGGATCACTTGAGTCCAAGAGGCGCAGGTTACAATGAGCCATGATCATGCTACTGAACGCCAGCCTGGATGACAGAGTGAGACCCTGTCTCTAAACAAATAAATGCAAATGATTTTTGTATGTTGATTTTGTATCCTGCTACTTTACTAATTTTATCAGTTCTAATAGTTTTTTGGTGG
>NW_012103587.1:267672-270239 GCF_000951045.1 Mandrillus leucophaeus
AAGCGTCCACTGCCTCAGCCTCCCAAAGTGTCAGGATTACAGGCATGAGCCACTGCGCCCAGCTGGTTTTCCAGTTTATTGGCATATAGTTGCTCATAGTAGTCTCTAATGATCCTTTGAATTTCTGTGATATCAGTTGTAAGGTCTTTTTCATCTCTGATTTTACTTATTTGGGTCTTTTTTTTCTTAGTGTGGCTAAAGGTTTGTCAATTTTGTCCTTTTCAAAAAACCAGCTTTTCATTTTGTTGATCTTCTGAATTTTTTAAATTGCAATTTCATTTATTTCTGCTCTTGCTCTTTATTATTTCTTTTCTTTTTGAGACGGAGTCTTGCTCTGTTGCCCAGGCTGGAGTGCAGTGGCACAATCCCAGCTCACTGCAACCTCCGCCTCCCAGGTTCAAGCGATTCTCCTGCCTCAGCCTCCCAAGTAGCTGGAACTAAAGGCATGCGCCACCATGCCTGGCTAATTTTTGTATTTTTATTAGAGATGGGGTTTCACCATGTTGGTCAGGTTGGTTATGAACTCCTGACCTCAGGTGATCCACCTGCCTCAGCCTCCCAAAGTGCTAGGATTATAGGCGTGAGCCACTTTGTTATTTCTTTTCTAATATTAACTTTGGGTTTGGTTTGCTCTTTTCTAGTTCTTCAAAAAGCATCATTTGGTTGTTTATTTGAAGTTTTTCTACTTTTTTGATAAAGGTACTTATTGCTCTAAGGTCTCCTCTTAGTACTGCTTTTCCTGTATTCCATCGGTTTTGGTATGTTGTTTTTCCATTTTTGTATGTTTCAAGGAGTTTTTAAATTTTCCCTCTTAATGGCTGGGCCCAGTGGCTCACACCTGTAATCCCAACACTTTGGGAGGTCGAGGTGGGCAGATCACGAGGTCAAAAGAACGAGACCATCCTGGCCAACATGGTGAAACACTGTCTCTAGTAGAAATACAAAAAAAATAGCTGGGCGTGGTGGCATGCGCCTGTAGGCCCAGCTACTTGGGAGGCTGAGGCAGGAGAATTGTTTGAACCTGGGAGGTGGAGGTTGCAGTGAGCTGAGATTGCTCCACTGCAATCCAGCCTGGTGACAGAGCAAGACTCTGTCTCAAGAAAAAAAAAAAAAACCCTCTTAATTTCTTCATTGATCCACTGATCATTCAGCAACATACTGTTTAATTTCCTTGTGTTTGTATGCTTTCCAAAGTTCCTCTTGTTATTGATTTCTGGTTTTATTCCATTGTGATCAGAAAAGATGCTTGATCTGGGGCTGGGTGTGGTGGCTCATGCCTGTAATCCCTGCACTTTGGGAAACCGATGTGGGTGGATCACCTAAGGTTAGGAGTTCAAGACCAGCGTGCCTAACATGGTGAAACCCTGTCACTACTAAAAAATATAAAAATTAGCTGGGTGTGGTGGTGCACACCTGTAATCCTAGCTACTCAGGAGGCTGAGGCAGGAGAATCACTTGAACTCGGGAGGCAGAGGTTGCAGTGAGCTAAGATCACGCCATTGGACGCCAGCTTGGGGGACAAGAGTGAGACTCCTTCTCAAGGAGAAAAAAAACAAAACGATGCTTGGTCTGATTTTTTTTTTTTTTGTAAGGACTTGTTTTGTGACCTGACATACGATCTATTCTTGACAATGATTCATGTGCTTAGAAGAATGTGTATTCTATAGCCATTAGATGAAATGTGCCATAAATATCTATTAGGTCCATTTGGTCTATAGTGCAAATTAGGTCTCACATTTCCTTGTTGATTTTCTGTCTGAATAATCTGTCCAATGCTGAAAATGAGAGGCTGAAGTCTGCAACTGTTATCGTACTGGGGTCTCTCTCTTTCTTTAGCCCTAATAATATTTGCTTTATATATCTGAGTGCTTCAGTATTGGGTGCATATATGTTTACACTAGTTATATTCTCTTGCTGAGCCCTTTATTATTATATAATGACCTTCTTTACCACTTTTTTTTTTTTTTTGAGACGGAGTCTCACTCTGTCGCCCAGGCTGGAGTGCAGTGGCGCGATCTCAGCTCACTGCAAGTTCTGCCTCCTGGGTTCATGCCATTCTGCTGCCTCAGCTTCCCTAGTAGCTGGGACTACAGGTGTGCACCACCACACCCAGCTAAATTTTTTTTTGTATTTTTAGTAGAGACGGGGTTTCACCATATTGGCCCAGCTGGTCTCGAACTCCTGACCTCGTGATCTGCCCGCCTCATCCTCCCAAAGTGCTGGGATTACAGGTGTGAGCCACCACACCCAATCTTAAAATCTATTTTATCTGATAAAAGTATATAGCTACTTTTGCTCTTTTTTGGTTTCCATTAGAATATCTTTTTCCATCCCTTTATTTTTAGTCTATGTGTGTCTTTATAGGTGAAGAGTTTCTTATAGGCAGCTAATCATTAGGTCTTTTTTTGTGTGTGTATCCATTCAACCACTCTATGTCTTTTGATTGGAGAGTTTAGTCCATTTACATTCAATGTTATTGATAAGTAAGGACTTACTACTGCCATTTTGTTATTTGTCTTCTGATCTCCCCTTCCTCCCTTCTTTCCATCTTCCTTTTTATGAAAGTG
>NW_012103587.1:270289-274058 GCF_000951045.1 Mandrillus leucophaeus
ATTGCTCCACTGCACTCCAGCCTGGTGACAGAGCAAGACTCTGTCTCAAGAAAAAAAAAAAAAAACCCTCTTAATTTCTTCATTGATCCACTGATTATTCAGCAGCATACTGTTTAATTTCCTTGTGTTTGTATACTTTCCAAAGTTCCTCTTGTTATTGATTTCTGGTTTTATTCCATTGTGATCAGAGAAGATGCTTGATCTGGGGCTGGGTGTGGTGGCTCATGCCTGTAATCCCTGCACTTTGGGAAACCGACGTGGGCGGATCACCTAAGGTTAGGAGTTCAAGACCAGCCTGCCTAACATGGTGAAACCCTGTCTCTACTAAAAAATATAAAAATTAGCTGGGTGGTGGTGCACACCTGTAATCCTAGCTACTCAGGAGGCTGAGGCAGGAGAATCACTTGAACCTGGGAGGCAGAGGTTGCAGTGAGCTAAGATCACGTCATTGGACGCCAGCTTGGGGGACAAGAGTGAGACTCCTTCTCAAGGAGAAAAAAAACAAAACGATGCTTGGTCTGATTTTTTTTTTTTTTGTAAGGACTTGTTTTGTGACCTGACATACGATCTATTCTTGACAATGATTCATGTGCTTAGAAGAATGTGTATTCTATAGCCATTAGATGAAATGTGCCATAAATATCTATTAGGTCCATTTGGTCTATAGTGCAAATTAGGTCTCACATTTCCTTGTTGATTTTCTGTCTGGATAATCTGTCCAATGCTGAAAGTGAGAGGCTGAAGTCTGCAACTGTTATCGTACTGGGGTCTCTCTCTTTCTTTAGCCCTAATAATATTTGCTTTATATATCTGAGTGCTTCAGTATTGGGTGCATATATGTTTACACTAGTTATATTCTCTTGCTGAGCCCTTTATTATTATATAATGACCTTCTTTACCACTTTTTTTTTTTTTTTGAGACAGAGTCTCACTCTGTCACCTAGGCTGGTGTGCAGTGGCATGATCTCGGCTCATTGCAACCTCCACCTCCCAGGTTCTAGTGATTCTCCCGCCTCAGTCTCCCGAGTAGCTGGGATTACAGGCATGTGCTACCATACCTGGCTAATTTTTTTTTTTTTTTTTTTTGAGACGGAGTCTCACTCTGTCGCCCAGGCTGGAGTGCAGTGGCGTGATCTCAGCTCACTGAAAGTTCTGCCTCCTGGGTTCATGCCATTCTGCTGCCTCAGCTTCCCTAGTAGCTGGGACTACAGGTGTGCACCACACCCAGCTAAATTTTTTTTTTGTATTTTTAGTAGAGACGGGGTTTCACCATATTGGCCCAGCTGGTCTCGAACTCCTGACCTCGTGATCTGCCCGCCTCATCCTCCCAAAGTGCTGGGATTACAGGTGTGAGCCACCACACCCAGTCTTAAAATCTATTTATCTGATAAAAGTATATAGCTACTTTTGCTCTTTTTTGGTTTCCATTAGAATATCTTTCCATCCCTTTATTTTTAGTCTATGTGTGTCTTTATAGGTGAAGAGTTTCTTATAGGCAGCTAATCATTAGGTCTTTTTTTGTGTGTGTATCCATTCAACCACTCTATGTCTTTTGATTGGAGAGTTTAGTCCATTTACATTCAACGTTATTGATAAGTAAGGACTTACTACTGCCATTTTGTTATTTGTCTTCTGATCTCCCCTTCCTCCCTTCTTTCCATCTTCCTTTTTATGAAAGTGATTTTCTCTGATGGTATGTTTTAATTTCTTGCTTTATATTTTTGTGTATCTGTTGTAGGCTTTTTGATATGAGTTTAGCATGAGGCTTGCGAATACCATCTTATAACCCATTATTTTAAACTGATGATAACTCTGATTGCAAAAACAAGCAGAGAAAACTAATACTTTATACTTTAACTTCATCCCTCTGATTTTTAACTTTGTATTGTTTCTACAATATTTGTATCTTATTATACTATGTCTTAAAAAGCTGAAGCTATTATTTTTGATAGGTTTGCCTTTTAGTCTACTACTCAAGATATGAATAGTTTACATATTTGTAGAGGTACCATCTTGGTGATCTTGGGTGAGATCTTGGAGAATTCCCTGGATCACCGTTAGCAGTGCGAGTCTGTACAGGTCTGCAGCAATCGATTCTTGCCTCCTCGGAGGAAAGAATTTGGCCAAGCAGCATAAGGCAGAGTGAGAGACCAAGGCAAAGTTTAGAGCAGGGGTAAACGTTTATTAAAATGTTTTAGAGCAGGAATGAAAGGAAGTAAAATACACTTGGAAGAGGGCCAAGCGGGCGACTCGAGAGATTCAAGTGCCTGGTCTGACCCTTCACTTGGGGCTTCTATACATTAGCATGGTTCTGAGGTTTGTGTCCTCCCTTGGTTTTTCGTTGGGGTGGGCTGTCTGCATGTCAGTGGCCTGCCAGCACTTGGGAGGGGCCGCATGTGCAATGTGTTCACTGAAGTTGTACGCATGCTCATTTGAGGCATTTTCCTTCATCAGTCCAATGTTCCCAGAGGAAGGTTATATACCAGTTAAACTCTGCCATCTTGCCTCTTATTATGTGTGCATGTGCCTGTTTGACCAACTCCTGAGATCTTATCGGGAAGCTGCTGATGACCAGCTTCAGGTGTTTTCTATCTTTTTTTGAGATGGATGGAGTCTCACTCTGTTGCCCAGGCTGGAGTGCAGTAGTGTGATCTTGGCTCACTGCAACATCTGCCCCCTGGGTTCAAGCGATTCTCCTGCCTCCACCTCCCGAGTAGCTGGGAGTAAAGGTGCATGGCACCACGCCCAGCTAATTTTTGTATTTTTTGGTAGAGATGGGTTTCTCTGTGTTGCCCAGGCTGGTCTTGAACTCCTGGCCCCAAGTGATCCATCTGCCTTCACCACCCAAAGTGCAGGGATTACAGGTGTGAGCCACCAAGCCTGGCCCAGAAATGTTTTCTTTTGGGAGGATTTATCTCATAATTTTTACCACTTGGCCATGCCAACTTAATTTGCAGATTAATTTCCCCCAAAGACGGATGGGGAATAACAGAAATATTTAAGTGTTTGACAGCTTCCTCCTAGTAACGTTCTCCTAGGCTTTATTCCAAGATGTCAAGAGAGGTACGCATTTTGCGTCTTCCAGAGAGGAGCTGAGATACAGGGGAAAGTTTCATGCTCATGTTACAACTGTAGCCACCCACAATTTTTCAAGGAGTGTAAGAAAAAGGTAACTCCCAGTGTGAGGCCCTTCTAAAGCCTCAACTTTCAGAATCCTTTCACTATGTTAGATTTGCTGATTAATGAATATGTAACCGAACATTAAGAGTAATAATGGGCGGTGGCTCACTGTAGTGAGTGCCTGTAGTCCCAACTACCTGGGAGGCTGAGGGAGGAGAATGGCGAGAACCCGTGAGGCAGAGCTTGCAGTGAGCTGAGATCGTGCCACTGCACTCCAGTCTGGGCGACAGAGCAAGACGCCGTCTCAAAAAAAAAAAAAAAAAAGAGTAATAATGGGGCTAAGTGCAGTGGCCCACACCTGTAATCCCAGCACTTTTGGAGGCCAAGGCAGGAGAATCACTTGAGCCCAGGAGTTTGAGACCAGCCTGGGCAACATGGTGAAACCCCATCTCTACAAAAAATACAAAAATTAGCCGGGTGTCGTGGTGTATTCCCAGCTACTTGGGAGGCTGAGGTGGGAGGATCAGCCGAGCCCAGAAGTTTGAGGATGCAGTGAGCTATGATTATGCCACTGTACCATTCCAGCCTGGGTGACAGACAGAGTGAGACCCTGTCTCAAAAAAATCAAATAAAAATAAATAAATAAAAA
>NW_012103587.1:274108-275325 GCF_000951045.1 Mandrillus leucophaeus
TCAACTTTCAGAATCCTTTCACTATGTTAGATTTGCTGATTAATGAATATGTAACCGAACATTAAGAGTAATAATGGGCGGTGGCTCACTGTAGTGAGTGCCTGTAGTCCCAACTACCTGGGAGGCTGAGGGAGGAGAATGGCGAGAACCCGTGAGGCAGAGCTTGCAGTGAGCTGAGATCGTGCCACTGCACTCCAGTCTGGGCGACAGAGCAAGACGCCGTCTCAAAAAAAAAAAAAAAAAAGAGTAATAATGGGGCTAAGTGCAGTGGCCCACACCTGTAATCCCAGCACTTTTGGAGGCCAAGGCAGGAGAATCACTTGAGCCCAGGAGTTTGAGACCAGCCTGGGCAACATGGTGAAACCCCATCTCTACAAAAAATACAAAAATTAGCCGGGTGTCATGGTGTATTCCCAGCTAAAGTACTGGGAGGCTGAGGTGGGAGGATCAGCCGAGCCCAGAAGTTTGAGGATGCAGTGAGCTATGATTATGCCACTGTACCATTCCAGCCTGGGTGACAGACAGAGTGAGACCCTGTCTCAAAAAAATCAAATAAAAATAAATAAATAAAAAATAATAATGGCAAACATTGATTTGGCATTTACCATCAGTCAGTCACAGTGCTGAACACCATGACTGTCCCAGCTAAAGTACACACCACCCCTCTGATACTGAACAAGTACGTGATCATTAACTGAGTGCTTACTATATGCCAGACATTGGCTTAACCTCATTAGACATGTTACTTCATTTCATCCTCACGCAATCCCCAGGGAAGGATTATCATCATCCCTTTTTTATAGATGAGGAAGCTGAAGCTTGGAGAGGTCGACTTGCCCAAAGTCACTTAATAGCTGAGAATATCTGTGGAGGGAAGGTGGAATCCCACGCCAGGCAGCCTGACCTCAGAACCTGCACTCTCAGCCCCCAAGCTGTGACAATGCTTGAAATGTTTTGAGGCTACTGAAAGAAGAAAAACAATTTTTTTCCAGACAGAATTTTGATTCTTTCACATCTGTCCTATTGTTGGACGAAACCTCTTGTGTGTTCTGTGATTGGATCTGCTTTCAGAGTGCTGAGAGCTCTGTGCGTGGGAGAAAATCTTCAAAAACCTAGGAGAATGATAATAAAAAACAATAGTGGTAATAAATGATAATAAATGATAAATGATAATAACTATAAAAATATAAATATAAATTTTATAAAATTATAAAGAA
>NW_012103587.1:275877-278217 GCF_000951045.1 Mandrillus leucophaeus
GTCAGGCTGGTCTCAAACTCCTGACCTTGTGATCCGCCCGCCTCGGCCTCCCAAAGTGCTGGGATTACAGGCAGGAGCCACCGCACCCGGCCTATATATATTTTATATGTATCAAGTATGTATATTTGAGATATACATATAAAACAAAGTATATATATTTTGTAAATATATATTTTATAAAAACATAAGATATAAATAATGCATAATAAATGATGGTAAAGATAATAATAATAAAAACAGCGCTGCAGTCCCATCCCCATTTTGTACTCACCCCCTAAAAATCCCTATAAAAATCAAGTCTATTAAGGAGCAAATTCCACCCTTTTTATTTAGAAGCCAGTGTCTATAGGCTCGCTCTTGGGTTGGATTAATTCCAGGGTAGAGGAAAACTCCAGTTTTTGAGCTGGAAACGCACCCCTGCTTTTCAGGACTTTTTAATTTTGATTTTTTCAACTTTTATTTTAGGCCCAGGGGTCCATGTACAGGTTGCTATACAGGTAAATTGCGTGTCACGGGGGTTGGGTGCACAGATTGTTCCGTCACCCAGGTACTAAGTGGAGCACCGGATAGGTAGTTTTTCCGCCCTCACTTTCCCCACGAGTCAAGCAGCAAAAATGCGAGGCCTTGTGGGCGGGGCCGGGGTGCCCGCTCTTGCCACTGGTCCAATCACAGCACGGCGCTCCGCCTGGCCGGTCACCGATTGGTGGTTGCCATAGCTCCGGGCGTTCGCTTGACAAGATGGCGGCGGTGGGGCGGTGTTTTCGTGTCTGAGTCCTTCTCGGGTTCTAAGGCGGGCGCGGTTCTGCTGGGCCCGGCCCGCGAGGTCTAAGGCATGGGCTTCCAGTCTCCGGCCGCTCTTCTTTTGAGGCTTCTCCTTCTGCAGGGCGTCCTGAGGCTGGTGTGGGGGGACCTGGGTGTGTACGGCGCGGCAGGGACCTCGGTGGGCCGGGGCTAAGGGGACTGGGCGTTAAAAGGGCCAGACCTGGACTCTCCCGGGAGTTTCGGGAGTCGAGACCGCCAAAGGAAGCCGCCACACACACCTTAGGCGGTGACTCTTCCACTGCTAATCCCTCCTTATCCCCTTTCCTTCCCGCCTAGCTTTCATCCCTCCTTTTATCCGAATGTCCGGCCCTGCGGTCAGCGCATCCCTGGTCGGAGACACCGAGGGCGTGACCGTGTCCCTGACCGTGCTGCAGGACGAGGCGGGTAAAGTCTGGCCCTTATTTTGGGGAGGGTGGGGGTTGGACTGGATCCAGACCTCCCAGGGAGCCTGGCGAGGTGGCATCCTTTGGGCCCCCTGCCTCTGTTCTCTGTAAAGTCGCATGGGGAGAAAAGGATCAGGGCCCTGCTGTAGGCCAGAGAGGACAGACGGACAGGTTCGAAGAAAGCTTGAAATAATAATGGCTAGCATTAATTGAACTGACATCGTGCATCATCCCATTTTCCTTGTAAGAGCAGTAATATCTTTTCATCCCCTTTGACCAGTGAAGAAACAAATTCAGAGAGGTTGTCACTGTCCCAGTATCAAGCAGCTTGTAAAGGGCCCAATCTTGGGCTGCAATGTGAGTCCATCCTAGGCAGTCTGACTCGAGCTGATGGGCCGTGCTGCCTTTGCGTGCTGGTCTTCTCTTCTTTAGGAATATTGCCAGTTCCGACGTGTGGAATGCTGAGCAATGAGACGGAAGACTGGAGTGTGACTGTGACCCCTGGTGCGGTAAGGCAGAAGTAAACGTTCTCTGCAGCCTGTGAAGAGGCCTCCAGCTAGGGTTTCTGCACTGCTGTCTTTATTTGACAAGGCATAGCTTTCTCCATGCTCTGAACAATCATGAAATTGTGGGCTGTTGGATCTGGTAGACACTTAGCCAGCCCACGGTTCCTTACCCTGGGGTTAGGAGTCCTTGGATGCATTTTAGGGGGTCTGTGAACTCTGTGAAATTGTGTGTAAAGTTCTGTTTGTATGTGTATTTTTCTGATGAGAGGGTCATCAGTTTCCTTCAGATCATCAAATGGGTCAATGATTCAAAAAAGCTTTATGCCAGGCATTGTGGCTCAAGCCTGTACTCGTAGCACTTTGGGAGGTTGACACGGGAGGATTGCTTAAGCCTAGGAGTTCCAGACCAGCCTGTAACATAAAGAGACCCTGTCTCTACAAAACAATTTTTAAAAAATTAGGTGGGTGTGATGGCGCACACCTATAGTCCCAGGTACTTGGAGTGGGGTGGGGGAGCTGAGGCAGGAGGATTATTTGAGCCCAGGAGTTCAGGACTGCAGAGAGCTATGATCATACCACTGCACTTCATCCAGCCTGGGCAACAGAGCAAGACCCTGTCTCTTAAAAAA
>NW_012103587.1:283522-287684 GCF_000951045.1 Mandrillus leucophaeus
TGCTTTGGGAGGCCAAGGCGGGGGAATTTCTTGAGCCCAGGAGTTCAAGACCAACCTGGGCAACATAGCAGATACTGTCTCTATAAAAAAATTTAAAAAGTTAGCTGGGTATGGTGGTGCTCGCCTGTAGTCCTAGCTACTGGGGAGGCTGAGGTGGGAGGATCGCTTGAGCATAGGAATTTGAGGTTGATGAAGTTTACATCATTTCCAGCTTTTTTTTTTTTTAAGTTTTTTTAAATTTTCATTTCTTTTAGAGACAGGGTCTCACTCTGTCACCCAGACTGGAGCTAGAGTGCAAGGGCATGATCCTGGCTCACTGCAGCCTCAACCTTACTGGTTCAGGCGATCCTCCTGCCACAGCCTCCATAGTAGCTGGGGCTACCGGCGTGCACCACCACACCTGGCTAGTTTTTACATTTTTTGTAGAGACAGGGTCTCACTATGTTAGCCAGGCTGGTTTTGAACTCCTGGGCCCAGGTGATCATCCCGCCACGGCCTCCTGAAGTGCTGGGATTACAGGCAGGAGCCACTGCACCTGGCCTGTTCCCAGCTTTTGATGCTACAGCAAAGATCATTATGCCCATGTACATGAATCTTTGGACATGAGAAAATGGTTTTGTGTTAATCTCCGTCTCACATGATGTCAGTGTTCTTAAACCAAAAGAACTTTTAACTAGATGTGCCCAGAGGGCTCTGCTGTCATGAGTGCTACCGCCATGTCCCCTGTGCCCTGTGGCAAACTCTGACATCTCTTGCCTTTATGGCCACGTGGCATGGAGGGAGAAGTGTTCCAGACTTGAGTAGCAAAAGTCTGTTCACTGGAGACTCCTTTACTGCCACTTCTCTTATTACAGCCCTAACTGTGGTCCTCCTTGTGCTTCCGGAAGTTTAGGATGATGAGACGAGTTTGACAGCTCCCTTCAGCAGACTGTGCCCTCAGTGTGCTTGCACGGAAAGGCCTCCAAGATGAATGAAGTGAAAAAAGCAACTGCAGATGGCTGCCTGCAGCGTGCTATCTTTTGCATAAAGGAGGCAGAAATGAAAACATTTGCATAAAGAAATTCTGGAAGGATGTTGGAGAAGCTAATCATGTTCTACCAAGTTGGAGGGTGATGTGGGAACGGGAAAGGGCTGACAGTGAGGACTTGTTAAATATGCTTTTGATTTTTTGGAACCTTGCAAATGTGTTACCTACTTAAAAGTTTTAAATTTTTCTATGGCTTAAAATTCAAAACAAAGCCAAAAAGAAGTATTCAATGACAAAAAAAAAAAAACAAAAAAAAACAAGCCCCAAAACAACAGGAGGGGTTCATGATAGCTGCACTGTTCAAAGCACTGACTTTTTTCCTTTGAGAAATATGCTTGAGGCTGGGTGGTGGCTCATGCCTGTCATCCCAACACTTTTAGAGGCCAAGGCGCGCAGACCACTTGAGCCTAGGTGTTCAAGACCAGCCTGGGCAATGTGGCGAAACCCCGTCTCTACAAACAAATACGACAATTAGCTGTGTGTGGCAGTGGGTGCCTGCAGCCCTAGCTACGAGGGAGGTTGAGGTCGGGGGATTGCTTGAGCCCAGGAGGTGGAGGTTGCAGTGAGCCAAGATTGCTCCATGTACTCCAGCCTGGTTGACAGAGCAAGACCCTGTCTCAAAAAAAAAAAAAAAAAAAAAAAGGAAAATATACTTGAGTATATTTAGGTAATATTTTAGAACACCAAACCTAGAAAATTGAACATCCTTGTATATGAGTGAGTGAATTGTCTCCTCTGACCCCATGAACGCATGAAAAATTTTTTACCCAGCCAGCCAGCGATTAAAACTAGAAAAAGAATGGAAGCACAGACAGGAGGCATGTGTCATATCAAGTAACAACGAAGCCAGTGAACAATGTAGAAAACATAAATCAACACACAAACATCTATTTGTGTAACACATAGTAAAACCCTATTCTAAAGTGCCTCGTGGCTTGGGGGTGGTGGCTCATGCACCATGCCTGTAATTCCAGCACTTTGGGAGGCCAAGGTGGGAGGATCACTCAAGCCCAGGAGTTTGAGACCAGCATGGACAGCATAGTGAGACCCCGTCTTTACAGAAAATATGAACGTTAGCTGAGCATGATGGTGCACACCTGTGGTCCCAGATACTTGGGAGGCTGAGGTGGATCACTTGAGCGCTGGGAGGTTGAGGCTGCAGTGAGCTGATTGTGCCACTGCACACTTCAGCCTGGGCAACAGCGTGAGACCCTGTCTCAAAAAAAAAAATCAATTAATTAATAGAGTGCCTTGCTTGTGTCACATGGGTTTGATAACACTGAGGGTCAGACCCTTACCGCTGTAACGTGGTCTGCGATGTGGACCTTCTTGTTCCAGATACCATTGATGTATCATTGACCTTCTGCTATGTTACAGCATGGAACAGATGGTTAGCTGTTCTTTAGATACTTCACCCATTGTGTCGTTAAAGTTAACTGTTATGTGGGGTTTAAACAAATAGTTGCTGCATGGTTTTCTAACGTGTAAAAGTAAAATTCAGCAGAATGAAACTTTTATCTGATAAATGATCCATGAGAAACCCAAAGCATTACTGCCACTGAATTCTGAGTTAGGAGGCTGAAGTGTCGTGTAACATTTCTTCTTCAAAGAGGAAAATAAGTACGGAAACCTGTAATATAGTGAAGAGTTATAAACAATGGGCCCTGCTGATGTTTACTTCTTTAGCATTTCTTACGTGTTTTCCCTTGTCTCCAGGTATATTATCCCCAAGTGCATCACCCCTCTCTTGAATTCCTGCGTCCTTTCCTGAGCTGCTTTCTCTGGCCTTGTCCCATTCACACCTGCCACCTTCTCCCTTGCACCACAGTGTTCCCCTATTCATCCGCCCCCTCTGTCTTCCACCTACAGTTCTCCAGTAGCCCCTCTTACCTATACAAACTCTTTTTTTTTTCTTTTAGTACAGACGGGGTTTCTCCATGTTGGTCAGGCTGGTCTAAAACTCCTGACCTCAGGTGATCCACCCGCCTCGGCCTCCCGAAGTGCTGGGATTACAGGCGTGAGCCACCGCGCCCGGCTGCCTGTACAAACTCTTATGTGTGTTTCAGGCTCAGCGCATTCTCTCTGCAAGTCTTCCTGACACCCAGCCTAAGCCACCTGCCCTCCCTGGGTTCCCAGGACAGAGCTATTTCCGTGTTTACCCCTTTATGGTCACATGATCTCTTTACCTGTCTCCTCCCTCTGAGAATGCAAGTCCCTCAGGGAAGCTACGGTGTCTCACTGTATCATCCCTGCATAACCCAGCCCTCCATACTCTCCTGGTCAGACCACATTAGTCCCACCTGCACTATTGGGTACCACAGCCACGAGCCACGTCTGGACACTGGACAGTCGAAAGGGGATGGGTCTTAATTGAGATGTGCTGTAACTGTTAAATAGCCACCAGTTTTTGAGGACTTACTGTGAAACAAAGAATGTGGAATAGCTCATTCATAATTTTTACACTGATTGCCTGTTGCAATGATATTATGTTGGATGTGTTGGGTTCAGTGAAATATATTATTAAGTTAATTTTATCTGTTTCTTTTTTGTAGTCTGGGCTACTTTTTGTATTTTTATTAGAGACAGGGTTTCACTATGTTGGCCAGGCTGGTCTTGAACGCCTGACCTCAGGTGATCTGTCCACCTTAGCCTCCCAAAGTCCTGGGTTTACAGGTGTGAGCCACCCTGCCCAGCCTAAAATCAGTACATTATGTATATACTAACTTGTGACTCTTAGTCAATTGATTATCTTCCAGATCAACTATGACTTCTTTGTTTCATTGTAACTGGCGTGTTTTCTTATATTTGGGTTTTTGTTGGAGTGGTAGATGTAGGCGTCATATATTTCATGGATTCCTTAATGTCGAATATTTGGTAATGATGATTTACAAAACAAGATAATTCAGCTTTCTTTTGAATGTTAAAAATGTGACCATGCTTTGTTGGAATGTTTCTTAGCTGAATTTTTCTGTTGTGTGTACCTTTCAGAGAACGTGACTGTCATTCCTAACCAGGTGTATCAGCCCCTTGGCCCTTGTCCTTGTAATTTAACAGCTGGGGCCTGTGATGTTCGCTGCTGCTGTGACCAGGTACGTTCTTTGGTTATTGGGCATAAAGGTTATGCTTCCTGTGAGA
>NW_012103587.1:289174-293477 GCF_000951045.1 Mandrillus leucophaeus
GTTTTTCAGTGATTTTTAGTAAATTTACACAGTTGTACAACCATCACCACAATCTAACTTGAGAACATTTCTACCACCCCAGAAAGAAATCGTGTGTCCTTGTAGCCATTCCTATCTCCATCCTTCATCCAGGCCACTGTGAATCTGCCTCTGTCTCCATGAATTTGTCCATTTTGGACATTGCACATATATGGAATCATGCAATATGTGGTCTTCAGTGACTTTCTTCTTACACTTAGCATGATGCTTTTAAGGTTCTTTTGCCTTATAGCAGCTGTCACCACTTCATTCATTTTTGGTGGTTGAATCCTATTCCGTTGTATGGCTATATCACGTATTTCTTATCTATTTATTGGCTAATGGACATTTGGGTTGTTTCTGGTTTTTGGCCTTTATGAATAGCGCTGCTATGAACATTTGTGGACAGGTTTTTGTGTGAACATGTTTCCATTTCTCTTGGGGATCTATATAGTGGAGTTGCTGGGTTGCATTGTTATTGTAAGTTTAACCTTTTGAGGAACTAGTTTCTGAAGCAGTTGCACCATTTTAACTTCTCATCAGCAATGTATGTGGGTTACAGTTTCTCTATATCCTCACCAACACTTGTTATTATTTGTCTTTTTGGTTATAGCCATGCAAGTAAGTGTGAACTGATATTTCTTCATGATTTTCTTTTTTTTAAATTTTTTTTTTAGACAGGGGCTTGCCCTGTTGCCCAGGATAGAATGCAGTGGTGCAATCACAGCTTACTGCAGCCTCAACCTCGCAGGCTCAAGTGATTCTCTCACCTCAGCTTCCCAAGTAGCTGGAACCACAGGTGCATACCACCACACTCAGCTAATTTGTGTGTTTTTTTTTGTGAAGGTGGGGTCTTGCTGTGTTGCCTAGGCTGGTCTAGAATTCCTGGGCTCAAGCAATCCTCTGACCTCAACCTCCCAAAATGCTGGGATTACAGGCATGAGCCACCATGCCCCACCCTCATTGTGACGATTTGTATTTCTCTAGTGGCAAATGATGTAGAAGATCTTTTCATGTGCTTATGGGATATTTGTACATTTTCTTTGGAGAAATGTCTGTTTATACCCTTCACCCATGTTTTAAATTGGGCTGTCTTTTTGTTGAATTGTAAGAGGGTTCACTATATATTCTGGATCCTAGTTTGCCGAGACCAGCTCGGTCAGGGAGACCCTAACCCAGTGGCGCTAGAGGAATTAAAGACACACAGGAATAGCAGAGGTGTGAAGTGGGAAATCAGAGATCTCACAGTCTTCAGAGCTGAGAGCCTTGAACAGAGTTTTACCCACGTATTTATTAACAGCAAGCCAGTCATTGGCATTGTTTCTATAGATATTAAACTAACTAAAAGTATCCTTTATGGGAAACGAAGGGATGGGCCGAATTAAAAGAATATGTTGGGCTAGTTAACTGCAGCAGGAGCATGTCCTTAAGGCACAGATCACTCATGCTATTGTTTGCGGCTTAAGAACGCTTTTAAGCGGTTTTCCGCCCTGGGCGGGCCAGGTGTTCCTTGCCCTTATTCCCGTAAACCCACAGCCTTCCAGCGTGGGTATTATGGCCATCATGAACGTGTCACAGTGCTGCAGAGCTTTTGTTTATGGTCAGTTTGGGGTTCCGGTTTATGGCCAGATTTTGGGGGGCTTGTTCCCAACATGTTCCCCTTCTTTGATTTGCAAAGTGATCAAAGCAAAGGCAGCTTTGTCGCGGTGAGCTGCTTCTTGGAGGGGTCAGGATCCACATCTGCAGACTCTACAAAGACAAACAACACAGATTAAAAGCACAATCATCATTGAAATTACAGAGCTTCCAAGTGTTTTTATCCATTTTAATGGGTTCCTAGCTGCTAATCTGTCTGCAGCTCCTTTGAGCACTCCAGTTCCTGGCATTAAGGTCAGGTGTGCCTGGGATCCTTCAAATATTTGTTCTTTTAATTTTGCTATATCCAAAAACAAGTTTGTAGAGTGTCCTTCTAGATGCTTTTTTATTCTTTCCCAAATTTTGATCTTATTAAGAGCTATTAATAGTTTCCACAGATCCTTAATGTTTAGTTCCTACAGTGGACCATATCATTTGAGGTTGAGGTGCCACTATACTGCCATGGTTTCAGATAATAGGAACTCTCACCGTACTTATTATTATATCTACCATCTGACCATTTCGTTCAGATCAGCTGAACATAGTGTGGCCGTGGCACGCAGACCGAGAGGTGTAATTTAAGCTAAACATCTCCTTAGGGGATCAATTAATAATGATTCCATAGGAATCGTGCAGCACCTCTGCCTGTTCTGCAATGCAATCTTCCTAAACAAGTACGTTCATTATTTCTGGCCAGGTTCAATTTTGTATACAAATGGGTTTTTGAGGGCGGTATGCCTCAAATATAGGAGCAGATTTATTATGGTAAATACTGAGACCAGAAAGCATGTGTAACTGTGTCATAGAGTGATTACATCCAAGCATTACTGCCAGCTAAGATTGATAAATATGCCCAATAAGTATAATTGTTCTCTGTGGCAGCCCTTGTTGAAGGAATCCTCACAGCAGTGGTGATCATCGCTGTCATAGCTACCATTAAATGACTCATTGTGACTGGCTGTCCCGCTTTCCTCAGGTTTTCTTCCGCCATCTGTGACAGCTTCTGGTTCTGTCCCCAGATGGGTGGCTGTGTTTGACGGGTGTTGCTTGTGACAGTTGGGGTCCTCCTCAGCGTCAGTCTCCACATGGCTGCAACTGAGGGGTCCTTGGGATCTTCCCGGAATCTGACTTATGATAAGATTTCAGGTGTCTTGATGGTATCCAAATTGGCTGTTGATTTTGGCCTGGAGAAACACAAGCATAACTTCTACCCCAAGTTATTATTTTACCTATTTCCCAACTTTTTGTTACCGGATCTCTCCACCAAATCAGTTGTTCTGCTTCTGTCTTTGCAGCTGGTTTGTGCAGATGCTGTTCAGCTGCTGATAACATCTGACATTTGGGCAGGCTCAAAAAATTTAAAGTTAATAATGATAGATTCAGTTGCATCTATGGGGTTCCATATTCTCTATTTACACCTTTCTGCTTTTGCAACTGCGTTTTAGGGAAAGATTCATTCGTTCCACTATGGCTTGTCCTTGAGAATTGTATGGGATACCAGCAATGTGTTTAATATTCCACATAGAGAAAAATGTAGCTGGAGCTTCTTGGCTAGTATAACCTGGGGCATTATCTGTTTTAATAGAAGCTGGAATGCCCATCACTGCAAAACACTGCAAAAGGTGACATTTAACACAGGCGGAAGACTCTCCTGATTGGCATGTGGCCCAGACAAAGTAAGAAAAGGTGTCCACACATACATGTACGTAAGCTAGTCTCCCAGACGAGGGAACATGGGTGACATCCATTTGCCAAAGAGAATTAGGTTCCAATCCTCGAGGATTAACGCCTGTAAAAGATGAGGAATGTACCATTTGGCAAGTTGGGCATCACTGGATAATAGCTTTAGCTTCTTTCCAGGTAATGCTGTATCTGCGTTTGAGACCAGAGGCGTTAACATGGGTTAAATTGTGAAAGTGTCTAGCATCAGACATTGCATTAGCAGCTAGGCGATCAGCCATTTGATTCCCTTCAGTCAAAGGTCCTGGAAGAGGTGTATGAGCCCTAATGTGAGTGATACAAAAAGGGTACATTCTACTTGTAACTGCTGTTTGCATTGGGTAAATAAAGTCATCAGTTGTTCATCTGTATGAAATCGTAACTGAGCATTTTCAATTAACTGTGTGGAATGAACCACGTATGAAGAATCAGAAATCACATTAATAGGCATATCAAAAGCAGTCAATACCTCAATTACAGCTACAAGCTCTGCGTTTTGAGCTGAAGTATAGGGTGTCTGGAAAACCTTACCTTTTGATCCAGAATAAGAAGCTTTACCATTACTAGACCCATCTGTAAAACAATGAAAATGCTTAGCAGGCTGCAGGTTGTTTACTGCAGGAACTGTAAATGTAAACCGTTTAGAGTCCTGCTCAGCTAAAGGGATAGTAAAGAAACAGTCTTTTAAATCTATGACTATTAAAGGCCAATTTTTTGGAGTTATAGCAGGAGAAGGCAATTCTGGCTGTAATGCCCCCATAGGTTGTATAACTGAATTGATGGGTCTTAAAACATTCTCCATTTACCTGATTTTTTCTTTCTTTTTATTTTTATTTTTTGAGACGGAGTCTCGCACTGTCACCCAGGCTGGAGTGCAGTGGTGGGATCTTGGCTCACTGCAAGCTCTGCTTCCGGGTTCACGCCATTCTCC
>NW_012103587.1:295512-296309 GCF_000951045.1 Mandrillus leucophaeus
TCCTGCTGGCCTTAAATAAGAGGTAGCATTCGTCACGCTTGCCAGGAGATTCTCGCTGCGGTCATAGCCCCTGCCTTTATGTTTGTCTTCCAGGAATGCTCATCAAATTTAACAGAGCTGTTCAGACTGTCCTGCTTCACCGGTGTGTTTGGAGGAGACGTCAGTCCTCCTTTTGATCAACTCTGCTCTGCTGGGACAACGACACACAGTGTCCCCGACTGGTTTCCCTTTCTGTGTGTGCAGTCGCCCCTTGCCAACACGCCCTTCCTTGGTTACTTCTACCATGGTGCCGTGTAAGTGTCTGAGCAGCCGCCTGGGATGGGGCATTGTTCTCCTGCCATGGTGGGGCCATACTCTAGTAGGCCCTATAATGCGGTCACGTTTTTCCCAATCCCTCTCCAGAGATCCCGTGCCTAAAGGGTTCAATTATAGATTTCAGTTAGCTAATTTATTTTGCATTATTTGACAGAATTGGGCCTCATTGAAAAGAAATTGATTGACATTGAAAACAGCTCATGGTGCTTTTCTAGGGGAGGTGAAGGAGTGGTGGCTCATGGGGGATTTTAATGTTCTGTATTTTACAGTTTTGGATTGTTAAAAATTTACATCTATGATTTTTGTAATTAAAAAAGTAGGTGGGGTGTGGTGGCTCACACCTGTAATCCCAGCACTTTGGGAGGCCAGGGCAGGCAGATCATGAGGTCAGGAGATCAATACCATCCTGGCTAACATGGCGAAACCCCGTCTCTACTAAAAATACAAAAAATTAGCCAGGCGTGGTGGCAGGCGCCTGTAGT
>NW_012103587.1:299999-300404 GCF_000951045.1 Mandrillus leucophaeus
GGCCAATTTTTTGTAGAGATGGGGTTTTGCCATGTTGCCCAGACTGGTCTCTTTAACTCCTGGGCTGAAGTGATCTGCCCACTTTGGTCTCCCAACGTGCTGGGATTACAGACTTGAGCCACCGCACCCAGCCAAAAATTTGTTTGTAGAGATGGGGGTTTCATTATGTTGCCCAGGCTGGTCTTAAACTCCTGGCCTCGAAATTCTTCTGCCTTGGCCAAAGTGTTGGGATTACAGTGTGAGCCTCCGTGCCTGGCTAGAAGTAACTATCATTCTTTACTTCTTTTTCTTTTTAAACTTTCATTTTCGGTTCAGGTCTACCTGTGCAGGTTGTTTATATAGGTAAACTTATATCATAGGGTTTTGTTGTACAGATTATTTGTCACCCAGGTACTAAGCCAAGTA
>NW_012103587.1:300454-301868 GCF_000951045.1 Mandrillus leucophaeus
CAGATCATGAGGTCAGGAGATCAATACCATCCTGGCTAACATGGCGAAACCCCGTCTCTACTAAAAATACAAAAAATTAGCCAGGCGTGGTGGCAGGCGCCTGTAGTCCCAGCTACTAGGGAGGCTGAGGCAAGAGGATGGTGTGAAACCGGGAGGCGGAGCTTGCAGTGAGTCGAGATCGTGCCATTGCACTCCAGCTTGGGCGACAGAGTGAGACTGTCTCAAAACAAAATAAAACAAAACAAAAGTAAAGAGGCTGGGTGCAGTGGGTCACGTCTGTAATCCCAGTACTTTGGGAGGCTGAGGCAGGCAGATCACCTGAGGTTGGGAGTTCAAGACGAGCCTGGGTACATGGTGAAACCCCATCTCTACTAAAAATACAAAAAATTAGCTGGCTGTGGTGGTGGGCACCTGTAATCCCAGCCTACTTGGGAGACTGAGGTATGAGAATTACTTGAACCTGGGAGGCGGAGGTAGCAGTGAACAAAGATCGCGCCACTGCATTCCAGTGTGGGTGACAGAGTGAGATCCGTCTCAGAAAACAAGAGTAAAGAACAACATTAAGGAAGAATTGTGTTTTTGCAGATAACTGAAACTATTCAGCCTTTCTTATTGATTTTCAGTTCCCCCAAACAGGAATCTTCCTTTGAAGTATATGTGGATGCTGACGCAAAAGACTTTGCAGACTTTGGTTACAAACAAGGAGATCCCATTATGACTGTAAAGAAGGCATATTTTACTATTCCGCAGGTAATCATTGCAATATGAGTACGCTAGACCCTTCTCTTTTTTTTTTTTTTTTTTTTTTGAGACAGAGTCTCGCTCTTATCGCCCAGGCTAAAGTGCAGTGCCGGATCTCAGCTCACTGCAACCTCCGCCTCCTGGGTTCAAGTGATTGTCCTGCTTCAGCCTCCCGAGTAGCTGGGACTGCAGGCATGTGCTACCATACCCAGCCGATTTTTTTGTATTTTTACTAGAGATGGAGTTTCACCATGTTGGCCCGGATGATCTCAATCTCTTGACCCTGTGACCCGAGCGCCTCGGTCTGCCAAAGTGCTGGGATTACAGGCGTGAGCCACTGCGCCTGGCTGCTAGACCCTTTATTTTTCCTTTCCTATTGTTAATTTAAGTCATATTTCTCTTTAAAATCTCTTTTTAAGTTACTTATTTCCCTCCTTTGTACCTTTCAGCGAACATAACTTAACTTTATGTTCTCCAGATTAATAAAATATATAGTCATTCTTAAATTAATCACAGTCTTTCTTAAAACTCAGAGTGAACTTACAAAATAAAACCAAAAGATTTTCTATACGTTTCTATGGAAGTAGCTATCATTCTGGTTTTTTTTTTTGAGAAAGAGTTTCGCTCTTTTTGCCCAGGCTGGAGTGCAGTGGCACAATCTCAGCTCACCACA
>NW_012103587.1:302538-304485 GCF_000951045.1 Mandrillus leucophaeus
CCGTGCCTGGCTAGAAGTAACTATCATTCTTTACTTCTTTTTCTTTTTAAACTTTCATTTTCGGTTCAGGTCTACCTGTGCAGGTTGTTTATATAGGTAAACTTATATCATAGGGTTTTGTTGTACAGATTATTTGTCACCCAGGTACTAAGCCAAGTAACCAATAGTTTTTTTCTGATCCTCTCCCTCCTGCCCCTCACTACCCTCAAGTAGGGTCCAGTATAGAAAACAATGGTTAGATAAATACATCATTTTATTTACCATTCTAGAATTTTGAAAAATATTTTAAGGTTTTATATGGAATCATTTATATATGTATGTATGAATGCATGAGTGAATGAATGACAGGGTCTTGCTTTGTCACCCAGGCTAGAGTGCAGTGGCGTAGTCACAGCTCACTGCAGCCTCCACCTCCTGGGCTCAAGCAATCCTCCCACCTTAGCCTCCCAAGTAGCTGGGACTATAGGCGCATGCCACTATGCCCAGTTAATTTTTTACTTTTTGTAGAGACAGGGTCTTGCTATGTTGCCCAGGTTGGTCTTGAACCCCTGAGCTCAAATGATTCTCCCACTACAGCCTTCCAAAGTGCTGGGATTACAGGTGTGAGCCACTGCTCCCAACCTGAAATCTTTTTTTACGTTCAACGTTATGAGGAGTGTTATTTGTGGGAAGAAATCAGGGGAGGTAAAACAGTTTCTCTTTCTTATTCAGATGAATCCATTTTTATGGTATTAAACTCTGGTTGTGACGAGGGAGAGAACATGAAGTTAAATATAGTCATGTCTCTGCAAACTAAATAGAATAGGACAAGGGATTTTCTTTGTTTTTATTAGGTAATATTTACTGTGACTCCACAACCAGTGGCTTCCAGACCTTGATGGGCAAATCAGTTAGATGTTTTGCTAAAGCGGGTCAACTAGTCCGTGAACTTGCTGTTGCTGAAACCAAGCCAGCAATGGGAGCAGGCTGCAGAAAGAACAGTTTTAAGGGATGCCGATCTATTTTGTATGATTAGGAGAGAGGCCATAAATCTGTTGGCTTTGCCCTTCACCCTCAGATGTCCCTGACTGGGCAGTGTATGCAGAACGCCCCCGTGGCATTTCTTCACAATTTTGATGTTAAATGCGTTACTGATTTGGAAGTATACCAAGAACGAGATGGTATTATCAATGCGAAGATAAAGAATGTTGCCTTAGGAGGTATGTTACATTTCTTTGAGAAAAGAACGCAGACCCAAACATGAAGATAAAGTGCGATCTCATGAGAGTATAAATCATTTCTACTGGTTCAACTTCAAATAATATTTTAACTGCCAATTATTTTCTTTGGAAAAAGTTTAGTTCCATAAGACAGCATATTGCATATTAATTATTTTGAAATTGAAGTACAATTCAAATAACATAAAATTAACCTTTTTGTTTGTTTTGAAACGGAGTCTCGCTCCATTGCGCAGGTTGGAGTGCAGTGGCGCGATCTCAGCTCACTGCACCCTCCGCCTCCTAAGTTCAAGCGATTCTCCTGCCTCAGCTTCCCAAGTAGCAGGGTCTACAGGTGTACGCCACCACGCCCAGCTAATTTTTTTGTTTTTAATAGAGATGGGGTTTCACCATGTTGGCTAGGCTGGCCTTGAACTCCTGACCTCAGGTGATCCGCCCGCCTCGGCCTCCCAAAGTGCTGAGATTACAGGTGTGAGCATCTGCGTTCTGCCAAAATTAACCATTTTAAAGTGTACAATTCATTGACGTTAGTACCTTCTACACTGTTGTGCCACCATCACCTCTCTCTAGTTCCAGAACATTTCATCCCCTCAGAAGGGCATCTGTCCCCATTCGCAGTCACTCCCTACCCCTCGTCCCTCAGCCCCTGGCAGCCACCAGTCACTCCCTACCCCTCTTCCCTCAGCCTCTGGCAGCCACCAGTCACTCCCTACCCCTCTTCCCTCAGCCC
>NW_012103587.1:308525-310568 GCF_000951045.1 Mandrillus leucophaeus
AAGTGCAGTGGCGCAATCTCGGCTCACTGCAATCTCCACCTCCTGGGTTCAAGAGATTTTCTTGCCTCGGCCTCCTGAGTAGCTGGGATTACAGGTACACACCACCATGCCTGGCAAATTTTTTTTTTAAATCACACAACACAGGAAGCTTTATTCATCTGCTACTTCTCCAAAGGGAGGCTTGTAGGGTTGCTCACTTTAATATAATTTTTACATTTTTAGTAGAGACAGGATTTCACCGTGTTGGCCAGGCTGGTCTTGAACTCCTGACCTCAAGTGATCTGCCCATCTCGGCCTCCCAAAGTGCAGAGATTACAGGCTTGAGCCACTGCATCCAGCCAAGATACACTTATTATGTATACACAAGCATTCCAAAATCTGAAAAAGTCCCAAACACTTCTGGTCTCAAGCATTTCGGATAAGAAATGCTCAACACCTGTATGATACAGTTAAGACAAATATGGCTAAATATTAACAGCTGTTGATTTTGGTGTGGCTGTATTGGTGTTCATGGTATTACTTTCAACTTTTCTGTACATGTGAACATTTTCATAGTAAAATATTGGAAGCAGTAAGTTGGATTAATACGAGATGGATGGGAATATGATCTAACAACAGACCCTGGGGTTGAATGGATTTACTAGAAAAAGGTTCTATTGAAAGGTTATGGCCCGGTGCGGTGGCTCATACCTGTAGTCTAAGCACTTTGGGAGGCTGAAGCAGGTGGATCACTTGAGGTCAGGAGTTGGAAACTAGCCTGGCCAACATGGTGAAACTCTATCTCTACTAAAAATGCAAAAAAATTAGCTGGGCATGGTGGTGGGCGCCTGTAATCCCACCTACTTGGGAGGCTGAGGCAGGAGAATAGCTTGAACCTGGGAGGTGGAGTTTGCAGTGAGCTGAGATCACACCACTGAACTCCAGCCTGGGCAACAGAGTGATACACTGTCTCAAAAAAAAAAAAAGAAAGAAAGATTACTTTGGTTTACATGTCTTTTATGAGCCCCCGTGATAAGCAGTATTGTCATTCAGCAAGTGATCCGTGACTGGCTTGATCAGAACCTTCAGTGTCTCTTGCATGAGAGGTCCAAGACTGACTCATGCCTGCAATTTACTTTTCAGGTTTTATTGTTAAAATGTATTTTTTAAATTGAATGAATGTCCTTGTCTGTTAAAAAAAAAAAAAAAGCACCCGGGCACGGTGGCTCACATCCGTAATCCGAGCTCTTTGGGAGGCTGAGGTGGGCGGATCACCTGAGGTCAGGAGTTCGAAACCAGCCTGGCCGACATGCTGAAACTCCGTCTCTACAAAAATACAAAAATTAGCTGGGCATGATGGTGGGTGCCCAGCTACTTGGAAGGCTGAGGCGGGAGAATCGCTTGAACCCAGGAGGTGAAGGTTGCAGTGAGCCGAGAGTATGCCATTGCACTCCAGCCTGGGCGGCAGAGCCAGACTCTGTCTCAAAACAAAACAAAAACAAAAACAATGAATGAAGGTGTGCCATCTTTCTCCCAAAGGTATTTTTGAAAGCTTCGCCTATGTATTTTCTTTCCTTGTGCATGTCTGTTGTGTTATTTGCTGAGTTAGGCTTGCTGTGCTGAAGTATAGGAGGAAACAGGCTCACGCTCCTTTGTTGTGTTTGTCTAGGTTACCAACTTGGCAAGCCTGTCCGAGCTCTAAATACCAACAGGATGAATAATGTCACGACTTTATATCTTTGGCAGTCGGGTAATCCGGTTTGGTCATTATCATTAGCTCTTTGGCAAACTGATGTTAGAAGTATTACCATATTTTGAATCTAATCAAGCAATCAATTATTTTAAAGCCCGGTTGGTTTATTTAGCAGAGAGGTACATGCTGCTGAGTAACAGTGGTAGTGGTTTTTCATGCTTCTACAGCTTTGTTTTTTTTTCTTTTTTTTTTTTTTTGAGACTGAGTCTTGCTCTGTTCCCCAGGCTGGAGTACAGTGGCGCGATCTTGGCTCACCGCAAGCTCCGCCTCCCAGGTTCACGCCATTCTCCTGCCTCAGCCTCCCGAGTAGC
>NW_012103587.1:315003-316156 GCF_000951045.1 Mandrillus leucophaeus
CTAATTTTTGTATTTTTAGTAGAGATCGGGTTTCACCATGTTGGCCAGGCTGGTCTCAAACTCCTGACCTCAGGTGATCCACCCGCCTCGGCCTCCCCAAGTGCTGAGTGTCTCTTTCTGATGTGTTGTACTTCTCAAATTTATTCATTAGCTCATCAAATGTTAGTGGAGTTCCTACGCTGTAATAGGGAACTAGACAGTGGGCCCCTGCCGTGGCGGAACTGACCCTCTGGTCTTTCATCTCACAAACATTTTACCAAGTTGTGCTCCATGGCAAGCTATGAGCCAGGCGCTGGGGATATAGAAATGAAAGGAACAGATCTCATTCTGGGTACCATGACGGCATAGGGGAGGCAGCTAATGCTGACTTGATGGGACCAGGGCAGGCTTCCTCAAGGAAGCAGTGACCGTGCCATGTTAGGGAGCTGGAGATAGGGAGGGCAGGGGCAGGGCATTCGGGAAAGGCCACGCAAGCAGAGAGAACGTCCCAGTAACAGTCAGGCTCAAAGACGGTCTTTAATTTATGAACATATTCTTGTATTTGCAGAAACTCCTTTAAATAACAGATCAGCCCCCAGAATCGTGAATGTGGAAGAACATTATATTTTCAAATGGAATAATAATACCATCAGTGATATCAATGTCAGAATTATTAGGGCAGAGATTAATGCCCACCAGAAAGGTAACTTTAATGAGGGTAGCAAACATGCTTTCACTGAAAGTATTTTTTTTTCTCTCTTCAAGATTCTCATAATTATAAGCCATAAAATTAAGTTAGACTTGTTTCTTATGTGCATTTATGATTTAATCAACGAGAGTATACTTTGAATGTCAAAATGCAATTTTAAGATAAAGCACTATGGAGAATAATTTCTTTTCCCAGTGAAATGGTGCACATTATATTTTTATTTTGTTTTATTTCTAGGGATAATGACACAGAGATTTGTAGTAAAATTTTTAAGCTATAATAGTGGTAATGAAGAAGAATTATCTGGAAATCCAGGTAAGATGAGTGTATACCAGTCATTGATCTTACAAACGTACTTTAGTTCAACACTCCCAGCCATCAGGATGGTTATAAGTAACTCTCTCCAATTTTAGTTTCTGACTCTGACCTTTTTCTTTATTCTCTCTCTCTTTTTTTTTTTTTTTT
>NW_012103587.1:319086-320878 GCF_000951045.1 Mandrillus leucophaeus
CACTCCCTACCCCTCGTCCCTCAGCCCCTGGCAGCCACCAGTCTGCTTCCTGTCTCCATGGATTGCTTATTCTGGGTGTTCCCCAGAAACAGAAGCATACACTGTATGGCCTTTTGTGTCCGGCTTCTTTCACTTAGCATGGTGTTCCATGGTCCATCTGTGTTGTAGCGCATGGCAGCGCTTCATTCCTCTTTATGGCTGAATCGTAGTCTGTCGCATGGACAGAGCACATTGTATTTGTCCATTGTCCATTCATCAGCTGATGGACATATGGGTTGTTTTCATCTCTTGACTGTTGTGAATAGCGCTGCCATGAACACTCGTGGCCAAGTTTTTGCGTAGATGTATCTTTTTATTTCTTTTGGGTAGACACCTAGGAGTGGAACTGACAGGTCATGCTAGTATGACTTCTTGAAGATCCACCAAATTGTGTTTTTTGTTTTTATTTTTGTTTTTTGAGACAGTGTCTCGCTTTGTCACCCAGGCTGGAGTGCAGTGGCATGATCTCGGCTCACTGCAACCTCTACCTCCCTGGTTCAAGCGATTCCCCTGCCTTAGCCTCCCAAGTAGCTGAGATTACAGGTGTGTGCCACCACACCTGGCTAATTTTTTTGTGTTTTTAATAGTGATGAGGTTTCACCATGTTGGCCAGACTGGTCTCGAACTCCTGACCTCAGGCAATCTACCCGCCTCAGCCTCCCAAAGTGCTGGGATTACAGGCGTGAGCCACCGTACCCGGCCAATTGTTTTCTACAGTGTCTGTACCATTTTGTATTGCCACCAGCAGTGAACTGCATATTCGTTTTTATGTCAGTGACCCTGGTTTTTGTTTGTTTGTTTGTTTGTTGTGGATTTTCCTCCTCAGTTATAATTAGACATTAAGAGGACGGGGACTCCTATCTGATGGTTTTTGGGGAGTGGGGAGAGTTTTGTAGTCACCACTCTGGGCAGTTGTGGTCACCATATTTGCTTGATCAACTATACTTTGACTTAGTGTGATCATGATAGGCCATGTGTACGCCTGTGGAAGTTATTTTATGTTCTCTCTTTAGGCACAGTTACACCAAAAGTAATCTATGAGGAAGCAACTGACCTAGACAAATTCATCACCAATAGAGGTATTTAATGTTACACTTTGACGTCATTTCTTCAGAAATAGATATGTCATTTCTTACAAGTAACATAGACCCCCAGAGTATGTATTTTTGTTAGTCATTTAAAAAGGTTCACAATCGTTAGAAAAATCTGCCAGGCGCATTTCATTTGTTCCTCGTTCTGTCTTGCTGGGCTTTAGAGTGCTCTCTGTGACGGTGAGCCTGCCCCTCCACGGTCCTGGATTCTCTGAGTTCCACCGTCCCTTCTAGTTCCAGCTTCCACGAAACTTTTCTTAAATGTTTGATAGTTAAAGAATTCTTTTTTTTTTTTTTTTTTGAGATGGAGTTTGGTTCTTTTTGCCCAGGCTGGAGTGCGATGGCGTGATCTTGGCTCACTGCAACCTCCACCTTCTGGGTTCAAGCAATTCTCCTGCCTTAGCCTCCCAAGTAGCTGGGATTACAGGTGCCCGCCACCATATGCCCGGCTAATTTTTGTATTTTAGTAGAGACGGGGTTTCACCATGTTGGCCAGGCTGGTTTCAAACTCCTGACCTCAAGTGATCCACCTGCCTTGGTCTCCCAAAGTGCAGGGATTACAGGCGTGAGCCACCACGCCTGGCCCAGTTTGGCTAATTTTATCAGAACTTTAATTTTTAATGAAGGATACTATTTCTTTCTTTCTTTTCTTTTTTTTTTTT
>NW_012103587.1:324813-332068 GCF_000951045.1 Mandrillus leucophaeus
AAAAAAAAAAAGAAAGAAAGATTACTTTGGTTTACATGTCTTTTATGAGCCCCCGTGATAAGCAGTATTGTCATTCAGCAAGTGATCCGTGACTGGCTTGATCAGAACCTTCAGTGTCTCTTGCATGAGAGGTCCAAGACTGACTCATGCCTGCAATTTACTTTTCAGGTTTTATTGTTAAAATGTATTTTTTAAATTGAATGAATGTCCTTGTCTGTTAAAAAAAAAAAAAAAGCACCCGGGCACGGTGGCTCACATCCGTAATCCGAGCTCTTTGGGAGGCTGAGGTGGGCGGATCACCTGAGGTCAGGAGTTCGAAACCAGCCTGGCCGACATGCTGAAACTCCGTCTCTACAAAAATACAAAAATTAGCTGGGCATGATGGTGGGTGCCCAGCTACTTGGAAGGCTGAGGCGGGAGAATCGCTTGAACCCAGGAGGTGAAGGTTGCAGTGAGCCGAGAGTATGCCATTGCACTCCAGCCTGGGCGGCAGAGCCAGACTCTGTCTCAAAACAAAACAAAAACAAAAACAATGAATGAAGGTGTGCCATCTTTCTCCCAAAGGTATTTTTGAAAGCTTCGCCTATGTATTTTCTTTCCTTGTGCATGTCTGTTGTGTTATTTGCTGAGTTAGGCTTGCTGTGCTGAAGTATAGGAGGAAACAGGCTCACGCTCCTTTGTTGTGTTTGTCTAGGTTACCAACTTGGCAAGCCTGTCCGAGCTCTAAATACCAACAGGATGAATAATGTCACGACTTTATATCTTTGGCAGTCGGGTAATCCGGTTTGGTCATTATCATTAGCTCTTTGGCAAACTGATGTTAGAAGTATTACCATATTTTGAATCTAATCAAGCAATCAATTATTTTAAAGCCCGGTTGGTTTATTTAGCAGAGAGGTACATGCTGCTGAGTAACAGTGGTAGTGGTTTTTCATGCTTCTACAGCTTTGTTTTTTTTTCTTTTTTTTTTTTTTTGAGACTGAGTCTTGCTCTGTTCCCCAGGCTGGAGTACAGTGGCGCGATCTTGGCTCACCGCAAGCTCCGCCTCCCAGGTTCACGCCATTCTCCTGCCTCAGCCTCCCGAGTAGCTGGGACTACAGGCACCCGCCACCATGCCTGGCTAATGTTTTGTATTTTTAGTAGAGACAGGGTTTCACCGTGTAAGCCAGGATGGTCTCGATCTCCTGACCTCGTGATCTGCCCGCATTAGCCTTCCAAAGTGCTGGGATTACAGGCGTGTGCCACCGTGCCCGGCCGCTTCTACAGCTAACATTGTTTGCACCTGAAGTGCTGGTTGCTAGTAAAAGAGATTGAAATATGAGATTGGCTTGAGAGTCCCGTGTTATTGTTGTCTGTAGCCCAGGATGGTGCTAATTAGAGACATGAAAATAACTTCATTCTGAACTGCAGGAAATCTGTGCCTCAGCGGTAATGACCCACATCTGCCAGGGGCAGTGTCACATTCTGAAGAAACCACCGCTCAGGGTCTGGGAATTCTGATACAGAAAGGCACCTTCATTCAGCTTTGAAAGGATTAGACTAACAGTGATCTCAGTTTTTGAAAACTATGAACTTTATTTCTACTTACTGTTTTCTGTTTTTCACGAAAAACTTTGAAGTTAATCTTTACTTTTATTTAGCAAAAAGTAGCAAGAGGATAATCTTTTTCTTTTATAGCTGGAAGGGGTTTGTGTACATCAGCAACTTTCAAACCCATTTTATTTGGAGAAGATGTCCTCTCTGGATGCCTGTTAGAGGTCGGGATTAATGAGAATTGTACTCAGCTCAGGTGAGTGTTTCACTGATGAATTTATCGGCAATGTGAATGGTTTGCCTAAAATTAATTCACTACATGAATATCAAAGACAACATGAATATGAAAAATTAGAGTCCATAAAATGTGTAAAAGTGATAATAAATACAGACGTAATACAATTTAGAGTTGATTCAAACATCAATATGAGGGAAAATTGACCTTTTTCTTGGGACTAAAGCCAGTTCATCCACGTTTAAGCAAATTTCATCCACATTTAAGCAGATTTCTCTGCCAAAGTTTGTTCAGCTCATTGGAACCTTTTTCGTTGTTGTGTGGGTTTTTCTGTTGAGATGCCAAGTCTCACTTTGTCACCTAGGCTGGAGTGCAGTGGTGTGATCTCGGCTCATTCGGTTTCTGCCTCCCCAGTTCAAGCAATTCTCCTGCCTTAGCCTCCCTAGCAGCTGGGATTACAGACATGCACCACCACACCTGGCTGATTTTTTTTGGTATTTTTAGTAGAGACGGGGTTTCACCATGTTGATCTCAAACTCCTAACCTCAAGTGACCTTGCCCACCTTGGCCTCCCAGAGTGCTGGGATTACAGGTGTGGGCCACGGTACCTGGCCTCATTGGAACCTTCTACTCCTAGAACTATGAAAAAGGCCAGAGCAAAATATAATTGGGATGATTAACTTTTTTTTTTTCTTTTGAGACAGTGTCTCACTGTGTTGCCCAGGCTGGGGTGCAGTGGTGCAATCATGGCTTACTGCAGCCCCAACCTCCCTAGGCTCAGGTGGTCCTCCACCTGTCTTGGCCTCCTAAAGTGCTGGGATTACAGGTGTGAGCCACTCTGCCGGCCTATATTCTGTTTGTTGTTGTTGTTGTTTGTTTGTTTTTTGAGACAGAGTTTAACTCTTATTGCCCAGGCTGGAGTGCAATGGCATAATCTCGGCTCACTGCAGCCTCCACCTCCCAGGTTCAAGCAATTCTCCTGCCTCAGCCTCTCGAGTAGCTGGTATTACAGGCATGCACCACCTCGCCTGGCTAATTTTGTATTTTTAGTGGAGACGGGGTTTCTCCATGTTGGTCGGGCTGGTCTCAAACTCCCGACCTCAGGTGATCTGCCTGCCTCAGCCTCCTAAAGTGCTGGGGTTATAGGTGTAAGCCAGTGCGCCCAGCCTCATTTAAAAAAATTTTTTATTTTTGACAGTAGCCATACTGATAGATACTAAGTGATATCTCATTGTGGTTTTGATTGCATGCATTCTTTCTGGCTTGTTTTTTGAGACACGGTCTCACTCCATACCCAGACTGGAGTGCAGTGGTGTGATCACAGCCCATTGCAGCCTCACCCTCTGTAGCTCAGGTGATCCTCCCACTTCAGCCTCCTGAGTATCTTGGAGTACAGGTGTGTGCTGCAATGCCTGGCTGATTTTTCATGTTTTTTGTGGAGATGGGGTTTCACCATGTTGCTCAGGCTGGTCTCAAACTCCTGGGCTCAAATGATCCTCCTGCCTTGGCCTCCCAAAGTGCTGGGGTGACAAGCGTGAGCCATTATGACCAGCCTGCGTGCATTCTTACACACGTTTTATCTGTTACATATCCCAAGATGTGTAGTTCTTTGGGAAGCAGGAAGAAAATGGGGGAGACATTGAGAAGTTAAGGAAAACTGGTAGAAATTATTAGCAGCAGCTCCTGATTATGGGTTGTGAGGCCTGAGTCCATGGGCAGAGTCCCTCTCCTGCAGTTCATGAGATTTGTACCCTCCAGTGACAGTACTGGGAAGGAGGGATGCTATGTTCCAACTCTTAGTCTTCATTTAATTTTATGACTCAAAATTCCAGCTAGATATTTAGGTTACTTTTAGTGTTGGATCACTCTGGCCTACAAATTTATCCTGGTAACTTGATGTGTGCTCTAACTACCTCCTAAGTTTGGTGACAGTCGGCAGTCTGTGAACCACGTGATTCCTAACTTAAGTTGCTAACATTTTTTTTTTTTTTTGAGACAAGGTCTTGCTCTGTCACCTAGGCTGGAGTGCAGTGGTACAATCTCAGCTCACTGTAGCCTTTACCCCAGAAGGCTTATGTGCTTCTGCCACTTCAGCCTCCCGAGTAGTTGGAACTATAGGTGCACGCCACCATGCCTGGCTAATTTTTGTATTTTTTGTAGAGGCAGGGTTTCACCCTGTTGCCCAGGCTAGTCTTGAACTCCTGAGCTCCAGCAATCCTCCCACCTCAGCCTCCCAACAGGTTGGGATTACAGGTGTGAGCCACTGCACTCAGCTAAGTTACTAACATTTTAAGTCTAAAGTAGAAGATTGCTTCTGTATATCCTCCCCCAGCTGTGTAGGTCCATCCTGGGAAGGCCATCAAACACACCTAGTCCATGGGTGACATCCAGCCAGTTTTTAATGCCAGTTCCTCTGGCAGTTTTTTATTTAGGCACTCGGAAGTGAAACCCGGACATTCACTGGAAAGGACTTTAGGACAAGACCTGCTGGCCATGAGCTAAGAATGCCTTACCTTACTCTTTTGCAGGGAGAATGCTGTTGAAAGACTTGATTCATTAATACAAGCGACTCACGTTGCAATGAGAGGCAACTCCGATTACACTGATCTTAGTGATGGCTGGCTCGAAATAATACGTAAGTCAAACCCGGGTATAATAAAGCCTGTAACTTGGTTGCTATGACTACCAACTGTAGTCTCAGCATTAGAGCCCAACCCAGTAGGTCACCTTCCTGAGGCTTAACTGTGGCTTAACTGGACGTCTGCCCAGGGGTTAGCTCTCCAGTCAGGAAACTTGGCATATCTTTTTCTTCTTATTCATGATGACTTTTTTTTTGTTGTTTTTTTTTGAGGCATTCTGTCACCCAGGCTGGAGTGCAGTGGTACAATCATAGCTTATTGCAGCCTCATCCTCTCAGGCTCAAGGAATCCTCCCACCTGAGCCTCCCAAGTAGCTGGCACCACAGTTGTGCACCACCACATCTGGCTAATTTTTTGTATTATTTGTAGAGATGGGTTTTGCCATCTTGCCCAGGCTGGTCATTAACTCCTGGGCTTAAGTGATCTGCCCACCCCAACCTCTCAAAGTGTTGGGATTACAGCATGAGCCACTGCGCCTGGCCAACAACAGTCTTTGTAAAAGAAAGTCTAGGCTGGGAGCAGTGGCTCACGCCTATAATCCCAGCGCTTTGGGAGGCCAATGCAAGAGGATTGCTTGAGGCCAGGAGTTTTTTGTTTTTTTTTTTTTTGAGATGGAGTCTTGTTCTTGTCACCCAGGCTAGAGTGCAATGGCACAGTGTCGACTCACTGCAACTTCCGCTTCCTGGGTTCAGGAGATTCTCCTGCCTCAGCCTCCCAAGTAGCTGGGATTACAGGCGCCCGCCACCACGCCTGGCTAATTTTTGATTTTTTAAATAGAGACGGGGTTTCACCATGTTGGCCAGGCTGGTCTTGAACTCCTGACTTCGTGATTCACCTGCCTCGGCCTCCCAAAGTGCTGGGATTACAGGCGTGAGCCACTGCACCTGGCTGAGGCCAGGAGTTTAAGACCAGCCTGGGCAACATAGTGAGACCTTGTGTCTACGAAAAAATTTTTTAATTTAGTTGGGTGTGGTGGCATGTCCCTACAGTCTCTGCTACTTGGGATGCCGAGGAAAGAGGATCGCTTGAGCCTAGGAGTTTGAGGCTACAGTGAGCTCTGATTACACCACTGCACTCCAATCTGGATGACAGAGCAGGATCCTGACTCTAAAAATAAAACAAAACAAAATAAAATACATTAAAACAAAGTCCAAGCCAGGTTTTAAGATTTTTAGTGCACTTCAGTTTGAACTGCTGTTTTTGATTGCCAGGAATACAGGCATTTGAGAATTGACTTTGTAATTTATAAAGCTAATTTTGTTAACTTAAAAGAAAATAAAGTGATTGAAAATATTGTGATAGAAGCCAGACACAAAAGACCACATATTGTATGACTCAATTTATATGCAATGTCCAGAATGGGCAATGTATAGAGACAGCAGATGAGTGGATGCTGGAGGTGGAGGAGTTGGGAGGAAATGGGGAGAGACGGCTGTGGGTAAAGGATTTCTTCGCAGAGTGATGAAATGTTCTAAAATAGAATCTGCTGAGTGTTACACAGCTTTGTGATTATACCAGAAACCACTGAATTGCACACTTTAAGTGGGTGGATTGTATAGTATGTGAATTATATCTCACTAAAGTGGTCAAGAAAGAAAGTAATTCAGGTGCCACAGATCTAATAATAGCAGGGATCATGGGGGCGAGATAAAAAGACTTGACAGCCCAGTGCCTTTGGCCAAAGGTATTTGCAGTGTTGAACCGGCAAGTAGATCGTACACAAAGAGAAGAAGATATACCACACGCACATGGAATAAAGGTAAACCCGACTTTAAAGCTTCTTCACCAGGCCCGATTTCACCTCCGAAGCCAAAATGTCTTTAGAGTCATGGAGATCCAGCTCATCGGGTTATGTTGGAGAGGCCTAAGGTCCCAGTGAGTTTTGGCAGAGCTTGAATGAAAAGCTGGAGTTCCAACCTCTTTCCTCTGTTCCCTGGTAGCAAGTTAGGTAACGTCTTCCCAGTTTCTTGGGGAGTCTTGAGTGTGTAAATACTTTGAACAGAAAGCTTTTTTAATTGAGCTAATTAATGGAATTGCCTTTTGGGACCAGAAAGTGCCCAATGAGTGTGCGCATCTGCTTTGCCCCTGCCCTGCTCTCCCTGCAGATGCTGCTGTGCCCCCTCTCCTCTGCCTGGGGGGTGGGGATCAGCCCTCTGGATCCTGCCCTCGCCCTTTCCATCCCCTCTGAGGTCAGCTAGGCTCAGTGGGCTGGAATTCACACAAGGGCCCATACGGACACATATCTGTATTGTGCCCACTCCTTGTGATTGGGGTCACAGTGATGAGGACCCTCCCTTCCCCCTCTGTGGCCATGGATCATGTGATATGTCTGTGAGCTCAAGGTGCCCCAGACCACTCTCTGACTTGGGGAGGGAGTCCTGTTGGACCCCCATCCCAACAGGGCACTCAGGCTGCTGTTTGCTCATCCAGCTGGTGCTCAAGGCACTGGGCCCAGACCTAGATCCTCATTTGCAAACGGAACCCAGAGGTCGAGCTTGTTAAGCCCTGGACTCTGCCACCCAGGCCAGCTAGATAGGCTGTGGAATGACCCTGAGGGCTGCAGAAAAGTCAGCACTTGGGAAAGAAACCATAGGGAAAATGACCAGACAGAGAACCCAGGTTGATGAGGTACGAAATCAGTGTGGTGATGACATTTTGTTGCCTTCAAGGTGGAAGGAATTAGCTTTTATTTCATGTCTGAGCCAAAAAGCAACCTTGGTCCAGGTTAATAAGCAGAAGAGAAGTGGTGTTGACACATGTATAAGGAAATTAGACATAAAACAGTGTTACTGACCTTCGGAATCCCTGAAGGAGCAAAGAACCCCCTTCAGAGGAGCCATAGAACCTA
>NW_012103587.1:333053-341446 GCF_000951045.1 Mandrillus leucophaeus
GAGGAAAGAGGATCGCTTGAGCCTAGGAGTTTGAGGCTACAGTGAGCTCTGATTACACCACTGCACTCCAATCTGGATGACAGAGCAGGATCCTGACTCTAAAAATAAAACAAAACAAAATAAAATACATTAAAACAAAGTCCAAGCCAGGTTTTAAGATTTTTAGTGCACTTCAGTTTGAACTGCTGTTTTTGATTGCCAGGAATACAGGCATTTGAGAATTGACTTTGTAATTTATAAAGCTAATTTTGTTAACTTAAAAGAAAATAAAGTGATTGAAAATATTGTGATAGAAGCCAGACACAAAAGACCACATATTGTATGACTCAATTTATATGCAATGTCCAGAATGGGCAATGTATAGAGACAGCAGATGAGTGGATGCTGGAGGTGGAGGAGTTGGGAGGAAATGGGGAGAGACGGCTGTGGGTAAAGGATTTCTTCGCAGAGTGATGAAATGTTCTAAAATAGAATCTGCTGAGTGTTACACAGCTTTGTGATTATACCAGAAACCACTGAATTGCACACTTTAAGTGGGTGGATTGTATAGTATGTGAATTATATCTCACTAAAGTGGTCAAGAAAGAAAGTAATTCAGGTGCCACAGATCTAATAATAGCAGGGATCATGGGGGCGAGATAAAAAGACTTGACAGCCCAGTGCCTTTGGCCAAAGGTATTTGCAGTGTTGAACCGGCAAGTAGATCGTACACAAAGAGAAGAAGATATACCACACGCACATGGAATAAAGGTAAACCCGACTTTAAAGCTTCTTCACCAGGCCCGATTTCACCTCCGAAGCCAAAATGTCTTTAGAGTCATGGAGATCCAGCTCATCGGGTTATGTTGGAGAGGCCTAAGGTCCCAGTGAGTTTTGGCAGAGCTTGAATGAAAAGCTGGAGTTCCAACCTCTTTCCTCTGTTCCCTGGTAGCAAGTTAGGTAACGTCTTCCCAGTTTCTTGGGGAGTCTTGAGTGTGTAAATACTTTGAACAGAAAGCTTTTTTAATTGAGCTAATTAATGGAATTGCCTTTTGGGACCAGAAAGTGCCCAATGAGTGTGCGCATCTGCTTTGCCCCTGCCCTGCTCTCCCTGCAGATGCTGCTGTGCCCCCTCTCCTCTGCCTGGGGGGTGGGGATCAGCCCTCTGGATCCTGCCCTCGCCCTTTCCATCCCCTCTGAGGTCAGCTAGGCTCAGTGGGCTGGAATTCACACAAGGGCCCATACGGACACATATCTGTATTGTGCCCACTCCTTGTGATTGGGGTCACAGTGATGAGGACCCTCCCTTCCCCCTCTGTGGCCATGGATCATGTGATATGTCTGTGAGCTCAAGGTGCCCCAGACCACTCTCTGACTTGGGGAGGGAGTCCTGTTGGACCCCCATCCCAACAGGGCACTCAGGCTGCTGTTTGCTCATCCAGCTGGTGCTCAAGGCACTGGGCCCAGACCTAGATCCTCATTTGCAAACGGAACCCAGAGGTCGAGCTTGTTAAGCCCTGGACTCTGCCACCCAGGCCAGCTAGATAGGCTGTGGAATGACCCTGAGGGCTGCAGAAAAGTCAGCACTTGGGAAAGAAACCATAGGGAAAATGACCAGACAGAGAACCCAGGTTGATGAGGTACGAAATCAGTGTGGTGATGACATTTTGTTGCCTTCAAGGTGGAAGGAATTAGCTTTTATTTCATGTCTGAGCCAAAAAGCAACCTTGGTCCAGGTTAATAAGCAGAAGAGAAGTGGTGTTGACACATGTATAAGGAAATTAGACATAAAACAGTGTTACTGACCTTCGGAATCCCTGAAGGAGCAAAGAACCCCCTTCAGAGGAGCCATAGAACCTATCCCACTTCCTCTCATTGCCCTTGCTAGGTTTTCTCCAAGATGAATGAAAATTAATTTCTCATTCAATTTCATTCTCTTCCAATTGTATTAATACAATAGTAACATTAGGAAATTACTTACTTTAATACATACTAATTAAAGTTGTCAGTATGGATTTTGTTTTATTATTATTATTTTTCAATTATTACCTTTTATTTTTTTTTTTGAGATGGAGTCTCACTCTGTCGCCCAGGCTGGAGTGTGTGGCACGATCTTGGCTCATTGCAACCTCCACCTCCTGGGTTCCAGTGATTCTCCTGCCTCAGCCTCCCAAGTAGCTGGGATTACAGGCCCCACCATCACACCTAGCCAATTTTGTATTTTTAGTAGAGATGGGGTTTCACCATGTTGGCCAGGCTGGTCTTGAACTCCTGACCTCAGGTCATCCACCCACCTCGGCCTCCCAAAGTGTTGGGATTACAGGCGTGAGCCACCATGCCTGGCTGATTTTTATTTTTATTTTTTGAGATGAGGTTCTCACTCTGTCGTCCAGGCTGGAGTGTAGTAGCGCCATGCCATCGTGGCTCACTGCAGCCTCGACTTCCCAGGCTGATGCAATCCTCTCACCTCAGCCTCCTGGGTAGCTGGGACTACAGGTGTGTGCCACCATGCCTGGCTATTTTTTTTTCTCTAAGAGACAGGGTTTTGCCATGTTGCCCAGGCTGGTCTGAAACTCCTGGGTTCAAGCAGGTGCTTCTACCTCAACCTCCCAAAGTGCTAGGATTATAGGCATGAGCCACTGTGTCTGGCCTAAAGTTGTTAGTATGGATTTTAAATGTCTTACAGAGCTTCCACTAGAACTGTGACTGCATGGAATAACGATGGCATTTTACTGCAATTGTATACGTTTCTGTTAAAAGGCTGGGTAGATTTCAGTGAGAGCTTGGAAACTGAATCATGACTTACGGCTTTAATATGTGGGTCAGGGCTTTTAAGTTCCAGTGACTGGCTAACATAGGAAACTTTTTTTCTTTTTTTTTTTGAGATGGAGTCTCACTCTGTCACCAGGCTGCAGTGCAGTGGCACAATCTTGGCTCACTGCAACCTCTACCTCCTGGGTTCAAGCAATTCTCCTGCCTCAACCTCCCAAGTACCTGGAACTACAAGCGAGCACCACCACGCCCAGCTAATTTTTGTACTTTTAGTAGAGACAGGGTTTCACCATGTTGGCCAGAATGGTCTCAATCTCTTGACATCATGATCTGCCCGCCTCAGCCTCCCAAAGTGCTGGGATTACAGGCATGAGCCACTGCACCCGGCCCATACAAGGAAACATTTTAAACACAATTTTTATTAGTGCCATCCTATGCCTTGTAGACTTTAAGGGATAACACAGTTATGGAGTGACAAGTAACTAGAGCCTGTAAGAGACTAAAGCCTCACTGATGTGATGCCTGCCTGATATTATTCCCCATTTTGGTTATTATGACATTGTAGGAAAACTTATCAAATTATATCTTTGAGAAGTGCCTAACTTAACATTTCTATAGGTGTAGATGCCCCTGACCCAGGTGCAGACCCACCGGCTAGCAGTTTGAACGGCATCTGCCTGGACGTTCCTGCTCGGCTGAGCATCCGCATTCTCATCTCGGATGCTGGTGCAGTGGAAGGGATTACTCAGCAGGAGATACTTGGCGTAGAGACAAGGTATGATCACATCTTGGATCACTGTAGTTTAGAGAGAGTCAGGAAAGTTGAGAGTGTTCCGAACAATAGGGAAACGTTTGTTTAGAAACTGATTATTTATTTATAACTTGCAATTATTAGCAAGATGTTTATATGGGCATATGGAATATGTATGAACTATGTGTATAATGGAGACTTATTCTCACAAGTATTTATAAAGCCATGTGTAAGAGAGTCTGCAAGGTATTTTAGGGAGTACAAAGATGAATAAAGGGCTACTTATTGCTAAGTACATTTTGAAATCCATGAATGTAACTGATATGCTGGTCAGATAATATTGTCTGTGGTTAGAGACTTTGGCAGCAGATAGGTTCAAATCACGGCTGTCCCACTTAGGAGCTGTGCGGCACTGGCCAATTACTTAACCTTTCTGAGCTGTAGTTTCCTCCTCTGTAATATGGTGATAATACCTTTATGTAACAACCCTCTATCAGATTTTTTTTTTTTTTTTTTTTTTTGAGATGGAGTCTTGCTCTGTCTCCAGGCTGGAGTGCAGTGGCAATATCTCTGGTCACTGCAACCTCCGACTCTGTGGTTCAAGTGATTCTCCTGCCTCAGCCTCCCGAGTAGCTGGGATTACAGGCATGCGCCACCACATCCAGCTAATTTTTGTATTTTTAGTAAAGACAGGGTTTCACCCTGTTGGCCAGGATGGTCTCAATCTCCTGACCTCGTGATCCACCCGCCTTGGCCTCCCAAAGTGCTGGTATTACAGGCGTGAGCCACCATGCCCAGCCTGCCTCCATCAGTTTTAAGTGACAGGTGCCCAGTTCATACTGACTTAGGCAAAAAGGGGAATTTATTGGTTCAAGTTCAGAGTAATCCACATACAGCTAGTTCATGGTTCCTGGTTCCAGTGTGGTCAGGGATCTTTTTGTTTTCGTGTCTCAGCTCCTCTTCCTTTGGGTTGGCTTCATTCTCAGGGAGGTTCTCCTCAAGAGATGGCAAAGATGGGCACTAGCAATCCAGGCTGATGTCACTGCAGCAAGTCCAGTGGGGAGAAAGCCTCTTTCCTCCTCTTTTCTTTTCTTCTTTCTTTCTCTCTCTCTTTCTTTCTTTCTCTCTCTCTCTCTTTCTTTCTCTCTCTCTCTCTCTCTTTCTTTCTTTCTCTCTCTCTCTTTCTTTCTTTCTCTCTCTCTTTCTTTCTTTCTTTTTTTCTCTCTCTCTCTCCCTTTCTCTCTCTCTCTCTCTCTCTTTCTCTCTCTCCCTCTCTCTCTCTCTCTCTCTCTTTCTCTCTCTCTCTCTCTCTCTCTCTTTCTTTCTTTCTTTCTTTTTTTTTTGAGACGAAGTTTAGTTCTTGTTGCCCAGGCTGGAGTGCAGTGGCGCCATGTCGGCTCTCCGCAACCTCTACCTCCTGGGTTCAAGCTATTCTCTTGCCTCAGCCTCCTGAGTAGCTGGGGTTACAGGCATGCGGCACCACGCCCAGCTAATTTTGTATTTTTAGTAGAGATGGGGTTTCTCCATGTTGATCAGGCTGGTCTTAAACTCCCGACCTCAGGTGATCTGCCCACCTCAGCCTCCCAAAGTGCTGGGATTCCAGGCATGAGCCACCAGGCCCGGCCCCTCCTCTTTCTCAAAATAGATCTGGGCAGACTTTCATTGGTTCAGTTTGGGTCATGTGCTCCTTTCTGAACCAATCCCTATGACTGGGGCAATGGGCAGCTCTTATTGGCTAGGCTCAGGTGATGGGTGCACCTCTGGATTAGGACCAGTCCCTTCTGGTCCGCTGAACTGGGAATGGAGAGTGGTGACTCTGCAAGGGAAAATGGGAGTGCAGTTACCACCTTCGCAGTACTCTTTTGAGGATAACACGAGATGGTGTGTTGCAAGCAAGTTATCTCTGTGCCTCGAACGTGGAAAGCCCTCAATAAGTGGCTAGCTGCTGCTTTTATTATTATATCGTTTGAGAAAAACAGGTGATGAACAAAGGTACCTTTGATAGCACCTGTATAAAATGCACTGGCTGGAGAGGAGTGAGACTGACAGGACTGGCAGATGTCACCGGGCGACAGGCCCATGAGGGGTTATTAGGAGTTTCTCTTCTCCTTGGATCTGTCTGTCGAAATGGACAAAGACAATGGACAAATACAAAGAAAAAACAGCACAGGTAGAATGTGAAACTTCTTAAGAGAACCTCAGGTTGTATTGTGATTGCATCTGTTACCTGCTGTTCTTGGTGGAATAGAACTGAATGGTGGCTATGCTGACCATGTGATCTTTCCCTCCTAGGTTCTCCTCAGTGAACTGGCAGTACCAGTGTGGGCTTACCTGTGATCACAAGGCCGACCTTCTCCCTATCAGTGCATCTGTCCAGTTTATTAAAATTCCTGCACAGTTACCCCGCCCCCTGACAAGGTACTCCAGTTGGTCACCTAGTTGACATTAGGAAGCAGAAAAATATATATTTGAAAATTGGAAGTTTATTCCTTTAATCAAGTTCTGATACTTTTCACTTGTAGTTTTTGTAATCCTCTAAAATGTTTTCTAGATTCCAGATCAATTATACAGAGTATGACTGCAACAGAAATGAGGTGTGTTGGCCGCAGCTTCTATATCCATGGACTCAGTATTATCAAGGTAGGGTGAAACAGATTTCTATGACCAATTATGTTATGTCAATTTTAAAAACAATTTAAAATGATGTCTAAATGTTACAGAAAGCGTAAAACATATAGAAACTTAAAAAAATTTACAGATAATATTGCCACAGTGATCACCATTACTGTTGAGGCTTAGTTTATTTCTACCTACACTGTTTTTTTTTAGACAGAGTCTTTCTGTGTCACCCTGGCTGGAGTGCAGTGGCAGAATCTCAGCTCACTGCAACCATTGCCTCCTGGGTTCAGATGATTCTCATGCCTCAGCCTCTGGAGTAGCTGGGATTACAGCACCAACACACTGGGCTATTTTTGTATTTTTAGTAGAGACGGGGTTTCACCATGTTGGCCAGGCTGGTCTCGAACTAGCTTCAAGTGATCTGCCTTCCTTGGCCTCCCAAAGTGTTAGGATTGCAAGAGTGAGCCACCACGCCCAGCCTATACCTACACTGCTATCACAAGAGTTAAGAAATACTGCTGCTTAATTTTGTCCATTGTTTTTCAGGGGAGCCGCATTCTCAATGTGTTGCCAAGGGCTTACTGTTGCTGTTGTTCCTCACATTGGCCATGTTTCTCAGCAACCCCTGGACCAGAATATGCAAAGCCTATAGTTAGACAACCACCTGGCCTTTTTTTTTTTTTTTTTTTTTGAGATGGAGTTTTGCTCTTGTTGCCTAGGCTAGAGTGCAATGGCGTGATCTCAGCTCACCGCAACCTCCTCCTCCTGGGTTCAAGCGATTCTCCTGCCTCAGCCTCCGGAGAGTTGGGATTACAGGCACGTACCACCATGCCTGGCTAATTTTGTATTTTTAGTAGAGACAGGGTTCCACCATATTGGCCAGGCTGCTCTCGAACTCCTGACCTCGTGATCCACCCATCTCAGCCTCCCAAAGTGCTGAGATTACTGGCATGAGCCACCGCACCCGGCCTTTTTTGTTTTTGTTTTTGTTTTTTTGAGACAGGGTCTCACTCTGTCACCCAGGCTGGAGTGCAGTGCACAATCTCAGCTCACTGCAATCTCTGCCTCCCAAGCAATCTTCCCACCTCAGCCTCCGGTGTAGCTGGGACCACAGATTCTCTACCACGCCTGGCTATATTTTTGGTAAAGACGGGGTTTCGCCATGTTGTCCAGGCTGGTCTGTAACTCCTGAGCTCAAATGATCTGCCCACCTCGGCCTCCCAAAGTGCTGGGATCACAGATGTGAGCCACTGTGTCCGGTCCATCTGACTTCTCAAAGACTTTAGACCTTGACTTCAGTGATTTGTTGTAGTCTTGTATGCTTCTCTGTAAAATTTTAATAAATGAAATGTCTTATTTTTGCAGAAAATGTTTATTAAGTGCCCTGTGACTTTAATTCATATATGTAGCTATCCGATGCAGAATGAATATTCTCATCACTGGCCTGACTGAGTAAAATGCATGAGAAGAACTCAAGAAATGTTAGAAATTCTAGCTTATCACAAATTAGTTAAAGTCATAGGAGTTTTATTTATACCAGAGAGGAACAGTCTTTTCTTTAGTTTTTAATACATTCGTGTTGATTGATGTTTCCCATATTCCATAGAAAGGATTAAGAAATTCTTAAAAATGTATATAATACAAAAACACAAAATAATTGATGGGGAAAGATGTGGGCACTGCAGGAGGAAAATAAGAGAAAAGTAAAACAAAACCAGGGGCACATGAAAGCGCCCAAAATATATGCCAAAGGTTGTATTTAGCAGAAGCATACCCCTAATTCATTATTTATTTATTTATTTTTTAGAGACAGGTTCTCCCTCTGTTGCCCAGTCTGGAGTGCAGTGGCATGATCACAGCTCACTGTAAACTCAAACACCTGGGTTCAAGCGAGTCTCCCCAGGTAGCTGGGACTACAGGTGTGTGTGCTACCACACCTGGCTAATTTTTTTTTTTTTTTTAGTAGAGACAGGGGTCTCGCTATGTTGCCTGGCCTGGTCTCAAACTCCTGGCTTTAGCAGTCCTCCCACCTAAGCCTCCCAAAGTGCTGGGATTACCAGCAGGAGCCACCATGCCCAGCCAAGACCCCAGTTTACAAAAAACGAAGTATGATTAGCTATAGGAATTATGAAATCTATTCATTAAAAATTAACTGGTTATCAATGAAGGACAGTTTTTCCTAGCTGAGTCTAGGAATTTCTCCCATGGGCCGTCACATGGGGACAGTCAACCCCACTCAGTGGGAAGAATGGATTTTTTTTTTTTTTTTTTT
>NW_012103587.1:341496-344035 GCF_000951045.1 Mandrillus leucophaeus
TTTTTTTTGAGACATGGTCTTACTCTGTTACCCAGGCTAGAGAGCTGGAGAGCAGTGGCACAATTACGGCTCACTGCAGCCTCAACCTCCTGAGTTCAAGTGATCCTCCCACCTTAGCCTCCCAAGTAGCTGGGACCACAGGCTTGTACCTGGCTAGTTTTTGTATTTTTTTTTTTTTTTTGTAGAGAAGGGGGTCTCCCTATGTTACTCTGTTACCCAGGCTGTTCTCGAACTCCTGGGCTCAAGTGATCTACCTGCCTCAGCCTCCCAAAGTGCTGGGATTACAGGCGTGAGCCACCGCGCCCGGCCTCCCTATGTTACTCTGTTACCCAGGCTGTTCTTGAACTCCTGGGCTCACGTGATCCACCTGCCTCAGCCTCCCAAAGTGCTGGGATTATACATACGAGCTGCTGTGCCCAGCCCTGGAATAGGTGTTTTCAGCCACGGTCCTACAGTGGCCACATAGCACATTACCTGTAAGTTTTCTTGTGTGCCAGGTAATCTAGTTTCAGATGGATTTTGTATGTTATTTAAGCCTAATTTTGAAAAATGATTATTTTCCCTTTTATACTTTTTGATTGAATTCCTAGTGCCTGCTGATAACCCAGGACCACATAAAATGTGCTGTTTCATCTTCACTGCAGAGTTCCTGCCCAGGGGGAATTTCAAATTTTCCTCCAGTCTTAAGTCCATTTTCAAATAGGGGGATGAGCTAGTCATTGCAGAGGTCGTAAGTTTCTGCATGATGAATTTTAGCATCTGTACTGTGGTGGTGTTGGGCCTTCACCCCACCCCTCTAGGGCTGACTCAGAAATCTGGGTCAGTACTGGACTAATGGAGCTGGGGTCTGAGTCAATTATTGTCTGAACTTCAGCCGTTTGAATTCACCTTCACAGTTCTTACTGTATCTTTTGTTGTTGTTGTTGTTATTGTTTCTTTGAAAGAATAAAAGACAGAATGTCACTCTGTTGCCCAGGCTGGAGTCCAGGGGTGTGATCTCTGCTCCCTGCAAGCTCTACCACCCAGGTTCAAGTGATTCTCTTGCCTCAGCCTCCTGAGTAGCTGGGACTACAGGTGCCCACCACCATGCCTGACTAATTTTTGTATTTTTTTTGTTTTGTTTTTTTGAGACGGAGTCTCGCTCTGTCGTCCAGGCTGGAGTGCAGTGGCGCGATCTCGGCTCACTGCAAGCTCCGCCTCCCGGGTTCACGCCATTCTCCCGCCTCAGCCTCCCGAGCAGCCTGGATTACAGGCGCCCACCGCAGGCCCGGCTAGTTTTTTGTATTTTTAGTAGAGACGGGGTTTCACCATGTTAGCCAGGATGGTCTCGATCTCCTGACCTCGTGATCCGCCGGCTTCGGCCTCCCAAAGTGCTGGGATTACAGGCATGAGCCACCGCGCCCGGCCAATTTTTGTATTTTTTTTAGTAGAGACAGGGTTTCGCCATTTTGGCCAGGCTGGTCTCGAACTCCTGACCTCAAGTGATCCACCCACCTCGGCCTCCCAAAGTGCTGGGATTACAGGAGTGAGCCAGGGCGCCCAGCCTGGTATAACTAGCTTTGGATTTCAGATATTTATGGAAAATAAATTTAAAACTTCCAAATGACAGGTAATTTAGCCTGATTTTGTGAGGACGACTTTTGTACTTAAAATAGGGAAAAAAATTCAGTTTGGCAGTAGAATGGGATCTGGGGTGTCTATGGTTTTAACTTTTCTAAGTTTATATTAACGTTTCTGTATGCATTCATGAACTATTTATTGAGTGGCTACTATGTGCTGGGGCTTGGAGATACCGCAGTGGCAGAAACATTGTCCCCACCTTGGTGGAGCTTCCAATCTAGCAGGGAAGACTGGCACTAACACACACACAAGATAATTTCAGATGGTGGCAGGTGCAGTGAAGGAAACAGAACAAGGATGTGACTCCAAAGTAGAGGGGCCAGAGACAGTCTCAAGGGAGGGGATATGTGAGCAGAGACTCCTGCTTCCCAGTCGGTGTGGGGAACACACACTGGGTGCCCTGTGATTCCATCGACAGGACAAGCCTGGAGCTGGCAAATCTATGGAGACAAAATTGTCCTGTGGTGGCCAGGCCGGGCGGGAAGGGGAGACTGCAACTGAGCAGGAGTCGTCTTGCCAGGTCAGTGGGAAACGTTTGAAAATTGGATTGGGATGCTGGCTGCACACTCCAACTTCACGAAGAAGCCCAGGATCCGGCCGGGCGGCGGCTCACACCTGTAACCCAGCGCTTTGGGAGGCCGAGGCGAGAGGATCGCTTGAGTTCAGGAGTTCGAGACCAGCTTGGCCAACATGATGAAACCCCTTCTCTATAAACATTTTTTTAAAAAAATTAGCCGGGTGTGATTGTCGCGCTTCTGTAATCCCAGCTCCTCCAGAGGCTGAGGTGGGAGGATCGCTTGAGCTCAGGTGGTCAAGGTTGCAGAGAGCCGAGCTTGTGCCACTGCACTCCACTCTGGGCCACAGAGGGAAACCCTGTCCATAAAAAAGCAGCAGCAGGGCCGGGCGCGGTGGCTTACAC
>NW_012103587.1:344905-396603 GCF_000951045.1 Mandrillus leucophaeus
CGCCATGGGGTCCCTGTTCCGGAGCGAGACCATGTGCCTGGCGCAGCTCTTCCTGCAGTCAGGCACGGCCTACGAGTGTCTCAGCGCCCTGGGCGAGAAGGGCCTGGTCCAGTTCCGAGACGTGAGTGTCGCCCGGGAGACGCGGGCCGCACCTGCTTTCCTGGCGCTCCCCATCCCGCGCATCTCTTGGGGCCCTCCCGCGGGGAGCAGCGAGGAAGGGCGCGTCCCGTCCCCATTGCCCAGATGGGGAAGCTGACGCCCCAACTCAACGGCCAAAGCTTCCCGGAGCGCGGGGCTGACTCCAGGGTCGCCGGCCGTCTGTGTGGTCCGCGGTTGCTTTGCCCCAGTTAGTTAGGATTTCCCCTGTGTGGTCTTCATCGGCTCGGGGCACCGAGCTTAGCGGGAGAACAAATCCCACAAAGGCCTCTTGGAGTCCTTTTGGAACTTAACGGGGGTGAGAGGGGCGCGTTAACCAAATAAATACGTCAACCAGAAAAATGTTTGTCGTAAAGGAAAAACGGGTTGGTGTGAAGGTGATTCGGGTGGGAGGTACGTTTGAAGGGGTAGTCAAGGAAGCCTCTTGGAGAAGGTGATATTTCAGCTGAGACCCAAATAGAAAGGAGCCAGCCTTGGGGAAGATCTGGGGAGAGGGTCCTCGTTGGAGGGAACAGGAGGAGCCCAGACAGAGCCTGAAATGGGGAAAAGCTGTCATCTCCTTGAGGAGAGGGAATTTTGTCTGTTTTGGTCACTGATGCGTAATGCTGTACATACTATTGTGTGTAAGGACTTAAGAATTCAGTCATTATTTGTCAATTGGAAGCTGTCTCCCCAGAAAGTAATAATAAACATTTGTTTGTCTGTCCATTTACTTGTTTATTGTTTGTCTCCACCAAGGACTGTCAACCTCTGAGAGTAAGGACCTTAACACAGTCCTTGGCAGTCATTGGCATCGATAGGCATTTGTTGAATAAACAGGCTTTTCTTGACTGCCCGCTATGTTCAGGCACTGTTTTTGGTGCTGGGGACTCGGTGGTGAACAAGGCAGACACAGTCCCTGTGTTCCTGGAGCTCCCAGTGTGGGAGGAGACAGATTAAACACACTCTGATTATAAGCTGTGATAAGTGCTAAGAAGGCAAAGAACAGGGTGTGGAAGGGAGACCGTGAAACAAGTACTTACTGACTGAATTGAAATCCACTCAGGCGAATATTTTATTTCCTGGCCACCACTTTCATCTCCTGACTGTTTCCCTTGATCTTCCTAAGGTGTCCTTAATTTCAAAAGGGAACAGCCCTACCCCAGATCTGATATCCGTTGATATCAGATATCTAATACCAGATCAGCCCCATTAGGCAGCTGCAAAGTCGTGGAGAAACTCCTGAGTGACAGGCGAGGGTGCAGGTAAGATGCAGGGCGGTTCCTGCTTCCTGGAGCCACTTCTGCAGTTGTACCCATTCACCTGGTGGATGCTGCCCTGAGCTGTGAGTAGCACCCAAAAGATTCAGGCAGCAGTTGCAGGCGCAACAGGCTCCTACATTTGTAACAGGTGGATGTTTTCCATCTGGTTAGTACTCAAGCCAAGACACTTACCACACTTCAGTCTTAACAGGTTTGAGCAAACGCACTAATCACTACAAAGATTCCAGTTTCAATAAGCGCCACTACCTCCGGTCATAGAGTGTACCTGGGATCCTTTTTAACTGAATGTCAGTGAAAGGAGAAGAAAGTGCTGTTCGTCTTTTTCCAGAAGGAAGTAAAACTAAGGTTGCTGTGATGAGCTCTTGTGTGGTGCTAGGTTTTCAGTGTATCTTCAGCCTGAGTTTCCTACTGACTTTGTGGTGACCAGATGAGATCACTGTTAGTAACCCTTGCAAGGGAAAGGGGGGCAGGTGGTGACTTCCGTGGTGACAGCTAGTGGGAAGACCTGGAAAAGAAAGGTCATTCAGCTGATGGGGAGGACTCCCTGAAGGGAAAGTTCTCCTTTTGTAACAGTTCTCAGTCTAAGAACAGGCTTCCTCTTTAGTCCTTTAGCTGAAGTGGGAGTATCAATGGGTGTGAATATCAGGACAAACAGCACCAGGTCTCCTCTGCCGGTTTTACTAGGTTCAATGTGCCTTGAATTGAATCTACATTAAAATATACCTTATTCCATTAGCCCTGAATTAGGGTGCTGCTCTAAAAGGGGAAAAAAACCCCAAATTTGTAAAAGAACCCACGCAATAGAAAACAAAAGTTAATATGGCTGGGTGTGGTGGCTCACGCCTGTAATCCCCGCACTTTGGGATGCCAAGATGGGCGGATCATGAGGCCAGGAGTTCGAGACCATCCTGGCCAACATGGGGAAACCCTGCCTCTACTAAAAATACAAAAATTAGCTGGGCATGGTGGGGCGTGCCTGTAGTCCTAGCTACTCTCAGGAGGCTGAGTCTGGAGAATCACTTCAGCCCTGGAGGTGGAGGTTGCAGTGAGCTGCGATCGCGCCACTACACTCCAGCCTGGTGACAGGGTGAGACTCCGTCTCAAAACTAAAAAACAACAACAAAAAAAGTTAATATATGTAAGCTGGGGATGGTGGTGTATGTATGTCAAATCCATGTTTGTATTATTGCCACAGAAATTTACCTCTTTATAAATAAAGATTCTACTATTTGTAGAAACATCATGTCCATTTAGAGTTAAGTACTATTTGATATTGAAGGAAGAAAATGGAAGCTGAGAAGTCGTATCCTGCGACAGCTTTAGACGCAGAACTTCCTTTCCAACAAGTTCCATAGAACTAGATTGTGTCTGAATCATTAGCAACTTGGAAGTGGTTACTTTTAGTTTGACCTCCAGAAATGAATGAGAAGGTGATAAACAGGAGTGAAATTAGAATTTTTATCTTTCTTCTGGTTAATGCTTTTTTAAAAAGTCCCCAAAAAACGAACAAGAACTGAACATTTGGGGTAGACACTTATCAGGTTGAGCAGTTTCATGTCAAGTTGTAGCTTAACTGTTTCTTGAGAGTGTCCAGTACAAATCCAAATGGAATAAAGATAAATTTTGTGTCTTAAATGGCTTTCAACATGAATGATTACTGTAAATTTTTAAGGTGTGAAAGTAATAGATGTCCATTGTGAGAAATGTGGAAAACGTAAGAATAGGAACATAGCTTGCATGATCCCAACGCCTAGAAATTAACTTTAACTTTTTGGCTAATACTGGACAATCAACATTTCTCTAATAATGTTTAAAAATGTCCATATATGTGTACTTTTATATAATTTGAACCACACTGAAAACATACTAATCTGCTTCACACAGAAATCATGACTAACTTCCTAATTTTATTAAATGTTCTTTTACAACTTTTAAAAATTGTTTTAAACTTTGTATTGTAAGAAGTAGAGGGGAGAGTACAGTGTACCCTCATGTACCCATAATGTAAACTTAGTTTTTTCTCACCTCCCAGACTAGATCATTTTGAAGCAAATCCAAGATAAATAATTTAACTTTTCAACAAGTATCTCTAAAAGATTATATATATATATATATATATTTTGAGATGGAATTTCAGTCTTTCACCCAGGCTGGAGTGCAGTGGTGCGATCTTGGCTCACTGCAACCTCTGCCTCCCAGATTCAAGTGATTCTCATGCCTCAGCCTCCCGAGCAGCTGAGATTACAGGTGCTCGCCACCATGCCTGGCTAATTTTTTATTTTTAGTAGAGACAGGATTTCACCATGTTGGCCAGGCTGGTTTCGAACTCCTAACCTCAAGTGATCCACCTACCTTGGCCCCCCAGAGTGCTGGGATTACAAACATGAGCCACTGGGCCTGGCCTAAAAGATAAAAAATTATTACCAACATTTTACTCAAAAATTTAAATAACATTTCTTAATATAATCAAATACCTTGTCATTTAAAATATCATTTTTGATAAGTGCAGAGTCATCAGTTATGTGGCCAAACCATAATTTTTACACAACTTTATTGAGGTGTATCTTAGAGTTTACCCATTGTTTTTAGAAAGTTTATGGAGGCCGGGTGCAGTGACTCACACCTGTAAACTCTGGGAGGCTGAGGCAGGCAGATCACTTGAGCCCAGGAGTTTGAGACCAGCCTGAGCAAAATGGCAAAACCCTATCTCTACCCAAAATACAAAAATTAGCCGGGTGGGGTGGCACCTGCCTGTAATCCCAGCTACTCTGGAGGGTGAGGCAGAAGAATCACTTGAACCCGGAAGGCAGAGGTTGCAGTGAGCCGAGATCACGCCACTGGACTTCAGCCTGGGTGACGGTGAGACCCTGTCTAAAAAAAAAATAAAGTTTATGGAGTCATGCATCCATTGCCTATTTTAGTTAATCCTTATTTCTACCCCCGCCCCCCCTGCCCCCAGCACCCACTAATCTGCTTGCTGCCTCGAGGGTTGTTTTTTCTGGACATTCCATATGAGTGGAATCACACAGTATGTGACCTCTTGTGTCTGACTGCTTTCACTTAGTATGAAAGTCATCCAGGGTGGATGCAGTAGCTCATGCCTATAATCCTAGCACTTTGGGAGGCCAAGGCGGGTGAATCACCTGAGGTCAGGAGTTCGAGACCAGCCTGGCCAACGTGGCGAAACCCCGTCTCTACTAAAAATACAAAAATTAACTGGGCGTGATGGCACGTGCCTGTAATCCCAGCTACTCGGGAGGCTGAGGCAGGAGAATCGCTTGAACCCAGAAGGCGGAGGTTGCAGTGAGCTGAGATCCTGCCACTGCGTTCCAGCCTGGGCGACACAGCGAAACTCCGTGTCAAAAAAAAAAAGAGAAAGTCATCCCTGTTGTTGCATGGGTCAATAGTTCATTCCTTTTTATTGCTAAGTAGCATTCCATTGTGTGGATATAGACTGTAATTTCTTTTCTCTCCTTTCTTTCTTTTTTGTTTTGGGACAGGCTCTTGCCCTGTCACCCAGGCTAGAGTGCAGTGGTGTGATAACTGCTCACTGTGGTCTCGACCTCCTGGGCTCAAGGCTTGCCTCCTGCCATAGCCTTTTGAGCAGCTGGGACCACAGGCGTGCACCACTAGGCCTGGCTATATTTTTATTTTTTGTAGAGATGGTGTCTCACCATGTTGCCCAGGCTGGCCTCAAACTACTGGCCTCAAGTAGTCCTCCCACCTCAGCCTCCCAAAGTGCTGGGATTATCAATGCGAGCTGCTGTGCCTGGCTATAATTTCTTTAACTATGCTGACTGTAATTTCTTTAACCAGTTTTCTATTGTTGGATTTTTGGGTTATCATTTTTTCTTTTTCCCTGAGATTGATGTTGTCATAGATAAATTTTTATCTGTTTCCATAGCTTTTTCCTTAGGTTAAATTTCTTCATGGGGTATTGCTGGGCAAATAATCATTTTCAGGATTTTTTCTTTTTTTGAGACAGGGTCTCACTCTGTCACCTGGGCTGGAGTGCAGTGGTGCAGTCTTGGCTCCATCCAACCTCTGCCTCTTGGGCTCAAGCAATTCTTGTGCCTCAGCCTTCCAAGTAGCTGGGTTACTCAGGTGCGCCACCACGCCCGGCTAATTTTTTTTTTTTTTTTTTGAGATAGTGCCTTGCCCTGTTGCCCAGGTTGGAGTGCAATGGTACGATCTTGGCTCACTGCAACCTCCGCTTCCCGGGTTCAAGTGATTTTTCCACCTCAGCCTACCGAGTAGCTGGAATTACAGGTACCTGCCATCATGCTTGGCTAATTTTTGTGTTTTCGTAGAGATGGGATTTCACCATGTTGGCCAGGCTGGTCTGGAACTCCTGACCTCAACTGATCCGCCTCCCAAAGTGCTGGGATTACAGGTGTGAGCCACTGCGCCTGGCCTAATTTTTGTATTTTTGGCAGACTTGGGGTTTCATGGTGTTGGCCTGGCTGGATTTTCAGGCTTTTCTGATAACAGTTGATAGATTGCTCTCCAGAAAGTTGTGTCAGTTTATAGTTCCATTCAATAGTATATAAGAGCGTATGTCCCCCACACTTTGGTGATGTTTTATTTTTTACATAAACGTATTTTTAAATTTTAGAAATTTAAGCCATATTTTTCATCCATTTCTCAGCTCAACCAGAACATAAGTACTTTCCAAAGAAAATTTGTTGGAGAAGTGAAGAGGTGTGAAGAGCTAGAGCGAATATTGGGTAAGTTTATTTTCTGATTTAGTAAATTAAATAATTACCTTTATATAGGCAAACCTTGTTTGGTTTAGAAATACTGGAAAATACAGAGAAGCAGGAAGGAAAAAAAGAAATTGTATTCTCATCATTCAGAAGTAATCACAGTTATGTAGGCATGTATTATTTTTCTGTGTTTTTAATTCATCTATTAAAGTAAAAATTTACAAACATAACGGCCTGGTTATTTTATTGTCACCCTTGTTTTTTACTTGACAGTGCTTACTATACTGTAACATCTTTTCGTGTCAGTAGACATAGATTTTGGCTCTTCATCGTTTTTGACGGCAGCATAGTATTTGATTGTATTAATATTAGTAGACATAGATTCTGGCCCATCGTCGTTTTTGACGGCAGCATAGTATTTGATTGTATTAATATTAATGTGCCATGGCTTATTTAACCGATCCCTTGTAGTTTATTATAACTTAAAAACATTGTACATGTTAATAAGTTGCTTAATTTATCAAGGAACAAGGGAGGCAGAAAATGGCAGATGGATTGGTTGACAATAATTTCCTTTTTCTCAGGGCTTCCTTTGCCAGTGTTTGATCAGTGCTGATTGTTAACCATTTCAACTCAGTAGCCCAGGGCCACTTCTTTTATCTCTAAAATCTTTCCCATCTTAGCCTGATATTAGTCATTATCAAATCAAGCCTTGACGTTCTCACTGAAGTGGAGGGAAAATAACAGTCAACTGAAGGACAAAGCTTGTTTTTTGTTTTTTTTTTTTTGAGATGGAGTCTCGCTTCATCACCCAGGCTAGAGTGCAGTGGCATGATGTCGGCTCACTGCAGCCTCTGCCTCGTGGGTTCCAGCGATTCTCCTGCCTCAGCCTCCCTAGTAGCTGGGACTATAGGTGTGTGCCACCACACCTGGCTAATGTTGGTATTTTTAGTAGAGATGGAGTTTCACCATGTTGGCCAGTCTGGTCTCGAACTCCTTGTTAGGGACAAACTGCCCCAAAAAAGCTTCTTGGTACTGCTAATACTTGCCCCAAACCTCTCTGTGCTGCCCACCACTCCCCCTTATGCTCTGCAACTCCTCTCTCTGTCGCCCACCCTTCCCCCTGAGCCCCTTTACATTTCTAAGCCCTTATCTAGGCACGGAAGTGAAGCCAGCAGACTTCACTTATCAGATCTTCCTGCGATAAGCAAACCACAATTACAAACCATCCGGACTGCACAGGGGGAGGTCTGGAAAGCCTGAACAAACTTTGCCTACATCCTCCTGTAAGTTCCTTCACCTAGCTGCTACCATAAAGGTCACAAGGTGATATATGGCAAAGTTAATCAACGAACGACCCCAGGGTCTCTCTCCCCCACACAAACCCTTCATTTTGTAAGTTCAAGGCCGCCTCCTCTGTGGTGGAGCAGCTGGCAGGTTCAGTAAACTTACTCGCCTGACTTTGGGTCTGTTCTTCCTTTCTGTCCACTGACCTTACACTCCTGACCTCAGGCGATCCTCCGGCTTCGGCCTCCCAGAGTTTAGGGATTACAGGCGTGAGCCACCACACCCGGCCTATTTGTTTAAATTGGGGATTTTTAAGAGTAACAGGAAATTTTAGTCATCTGAAATCTAGTCCTAGTCATATTGCTTGAGGTCCTAGTTATTTGTGTGGCTCATGTATGTTAGTGGCATCATATTCCTGTCTTTGCAACCTGGATGAATCATTGGACAGATGGTGTCTACAGGATGAGGTTTTTAAAGGCAGGGCAAATGTGATAACACATTAGGCATATCCAGGACTTCTTGTAGCTTAAACTGTTTCAAAAGAATGCAGGGCTGGGCATGATAACTCATGCATATAATTCCAGCACTTTGGGAGGCCAAGGTGGGAGGATCACTTAAGTCCAGGAGTTTGAGACCAGTCTGGGCAACATACTGAGACCCTGTCTCCACAAAAAATAAAATTAGCCAGGCATGGTGGCTTGTGCCTGTAGTCTTAGCTACTCGGGAGGCTGAGATGAGAGAATTGCTTGAGCCCAGGAGTTTGAGGTTATTGCGGGCCAGGATGACACACCACTGTACTCCAGCCTGGGCAGCAGAGTATGACCCCATAAGAATGCAGACTTAAAACAGTGACAAAGGACCTCTCAGGGAAATTTAGGTGTACACCAGGCATGGTGGTACACATGCCTATAGTCTCAGTTACTCTGAAGGTAGAGGTGGGAGGCTCTCTTGAGCCCAGGAGTTCGAGGCCAGCCTGGGGCAACATAGTGAGACCCCTGTCTCTTAAAAAAAAAAAAAAGAATAAATTGAAGTTGTCTCACACGTCCGTGTGAAGAGACCACCAAACAGGCTTTGTGTGAGCAACAAGGCTGTTTATTTCACCTGGGTGCAGGGGGGCTGAGTCCAAAAAGAGAGTCAGCAAAGGGTGGTGGGATTATCATTAGTTCTTATAGGTTTTGGGACAGGTGGTGGAGTTAGGAGCAATGTTTTGCGGGCAGGGAGTGGATCTCACAAAGCACATTCTCAATGGTGGGGAGAATTACAAGGAACCTTCTCAGGGGTGGGGGAGATTACAAAGTACATTGATCAGTTAGGGTGGGGCAGAAACAAATCACAGTGGTGGAATGTCATCAGTTAAGGCTATTTTCACTTCTTTTGTGGATCTTCAGTTGCTTCGGGCCATCTGGATGTATACATGCAGGTCACAGGGGATATGATGGCTTAGTTTGGACTTAGAGGCCTGACATTCCTATCTTCTTATATTAATAAGAAAAGCAAAACAAAATAGTGAAGTGTTGGAGCAGCAAAAAATTTTGGGGGTGGTATAGAGAGATAATGGGTGATGTTTCTCAGGGCTGCTTCAAGTGGGATTAGGGTCAGCATGGGAACCTACAGTGGGGGAGATTCAACTGAAGAAAGATTTTGGGGCAAGGGGTGATATTGTGGGGTTGTTAGAAGGAGCATTTGTCATATAGAATTATTGGTGATGGCCTGGATGCGGTTTTGTATGAATTGAGAAACTAAATGAAAGACACAAGGTCCAAATAAGGGGAGGAGAAAAACAGGTATTAAAGGACTAAGAACTGAGAGTACCCAGGACATTCAATTACAGAGTGTCCAACGGGGTTCAGCATAATTATTTGCTTGGTTGGCTAGTGAGTGCTATCCTTGAGTTTTTTTATGTTGTCATATACCAGGCCAGATTGATTTAGGTGAAAACACTCTTCATTTAAAAATATACAGAGTCCCTCCTCTTTTTTTTTTATCAGTGAGTAAGTCAGGGCCTCGTTGATTTTGGAGGAAAGAGAAATGCAAAGCCAGCAATTGTTTGTTAAAGAAGGATTAGAAACGACTAGGAGAGAGTGAGTTTGATAGGATGGTGGAGATAGCTGGGGAGAGGTAGAGGAGAACGGGAACCAGAATAAGAGTGGATATAAAAGTAAAGAATAGGACTTCATCAGGTTGAAAGTTTGGAGGGTACCGTGCCACTGAAGATCTTCTATCCACTTCAAGAGAGACTTAAGGGGTGGCCATTTGAGGTAAAACCATGAGCCACTAAATACCAAGAGCCTGAGAAACTGCTTGAGCGATTTGAGTGATAAAGGCTGGTCCCTTATCGGACTGTATAGAGGTGGGAAGGCCAAACCAAGGACTTACGTCTGACAGAAGGGAAGAAATAACTGCGGTGGTCTTCTCAGACACTGTGGGAAGGGCCTCTAACAATCCAGGAAAGTGTCTAGCCAGACCAAGAGGTACTTTAGTTTCCTGACTCAGGGCATGTGAGTAAAGTCAGTTTGCCAGTCCTGGGCAGGGGCAAATCCCTGAGCTTTATGTGTAGGGAAGGGAGAGGGCCTGAGTAGTAGAATAGCAGATGGAACAACTGAGAAGTGATTTCCTTAAGGATAGATTTCCACGATGGAAAGGAAATGAGAGGTTCTAAGAGGCAGGCTAGCAGCTTGTAACCTACGTGGAAGAAGTTATGAAATGACGGCAGAATAGAATGGACCCGTGAGGCTGGAAGGAGATATTTTCCTTGGCCGAAGAACTATTTGCCTTGTGTGGGAAGAGATTGATAGGTGGAAGTTTCAGTAGGGGAGTAGGTGGGAGTGACCAATGAGGAGGAGAAAAGCTGGCCTTGGGTTATAGAAGTTGGAATGCTAGCTGCTTCTTTAGCTACCTTATCAGCATAAGCGTTGCCCTGAGCGATGGGATCTGATGCCTTTTGGTGGCCCTTGCAGTGTATTACTCCAGCATCCTTTGGAAGTAAAGCAGCCTTGAGAAGAGTTTTTATTAAAGAGGCATTGATGATGGAGGACCCTTGCGTAGTGAGGAAACCTCTTTTCTGCCCATATGACAGCATGGTGGTGCAGGATATGGAAGGCGTATTTAGGGTCAGTATAAATATTGATGCGTAATTCCTTTGCAAGAGTGAGGGCTTGAATTAAGGCAGTGAGTTCGGCTTGCTGAGAGGTAGTGGAGGGGGGCAGAGTGGTGGCCTCAATGATAGATGGGGAAGATACTATAGCATAGCCTGCCTTTGCTGGTGTGTGGTGATTAGGTCTGGTGGAACTGCCACCAATAAACCAAGTGTGATAAGGGTGAGGAACAGGAAAGAAGAAAATATGGGGAAATGGAGTGAATGTCAGGTGTATCAGAGAGATACAGTCATGGGGGTCAGGTGTGGTATCAGGAATAATGTGGGGGGCCAGGAACAATGGTAACTGTGGGAGACTCAACAAAGAGTGAGTACAGCTGAAGGAGCCAGGGAGCAGAAAGTGTCAGGTATGATGAAAAAAATAGATTTTGGAAATTATGAGAACTGTAGAGAGTGAGTTGAGCATAGTTTGTGATTTTTGAGGGCCTCAGAAAGTATTAGGGCAGCGGCAGCCGCTGCACACAGACATGAGTTGAGGGCTATGCTAAAACAGTAAGGTCAAGTTGTCTGGACAGAAAGGCTACAGGGTGCGGTCCCAGCTCTTGTGTAAGAATTCTGACCGCATAGCTCTGTACTTCGGCTGTGTGTAATGAAAAGGGTTGGGATGAGTTAGGGAGAGCTAGTGCGGGAGCAGCTTTTAGGGCTGTTTTTTAAGGAATGGAAAGGGGAGTGGGGAAAGGATTTAGGATTTATGGGGTCATCTAGGTTTATCTAGAACAGAATGGGTTGTGGAGGGAGGTATTGAGGATAGGAGAGTATATGGCTTTGGCACCACAGGTTGGATAGGCAAGACAGTTTGGTTGATAAGGCACAGATCCTGAACTAACCTGTAAGACTTGTCTGGTTTTTGGACAGGTAAAATGGGGGAATTGTAAGGAGAGTTTATAGGCTTTAAAAGGCCATGCTGTAACAGGCAAGTGATAACAGGCTTTAATCCTTTTAAAGTGTGCTGTGGGATGGGATATTGGCATTGAGCGGGGTAAGAGTGATTAGGTTTTAATGGGATGGTAAGGGGTCATCCATCACCAAGGAGGGGGTAGACATGTCCCATACCTGTGGGTTAAGGTGGGGAGATACAAGGGGAGGATGCGAAGGAGGCTTTGAACTGGGGGAAAAGGCAGCAATGAGATGTGGCTGTAGCCCAGGAATAGTCAGGCAAGCAGATAATTTAGTTAAAATGTCTTGACCTAATAAGGGAGCTGGGCAGGTGGGGATAACTAAAAAAGAGTGCATAAAAGAATGTTGTCCAGGTTGGCACCAGAGTTGGGGAGTTTTAAGAGGTTTAGCAGCCTGGCCGTCAATACCCACAACAGTTATGGAGGCAAGGGAAACAGGCCCCCGAAAAGAAGGTAATGTGGAGTGGGTAGCCTCCGTATGGATTAAACAGGGGACGGACTTACCCTCCACTGTAAGAGTTACCTGAAGCTCGGTGGGGGGCTTCCAAGGCAATCAGGCAACGTCAGTCTTGAGCTGCCAAGCCGAGGAGATCTGGGAAGGAGTCAGCCAAGGAACGCTGGGTTTGGGCTCCAGGGGCTTTAGGAGTGGCGGTGATGTGAGTCAGACAGTCTGACCTGCAGTGGGGGCCGGCACAGATAGGGCACAGCCTAGGAGGAATCCTGGGCTGCGGGCCTTCTGAAGCCCAGTGGCCAGGCTTTTGGCATTTGAAGCAAGGTCCACAGGGATGTTTTGAAGGAGCCCCTGGGAGCTGTGGCTTGGATGTTCTGAAGTTCTTGTATGTTGAAGACGTTGTGGGTTGTCTTACAGCAGAGGCAAGTAGCTGTAACTCAGAAATGCATTGCTGTCTGGCTGCCTCCTCTCCATTATTGTACACCTTGAAGGCGAGGTTGATTAATTCCTGTTGTGGGGTTTGAGGGCCAGATTCCAATTTTTGAAGCTTTTTTCTAATGTCAGGAACTGACTGGGTGATAAAATGCGCATTAAGAATAAGGCGGCCTTCTGGCCCCTCTGGGTCTAGGGTGGTGAAGTGTCTAAGGGTTGCTGCTAAGCGGGCCATGAACTGGGCTGGGTTTTCGTCTTTACCTTGGGTAGTTTCTTTAAGTTTGTCATAATTAAAAGCTTTGTAAGCTGCCTTTTTAAGCCCTTAAACTAGGCAGGAAACCATGTAATCTTGCCTAGCTATACCTGGGGAATCTGCCTGATAGTTTCATTGGGAATCTTTTCAGGGAACTGCTCTAATGCCTTCCTGGAGGTCTGGCTCATGAAGCCGGCGCTTATCAGCATGAGATTGGGCTCCCCCGTTCATCTGGGGAGAGGGTAGAAGTTAGGATGACATTAAAGTCACTCCAGATTAAATTGTAGGACAGAGTTAGATATCGGAATTCCTGTTTATATTTAGTGGGGTCTGATGAGAAAGAGCCTAAACACTGGCTGATTTGGGGAAGGTCTGATAGAGAAAAAGGCACATGGACCCTGTCTGTGCCTTCAGCTCCAGCCACCTCTCTAAGAGGAAATTGTTGGGCAGGTGGGGAAGAGCTAGTCGCAGAACGAAACTGTAAACCGGACCAGGTGTGAGGAGGGGAGGTGATAGAAGGATTATAGGGTGGGGGAGCAGAGGCTGAGGAAGAATTGGGACCTGGCTTGGCCTGGCGAGGAGCAGCCTGGGGAGAAGGGGAGAGGTCAGATGAGTTCATAGAAAAGAAGGATTCAGAGGACTCAGTGCTTGGGGTGGAGACTGAAGAACAGACCAGGAGAGAAAGAAGAAAGATTTGGGACGAGTCTCACTGGGAGCGGAGACTAGGGAGGGACCAATGCGTAAAAGAATGCCTGGACGTCAGGCACCTCAGACCATTTGCCCATTTTTCGACAAAAATTATCCAGATCTTGTAGGATAGACAAATCGAAAGTGCCATTCTCTGGCCACTTGGAACTATGTCGAGTTTGTACTGGGGCCATGCGGTGTTGCAGAAGAAAATAAAACCCTTAGATTTTAGGTCAGGTGAGAGTTGAAGAGGTTTTAAGTTCTTGAGAACACAGGCTAAGGGAGAAGGAGGAGGAATGGAGGGTGGAAGGTTGCCCACAGTGAAGGAGGCAAGTTTAAAAAGAAGGGTAGAGACACAGAGAAGGGAGTGGGGAGCAGCCCTGGGCTGCAATGTGGGTGAGCAGCCAAAGCAGGCGTCCCCACAATTGACTTGCCACCAAAGCAATGTGGGTGAATGACCAAGGCAGGCGTCCCCGCGGAGATCAGGCACCAGTGGAGTGTGGGTGAATAATCAGGCAGGCGTCCCCGCAATGATTAAACACCAAGGGAAGGCTGCCTTCCCGAGTCCATGACCGGCGCTGGAGTTTTGGGTCCACGGATAAAATATGTCTCTTTTGTCTCTACTAGAGAGGAAAAAGAACTGGAATTGGAAAGACAGGGAGATTGAAGTGTAGTGACAGAGGGAGACTGAAGGGTAGCGAGAAAGGCTGGAGAAGAGAGTGAAAAGACCGCTTACCCAATTTGAAATTGGTGAGAGGTTCCTTGGGCTGGTTAGTGTGAGGACCCGAGGTCGTAGGTGGATCTCCTCACAGAGTGAGGGCGAGGACAGGGGGCTGGTCTCCCGAAGAAGTCCCTCTGACCCCGGTCTTCCGCACCATGTCTCACGCAGCCGTGTGAAGAGACCACCGAACAGGCTTTGTGTGAGCAACAAGGCTGTTTGTTTCACCTGGGTGCAGGCGGGCTGAGTCCGAAAAGAGAGTCAGCAAGCGTGGTGGGATTATCGTTAGTTCTTATAGGTTTTGGGACAGGCGGTGGAGTTAGGAGCAATGTTTTGTGGGCAGGGGGTGGATCTCACAAAGTACATTCTCAAGGGTCGAGAGAATTACAAAGAACCTTCTTAAGGGTAGGGGAGATTACAAAGTACATTTGTCAGGGTGCGGCAGAAACAAATCACAGTGGTGGTTTATGAATGTCGTCAGTTAAGGCTATGTTCACTTCTTTTGTGGATCTTCAGTTGCTTCAGGCCATCTGGATGTATACGTGCAGGTCACAGGGGATATGATGGGTTAGCTTGGGTTCAGAGGCCTGACAGAAGTATAAATTGGTTAAAACAATTTGCATTCATTTCTAGAAACCTCTTAAGCCCAGTGCTTCCTTTGCTATCTTGGCAAGACAGTTTCTTTTCTTTTTGTTTTTCTTCCTTCCTTCTTTACCTGCCTCTCTCCCTTTGTAAACCAGTTAGTAACACTTCTAAATATTAGGCCTGATAATGACTAACAGGTATTGTGACTTTTAGGCTAAGGAAAGGAATGCTTCATGGAATTGAAAACATAAACCAAACAAAGTAGTTAATTTTGGCTGGTGTACTATTAGTTTCATGAATCTAGTTTTTATTTTATTTTATTTTTAATGACTGAAACAAAAAACATCTAAAACCACAGCTTCTGGAAGAACCACTTGTTCTTGCCAGTCTTGTACCACTCTTTGAACTTGACCTTGGCCTCCCATTGGGCCTTGCATTTAAGGGCAGAGTCTCTGAAGACCTGATGGTTTTGTCCAAGGGGTTCGCCACAGGGTACTTTGTGGGCATGAGGGCATTATAGTTATAAACCTTCACAAAAGACCTGACCTTTGACCACTTGGCGATCTTCTTGCCCATGGCAACTGTCACTGTGGGGATAATGGTCTATTTTTGCCACCAGAGTGTGGCTGCGGGGCAGTCTGAGGTGCCATCATCAGTGTTCTTCATGAGGATTGGCTTTGTGTCCAGAGTAGCGTCCAGCCACGACTGGCACCACTTTCCCAGGTTTCATGAACTTGCGCATTTCTAGGGCCACCCTGACACTCGCCCCCCAGACTGCCGATGGCAGCGACTGCAAGACCCAGCCAAGCTTCTGAATCTAGTTTTTAACCTCAGTGGTGAAGCAGTGCAGGTTGTCCTCAGCCATAGCTTCAGGGCTGACTGAGAGCTGCAAGAGAGCCTGGCTCTTGGTGCTGGGTGGGTTTCCTGGTAGTAGTTGTGATTTTCTTGATGGACTGATGGATGCCGATCTCTTTCTGAGGACATCTGCAGAGAACTTACGTTGCCAGCTCCCGTAGGGGTATTGTAGGTCTATTACTTGGGTTATTCCTGCACTTCCAAGCGTACCCCTAACCTCTGCTTCATTCTGCACATGTGGAGACGACTGTGACTCAAAAGTTCTTTAACTAGAATATTAGAAATGAAAAAAGTGGGGTGGAATTTCAGAAAAGGTTTGTCCAGGTTGTTGTTCGTTCTATTTATTTATTTGTTAAGTCACTAAGAGACAGAAGACGTTGTTGTTTATTCTGTCACTGCATGCAGATCTCTCTGGGCAGCATTAGTTTTGGAAACAAGGTTGCAGAAAGTGACCAATAAGTCAGTTGGAACAAGCAAGATTTTTGTGCGTTTAGACATTGATTTTTAGATGGCTTGGGAAAGGCTGGGCTTTAAAATGTTTCTGACTGAAATGTATTATAGTACTGAATGCATTATAGTACTGAATACATTTCTGACTGAAATGTATTTTAGTATCTAATTGTTTAACTTTTATTTTCACAGTGTATTTGGTTCAGGAAATTAATAGAGCTGATATTCCCCTTCCTGAAGGAGAGACCAGCCCTCCTGCGCCACCCCTGAAACAGGTTCTAGAAATGCAGGTAACTTGCTTCTGACAAAGCTGTTTGCAGCCGTTGATCTCAGGGGCTGCTTACTTACATATTTCATATTGTCTAATGCTTTTCTGCCTTTCTTCTCAAAACCACGGAAGATGGTGATCTCTCTAGGCAGAGAGATTAAAGACCACTATTATGATTAACCCTCAGTAATAGATTATCTGTGATGAGTTTTAATGGTAATTCAGTTTTCTTTTGCCGTGTAAGGCATATGCTTCCTTTCCAGCTGGTGGTGAACAGAGGCAACAAGAATCAGGCCAGCAAGCCTGGTTGATGATCCTGTACTGTTTCAGAAAGCTCATCCCAGGGTCACCCATGCCTTAGCTGCCTCTTCTTGTGCAAGGAATTGAGGCTTCGGTGGTGTGCCTTCACAGTCCTCCCGCATTTACCCTGGCCCTTCCTCTGTAAATTTTGGAAGCTGGTATGCAGTCTGTGGCTTGTCTCGGGTGGGCCGCAAGCAGCGTTGTGTCACCCTGAGTTCGCTGGCTGGTGTGCTGGGGATACACGTGTCCCTGGTGAGAACACTCACCTGTTCTGTTTATTAATATCCTCCGTGAATTTGTTCCTCACCCTGTGAAGTAGGCCAGAGCTCTTGATGACTCTTCTAAAACAATTATCATTGTGTACCTGACACCATTCGGTAGCTGGCTCCTCTGTGTTTATCTGGGAGGAAGTCTTTCAGCACTTGGTGCAGGAGACTCCAGAGAGAACCCTCCAACCACACGAGTAACAGCAGTCATCTGGCTTGGCCTGTTCGATGGGTCGCTTGTGATACAATTACAAACAGTGATGACTGTGTACAGTGTTTGCAAGGCAAAGCAGAAGTATTGAATGTAGTATGTTAAGTGATTTGTTTGAATATAAGTTTTGATTGACTCAGTGATTTGCTTTACAGATTTTTGCTTCTGTTGTTTTAATACTTAAGTATTTTTAAGGATGTTTAGTATGTAACTAATTATTAAAGATTCTCATGAATTTTTTTTTTTTTTGAGACGGAGTCTTGCTCTGTCGCCCAGGCTAGAGTGCATGCAGTGGTACAATATTGGCTCACTGCAGCCTCCACCTCCTGGGTTCAAGCAATTCTCCTGCCTCAGCCTCCCGAGTAGCTGGGATTACAGGCATGCACCACCACGCCCGGCTAATTTTTGTATTTTTGGTAGAGACGGGGTTTCACCATCTTGGCCAGACTGGTCTTGAACTCCCAACCTCGTGATCCACCCCCCTTGGCCTCCCAAAATGCTGGGATTACAGGCGTGGGCTACCGCGCCTGGCCGATTCTCAGGAATTTTTATCCTCAATTAATTGTGTAAATGTGAGTCTATAGACTCATATGCTAGGAAAATATGTTAGAAAAGATTATCTAAACATATTCTGTGTTGCAAAGAAAGGAAATGTAGACTTAAAGAGGAAGAGTCTTTGATGTGTGATATGGATAAGCAGACAAAGGAAATCCGAGAGAAATGATAGCGCCTGTGGTTAGAGAAGAGGGCCAGTCTTGGGGGTCTCATGCTCATCACAGCCTCCAGAATGTTTTCGCTCATATGTGGCGTGAATTTCACAGAAATTACCAGAATTAGTATGAAACAATAAATGGGCCTATTTATTTATTTATTTTGAGACGGAGTCTTGCTCTATCACCCAAGCTGGAGTGCAGTGGCACCATCTCGTCTCACTGCAACCTCCTTCTCCTCGGTTCAAGTGATTCTCCTGCCTCAGCCTCCTGTGTAGCTGGGATTTCAGGCATATGCCACCACGCCCCGCTAATTTTTTTGTATTTTTACTAGAGGCAGGGAGGGTGAGGTTGGTGGATTACCTGAGGTCAAGAGTTTGAGACCAGCCTGGCCAACATAGTGAAACCTCGTCTCTACTGAAAATACAAAAGAAATTAGCCGGGCGTGGTGGTGTGCAACTGTAGTCACAGCTCCTCGGGAAGGCTGAGGCAGGAGAATCGCTTGATCCCAGAAGGTGGAGATTGCAGTGAGCCAAGATTGTGCCACTGCACTCCAGCCTGGGCGACAGAGGGAGACTCCATCTCAAAAACAAAAACAAAAACAAAACAACAAAAAAACCGCCACTGTTTCTGTTATACTATATGAAGATTATTGGAATCACACTTGGAAGTAATCCGCTCGCTTAAGTAACCATTATTTTGTTTTAGGAGCAGTTGCAGAAGCTCGAGGTTGAACTGAGAGAAGTCACTAAGAACAAGGAGAAACTGAGGAAAAACTTGCTGGAACTGATTGAGTACACTCACATGCTGAGAGTGACACAAACCTTTGTGAAACGCAACGTTGAGGTACTGAACAGCTTGTGAGGAAATACAATTATTTTATAAAAATCTCATTCCCACAGGCTATGTATTTTGCTGTTAGTTTATGTAGATATGTTGCTTTTTTAAAGAGATTAAATTTATTTATTGATTTATTTAGTTAGTTAGTTAACTTTATGTTTTGTTTTTGAGACAGAATTTTTCTGTTGTTGCCCAGGCTGGAGGGCAGTGGCGGGATCTCGGCTCACTGCACCCTCCGCCTCCCGGGTTCACGCCATTCTCCTGTCTCAGCCTCCCGAGTAGCTGGGATTACAGGTGCCCGCCACCGTGCCTGTAATTTTTTGTATTTTTAGTGGAGATTGGGTTTCACCATGTTGGCCAGGCTGGTGTTGAACGCCTGACCTCAGTTGATCTGCCTTCCTCGGCCTCCCAAAGTGCTGGGATTACAGGAGTAAGCCACCATGCCCAGACTTAAGAGATTAAATTTAAACCTTGGTTTTATTTTTCAGTTGGATTATATGACTTTAAATAAAGTTTTAAGAGCCATTCCTGTGTTGGTTGTTTTAAGCAAGTATAATACTAAATATTTATAAAAGGTTTAGTTTGTGGTTGAAAAAAATTTTTATGAGCATGGGAAAAAAATTGAATGAAGGATGTTGAACTCTAAAATTTAGTTTTTCCAAATTGCTAAGTAAAGGAAGTAAAAGAATAATCTATAATTTCTAAGAATAGGTCAGACACAGTGGCTTACACCTGTAATCCCAGCACTTTAGGAGGCCAAAGCCAGAGGATGGCTTGAGACCAGGAATTCAAGACCAGCCTGAATATAGTGAGAATTAATGTGAGACCTTGTCTATACAAAAAATAAAAATTAGCTGAGCATGGTGGTGCAAACTTGTAGTCCTAGCTACCAGGGAGGCTGAGGTGAGAGGATCATTTGAGCCCAGAAGTTTGAGGCTGCAGTAAGCTATGATTGTGCCACAGAACTCAGAACTCCAGCCTGGGCAACAGAGTGAGATCCTGTACGCTGTGTGTAAAAAAAAAAAAAAAAATTATAAGAATAAAGAATAGTCATGTAGTAGCACCTTACAGAGCTAAATATAGAAGAGACAAGTGCATCTGTCCCAAACTTAGTTTCACTTGATATAATAGTGATCTTTGATAAAGTTATTCTATCGTGGATGAAGGCAATAAATTAGATTATAACTGTCTTTTATGTAAATGTCTTCAAGTGGCTTACAAGTAAGGAATGGGGAAGTTATGTTTTCATTTATGAGACTTGAGTTACAGATCTAAGTTACCTTAGAAGGTTTTGCACCCAGATCTAAGTAGTTAGTTAGGATGCCCTATAAACTTGTTTGAAAATTTGACATGAGAAATGAAGTGTCACTTTTAATGAGACACACTTGGTTTCATATGTTTCTTTCTAGTTTGAACCCACTTACGAAGAATTCCCTTCCTTAGAGAGTGATTCTTTGTTGGATTACAGCTGTATGCAGAGGCTGGGAGCAAAACTGGGGTAGGTGACAAGGCCTGGGGTGTCAGGCTTCATACTGCCCTTCTTGTAAAAGCCAGATGAATTCCATAGAAGGGATGAATGGAGACCATTTTAAAGCCTAAGGTTGAATGAAAGAGTGAATATTTATTTAATAAAACACTGTATTCCTATACTTGTTGAGCTGAATTACTCAACTGTATTGACTTTTTTACTTAATACAATGGAAATTTCTTCTTTTGGTATAATGAGCTGGAAAGAAACAACATTTATGTTATTCAGTGTTAGTTCTATAAACCTAAAACAATTGGTCATTCAGGCATCAAATCCTGTCTAGTAGAAACTTGGTGGCTAAATCGAGTTGGTTAGTTTTTTTTATTAATCATACTTTAAAAAAGATCTCCTTCTGCTGTTTATTGTTTCTGCCTACTGAAACTAATGGTAATTTGTTTCCTCGTGTGATTTGTGATTTTTAAAGTTATTATAAGCTCATATTTCACAGTTCCTGATCTGAAGGAATTCAGTGATATTTAGTTTGAGGATGTTTTCCTCCAGAGAGAATTTGTTTTGACATTTGTCAGGTACCTGGGAGTGCTCTGTCAACCTGGAATCATTTATATTTTTCTCAGCATTGGGACTTTTTGTTGATTTGATTTTTGACTGTGCCAGGAATGTCAATTTAAGCCTCAAACCTGAGTGAATTTTAACCTGTGGTTATAAATTCTTAGGGAAGACTTCTCCCTCCATCTAGAACCAAAACGGAAATAAACAAGTTTACATGCAGGCTCCAGGCTCCTTTGCAAGGTGGGTTTTTTCTGGTCCACCTCTTCGCTGAAGGTGTAGCTTTTGTGCATGGAAGCAGTCCCAGCCGGAGAGGGGTGTCAGTTATATCTGCTCACCTTATCCAGATGCAGTGCCTGGCTTCTGTGTCCCATGCTGGCCTTAAACTCAAGGCCTTAAGATACTGCATTCAGTGTAAGAATCAGGACAGCTGTGAGGTCCTGTTTTCCCTTTGAATTCCAAGAATTTCTCTTTTTTTTTTTTGAGACGGAATCTTGCTCTGTCGCCTAGGCTAGAGTGCAGTCACACTCTAGCAACCTCCGCCTCCCGGGTTCAAGTGATTCTCCTGCCTCAGCCTCCCGAGTAGCTGGGATTACAGGTGCCCACCATCATGCCCGGCTAATTTTTGTATTTTTAGTAGAGACAGAGTTTCACCATCTTGACCAGGCCGGTCTTGAACTCCTGACCTTGTGATCCACCCGCCTTGGCCTCCCAAAGTGCTGGGATTACAGGCATGAGCCGCTGCGCCCGGCCAAGAATTTCTCTTTGTTACACGCTCATCTGTACCTTTAAAAAGAAGTTTCAGAAATATTCTACCCGGTATCTGAGATGTTTTGCAGTTGGAGGGCTCTCAGGATGTCTTCACCATTGGTAGAAATGAAGTCTTCATCACTCTTAATGTAGTTTGATAACATTTATTGCTTTCAGTTGACTACAGGTCGACTTTATTGTCTCACAGATTTGTGTCTGGCCTAATTAACCAAGGAAAAGTGGAAGCGTTTGAAAAAATGTTGTGGAGAGTCTGCAAAGGGTACACCATTGTGTCCTATGCAGAACTGGATGAATCCCTCGAAGACCCTGAAACAGTGAGTAAATGTCACCATCACCTTTTAGCAATGATGGACTAACAGCAGAGTTGGAGATGTGGTAGAAAGAATGTTTTTCTCCTGAACCATTTGATAATAAGTTGTTAACCTGATGCCTTATCTCCTCAACCATGTGTAGTGTGTGTAGTTCCTGAAATCAGGGACGTCGTCTTACATTGCCATCACATGACCATCAGTCAGGAAATGAATGTAGATGCATTACTACATCCTGAGCCTTGAATCTCATTCAGGTTTCACCAGTTGTCCTAGTATTGTCAAAGCAAAGAATGTAATTTGGCATCGTATGTTGGATTTAGTTGTCATGTCTCTCTCTTTTTTTAAACTTTCTTTTTTTTTTCTTTAAGGAGATGGGGTCTCGCTGTGTTGCCTAGGCTGGTCTCAAACTCCTGGCCTCAAGCGATCCTCCCACCCAGGCCTCTCAAAGCTTCCCAAAGTGTTGGGATTACAGGTGTGAGCCTCCTCACCTGGCTTGTTTTTTTTTTAAATTTACTTTTTATTTTTGATAGAGATGGGGATCTTACTATGCTGCCCAGACTGTTCTCGAGCCATCCTCCTGCCTTGGCGTCCCAAAGTGTTGGGATTACAGGCATGAGCCACCGTGCCAGGCCTGTCCTGTCTCTCTGATCTCCTTTATTCTGGGACAGTGTCTCAGACTTTCCTTGGCTTTTGTGACCTTGACATTTTAAAATATTACAAGTTGTTTTGGTAGCGTGTCTCTGGGTTTGGGTTTCTCAGGTGTCCTCTCATGATTCTGTTCAGGTCACATGCCTCTGGCAGGAGCGTTGCTGAAGTGAGGCTGTGTTCTTCTCATTGCACTGTCAGGTGCCACACATTTCTGTTTGTTCCGTTACTGGTCGTGGTCACTTTGATCACTTGATGAAGGCACTCCTCTCTAGGCTTTGCTGTGAAGTTACTCCTTTTTTGTGTTTGAAACTGTAAATATCCCATTCGTCATCAGGTTTTCAGCTTCCTCGTTTATTTCCTATTTTATTTGATAGGTTCCTGTTCCTTTAATTATTTATTTTGATATTCACATTCTCCTAGATTTGGCCAGTTGGAATCCATTCAGGCTGGCCTTTATATCCATTTTACACGTTCCCATCACTTTTTGAGCACTTGTTTGTACAACAGGATGTCCAGATGCACGTTGCAATTCCTCTCACACAGCTCTGGAATCAACTGTTTCTTCAAGGAGGCTTTTTTTTTTTTTTTTTTTGAGTGCAAGTCTTGGTATTTTGAAGCCAAGATGTGGCGTCTGGGTGTGCCCATTGGTATTGAGGGGTTGCTTTTCCTTGGCTCTGTCAGAGGTAGCTTGGGGACACAGAGCACATGCACATATACATTTACTGCTGTGGGCCAGTTACTCTCCCGCCACCCCATCCATCCCCATGTACACACCTAACAGCTGTGGGGCTGAATGGTTCAGAAGGGAGGATGGAGGCAGCGGGAGAGACAGAGTCATAGTCACCCTTAAGATATCTCTGTTTTTTAGACTTCACAGTAAAGATAACTATTGCTTTAAATAAGGATGAACTGCTGATCTACTAAAGGTGGAAAAGGAACTTGGTTTTCTTAATTTTGAGGAAAGGTTCTTATTTTTTTTCTAGGTTAGCCTCAGGAATTTTGGCTGCCAGATTAATATACATCCCATAATAAAGAGAAATTTGGTTTTTATTTATTTATTTATTTATTTTTACTTTCTTAGATGGAGTCTCACTCTGTCACCCAGGCTGGAGTGCAGTGGCATGATCTCAGCTCACTGCAACCTCTACCTCCCAGGTTCAAGCAATTCTCCTGTCTCAGCCTCCCGAGTAGCTAGGACTATATAGGTGTGGACTGCCATACCTGGCTAATTTTTTTATTTTTAGTAGAGATGGGGTTTCACCATATTGAAACACGATCAGGAGTTAGGTCTTGAACTCCTGACCTCAAGTGATCCACCCTCCTTGGCTTCTCAAAGTGCTGAGATTACAGGCATGAGCCACCACGCCCAGCCTGTGATTTATTTTTGGTTTTCTAAAATAAAAATCTAATCCGTTTGAAATCTAATCAGTCAAGCCCTTCATTCACCACACACTTGTAATGTTTTCTACTTTTTTGTGACTTTTGTAACTGCCAGTGGCCATCTGTTAATTATCCTTCAGTTGTGACCTTGATGACTTTTTTATTTCAAGCTGATTAAAACTAAGATCAAAACTGTTCCAAGGTAGCATTTACATATTTTTTGAGTTTTTTCCTTATTAAGAGACAATATCAGTAATTCTCATGCAGAGCATTTACTCAAAAATTTTTTTAATAGAATTTGTAAGTTCTCTTATGAGTCTGCAACCTCCACCTCCCGGGTTCAAGTGATTCTCCTGCCTCAGCCTCCTGAGCAGCTGGGACTACAGGTACCCGCCACCACGCCCAGCTAATTTTTGTATTTTTAATGGAGACGGGGTTTTACCATGTTGGCCAGGCTGGCCTCGAACTCCTGACCTCAAGCAATTGCCTGCTTTTGCCTCTCAAAAAGTGCTGGGATTATAGGCGTGAGCCACCGTGCCTGGCCTCTTATGCCAAATTTTTTTTTTTTTTTTGGAGATGGAGTTTCACTCTTGTTGCCCAGGCTGGAGTGCAATGGCACGATCTCGGCTCACCGCAACCTCCGCCTCCCAGGTTCAAGCAATTCTCCTGCCTCAGCCTCCCTAGTAGCTGGGATTATAGGCATGTGCCACCACGCCCAGCTAATTTTGTGTTTTTAGTAGAGACGGGGTTTCTCCATGTTGGTCAGGCTAGTCTCGAACTCCCGACCTCAGGTGATCCACCCGCCTCGACCTTCCAAAGTGCTGGGATTACAGGCATGAACCACCGCACCTGGCCTTTATGCCAAATTTTTATGGAATATGTTAAAGGGCAGTAAACATCTGTGAAGGAATACAGAGAATATCTTGAAAATACGATCCCCATCCCCATGGTTATAAAGAAAATGCATGTCGGCCGGGCGCGGTGGCTCAAGCCTGTAATCTCAGCACTTTGGGAGGCCGAGGCGGGTGGATCACGAGGTCAGGAGATCGAGACTATCCTGGCTAACATGGTGAAACCCCGTCTCTACTAAAAATACAAAAAACTAGCCGGGCGTGGTGGCGGGCGCCTGTAGTCTCAGCTACTTGGGAGGCTGAGGCGGGAGAATGGCGTGAACCCGGGAGGCGGAGCTTGCAGTGAGCCGAGATCACGCCACTGCACTCCAGCCTGGGAGACACAGCGAGACTCCGTCTCAAAAAAAAAAAAAAAAAAAAAAAAAAAAAAATGCATGTCCATTATAGAAAATTGGGAACAATGTAGAAAACAAGAAGAAAAAGAAGTCACTTGCAATCTCCTATTCTGAGCCACTGTTAACATGACAAGTGTATGTTCTTTCAGTCTTTTTCTGGGTAAGATAGGGGTATTTTATTTGGTAACTTTTACTCAGGTTCTAGGATTTGTTTATAGTGTCAGGTTTAGTGTCTTTTGGGTTCAATGTCTGACCCTCTTGAAGTCATTACAGTCCTTAGAGGCTATTTTTAGCCATTTTCCCCCATTGGTGTCATTTCTAAATGCTGACCATTCTCTCTACATCAAAGCTAGACATGGGCGCTTTCTTTGGTTGTATAGTTTGTGTTTTTCTGTTGTGTGTGGCACTTCTTCTGCCTTGTGCCTTAAGTGGTTGTGTTCGTTGACACACTACCATGTTGCCCAGGCTGGTCTTGAACTCCTGGGCTCAAATGATCCTCCTGCCTCTGCCCCACAAAGTGTTGAGATTACAGGCCTGGGCTCAAACGATCCTCCTGCCTTGGCCCCCTAAAGTGTTGGGATTACTGTTCCCAGCCTCTTTTTCCTGGTTCTAACTCTTTTCTGACAGTGTGAAGTCGGCTTCCATTATCCTCAACGTGTCTAGTGGGTGGCTCCATTAACTGACATCATTTATTCATTGTATTCATTCTCCCAGCCACATCCTCTATCTCCTCCTCCTGCCATCCCCTCCCTCCCACCACCACCTGCCCATGCTATGCTGTAGCTCCCCAGTCTGTGCTCTCCTGTTCCCTGGGCCCAGGGCTCAATTTTTGGACAGCTTCTCTCTCATTTCTGCCTTTAGGGATCTCACATAATTTTATGATTTTAAATACCATGCCTCAAATGTATATATCCCTAGCTTGGACCTGTCCCCAGAATACTGGACTTTTATGTCCATCTACTTCATATCTCCGTTTAAGTATCTGGAAGACCGTTTCTGCTTTTGCCTAAAACTGAACATCTGATCTTTCTTCCCAAACCTGCCCTTCCAGACCCATTGATCTAACTGCCCAGGCTGAAAGCCCTGGGTTTCTCCCCACTCTTCTCTGTTTCTCACATCTGACTTGAATCCCTCAGCAGATCTGGTGGCCATCTCTTCTAAAGAGAGAGTCCAACTGCTTCTCCTTGCTCTGCCTCCCTCCTGGTCCAGGTCTCGTCCCGCACCTGCCTCGCCTGACTGGGCTCCTGCTCCTGCCTCTGCCTCAGCCTGGTCTCTTCTCCTGGCATCCAGAATGATCCCCAGGAAACCACAGTCAGATCATTTCATTCCTATACTCACAACCCTCCAGGGGCTTCCTGTCTTCCTCAGCAAAAGCCCTGTGGAGCCGCACAGTGGGCCTGTGGCCCTCGTCATATCTGAGCTGGTGTTACTATGTCTCTCCCCGGCGATGCTGGCCTCCTCAAGTCTCCCGACCGTGCTTCTGTGTGTGCTTCTCCTCTGCTTGGAAGTCTCTTCTCCCAGCGACCATGGGGCTTGCGTCCTCACCTCCTGCAATTTTTTTTCCATTTACCCTGACTTGAAGCTCACCTGCGTTTCTTTATTGCTCAGATGTCACCTTCTCGGGGAGATCTTCCTTGCCCGTCCTATGTGAGATCACAGTGCCCAAGCCTGCCCTCTCTCCGCTCTCTTCATCCTGCATCTGTTGTGTATAGCACTTATCTCTACCTGGCGTACTTTCTTTGTTTCTTTTGCTGTCAAGTTGAATATAAGTTTAAGTTCCCTTCCCCTCCCAGGTCAGGGATTTTTGTCAGTTTTCTTCACTGCTATATCCTTAGCACCTATAATAGTGTCTCGCAAATAGGCTAAAAACCTATTCAGTTTTTATAGAATTCTGCTTTGTCGGATATTTGTAAATGCAGGGTGATTCTTATTATTTACAGTAGTTTTGCTTCATAAAGTCACTGAGGGCCGAGCACAGTGGCTCATGCCTGTAATCCCAACACTTTCAGAGGCCGAGGCGAGCGGATCACCTGAGGTCAGGAGTTTGAGACCAGCCCGACCAACAAGGAGAAACCCCATCTATACTAAAAATACAAAATTAACCGAGTGTGGTGGCGCATGCCTGTAATCTCAACTACTCGGGAGGCGGAGGCATGAGAATCGCTTGAACCCAGGAGGTGGAGGTTGCGGTGGGCCGAGATTGTGCCGTTGTACTCTGGCCTGGGTAACAAGAGAGAAATTCTGTCTCAAAAAAAAAACAAGTCACTGAAATCTCTAAATTATCAGCTATGGAAAAACTCACTGCTCCTAGGGGAAATACAGGAGTTGAGTCATTTACATTGAGCTCCCAGCCAGCAGCTCTGTGACTCGAACCTGAATGAAGTGTCCCTAACACACGCTACATCTCCGTCAGGCACATCGCAGCCATCTTGTGCTCAGGACTGTTGGGGGAACCAGCCCCCAATATTTCAACGTAGGTCCTTTCTATTTTCCCTAAGTGTCGGCCGGTCTGAGAAATAAAGAGTACAAAGAGAGGAATTTTACAGCTGGGCTGCTGGGGGTGACATCACATATTGGCAGGTCCATGATGCCCCTAAACCACAAAACCGCAAAACCAGCAGTTTTTATTAAGGACTTTAAAAGGGGAGGGGGTGTATGAACAGGGAGTAGGTCCCAAAGATCACAGGCTTTAAAGGGCAGTAAAGATCACAAGGCAAAGGGCAAAGCAAAGATCACAAGTCAAAGGGCAAAATTAGAATTACTGATGAGGGTCTATGTTTGGTTGTGCACGCATTGTCATGATAAACATCTTAAACAATAGAAGACAGGGTTTGAAAGCAGAGAACCGGTCTGACCTCAAATTTACCAGAGTGGGATCTTTCCCCCACCCTAATAAGCCTGAGGGTACTGCAGGAGACCAGGGTGTATTTCAGTCCTTATCTGAACCGGATAAGACAGACACTCCCAGAGCTGCCATTTACAGACCTCCCTCCAGGAATGCATTCCTTCCCCAGGGTATTCCTTGCTGGAAAAAGAATTCAGTGATATCTCTCTTACTTGCACGTCTGTTTATAGGCTCTCTGCAAGAAGAAAAATATGGCTCTATTCTGCCCGATCCCACAGGCAGTCAGACCTTGTGGTTCTCTTCCCTTGTTCCCTGAAAATCACTGTTACTCTATTCTTTTTCGAGGTGCACTGATTTCATATTGTTCAAACACACATTTTACAATCAATTTGTACAATAGTGTTCCTGAGGTGACGTACATTCTCAGCTTACGAAGATAACAGGATTAAGAGATTAAAGTAAAGACAAGCATAAGAAATTATAAGAGCATTATTAGGGAAGTGATAAATGTCCATGAAATATTCACAATGTATGTTCAGAGATTGCAGTAAAGACAGGTGTAAGAAATTATAAAAGTATTACTTTTGGGAACTGATAAATGTCCATGAAATCTTCACAATTTATGTTGTTCTGCCACGGTTCCAGCTGGTCCCTCCGTTCAGGGTCCCTGACTTCCCGCGACACAGGACAACAGACTACACCTCAGCCCTACACTTGGGGCTGTTTATACTGTGAAATCACCAAAAAAAACACAGAAGTGTGAAAAACATGACACCAAACAGACTCTGAAAAGGACGCTTGGTGATAGTCTGAGAGTGGAGATGGGAAGGGAGGGCGTCACCTTGCTGGACTTTACCTGGGAACCTGGGTGTCGGGTGCCTAAAATTTTTGGCTGCTGTGCACATGACTGAAAGTGCTCTGTGGATTGATTTGGGGCTGTTATTACAAGTAGGTGAATTTGTAATTACAGAATCCTCAAATAAGGAGGATTGACTGTTTTGAATTAATGAATGAACGCTTTGACAGTGTTTGAGCTGCCAAAGTTCTAGAAGTTCTACACACAGAAGTAACACTTACTCTTATTCATTCTTTGTAGGGGGAAGTCATAAAATGGTATGTCTTTTTAATATCCTTTTGGGGAGAGCAGATTGGCCACAAGGTTAAGAAGATTTGTGATTGGTAAGAAAAAGAAACATTTCATTTATGTCTTTATATTCAACCACCTCAAGTTTTCCTTCAATATCCCTCTGGAGTCAGAAATAGAGTGGCTGCTAGTTTTTGTTATATGATTTCTTTGCTGCACTGTCAAGTTCTTAAACATTTAATTTGTCATCTCTCTTACCAATGCATTACTTAAAATAATTTAAAAGTTGAGACTGTGTTAATAATATTACTAGAATTGACTTTTTTCTTTGGGGATCAAGGCTTCAGATTGGTTGAAAAAGGAATGAAGTTTTCATATGTTGTGATTTCATGTTGCTTTGAGCTGCCCATTGGGCTTATCTGTTATCACTGAGCATGTGGCACCACTTCTATCCTGGGTACCCTGGGGCAGGGTGTGGCATGTGGTGAGTAGGGGTGCTCAGGGGCCTGTCTGGATGCATAGTCTCCCTGTGTCGCTCTCTCATTGGACTCACTTGGACAAGTGACCAAGCCTCAGTTTCTTCATCTGTAAAAGGGGAGAGTGATTGCTTTCTTACAGGTCTCTTAGGACTAAATGAGATGATCAGGTGAAAGATGTCAGTTCGACAAAAGCCATCAGTAATTTTGAGTTGTGTGACTTACTCCTGTCAGCAAATGGGAACATAAGCAAAAGCCAAACAAAGTCAGAAAACTCAAAAGAACACCCCTTTGCTTTCTTCCACCAATGGAGAACTCAGCTTGCCTTGTTTCTTGCAGGGTGGAGGGGGGTTTGGGTGTTTTCTATTTACTAGAATTTGGTTCTCAATTGGTGGAATAGAAAGTAATTTCAGGTGTCCCCTGGATAAGCCTTTTATTTTCATAGACAGATATTTGTTTTACTATCGATTAAAAAACTATACCCAGCTCAGCAAACCCATGATTTCACAGATATTGTTGCTTAGGATAAGGCTAGAATAGGTATTTAATTTTTCAGAGGCAGAACTTAAAGAAAAATAAAAGTATGGTGTTAACATATGAAGGTGGTCTGGGAATGACTGCAGTTTGGGGACACAGCTCGGCATTCCCCCATGCAGTCTGGGTGCCGAGTGGCCCTGAGAGGAGCCAGGGAGACTGCAGACTCTGTCAAAGGCAATTGCTAGGAAGCCAGAACTCTTTTCTCCTTTTGTTTTTGTGTGTGTGTGTGTGTGTGTGTGTGTGTGTGTGTCTGTGTGTGTCTTTGTGTTTGTGTTTAAACCTGTTCAGTGATTCCAGGCCCAAGGATATTGTTGAATTTTAGGAAGCTGGAATAGGGAATGAGCTGCCAGGAATCATTGAGGGCAGGAGTGGAATTTGGATCCAACAGGGAGTTTGCTAAATTTGTCTCACTCAGCAGGTGGTTGTTGAGCATCTGTATGCACGGCCTGACCAAGGGCGGATGCCTGCGTCTGCACCCGTGTCTCCCAAATGACTGCTTTCATTTCGTTTTACCAGAAGATGTGCCAGGGAGGTGAATGTGTTTAGTTCTAGTGTTGACAGATGTGAGAGCATGTTCAACTCTGTCTTCCAGCTACCACTGCCATGTGTACCCCTATCCAAACACAGCCGAGGAGCGGAGGGAGATCCAGGAGGGGCTGAACACCCGCATTCAAGATCTCTACACTGTGAGTAAGCCGGGAGCGGATGCCTCCTTATCTGAGGGCTGCCAAACATTTACACATACATTTTCTCTGTTTTTTTAACATAGATAATATCGGTCATAGACAAATCAAGATGTTCTAGTGAGATTGGAATGTTGCTTCCCTCCCTCTTCCCCATGGAAGTTTTATTTTAGCAACATGTTAGGAACCTGAGTAGTAATGACATGGCTTTAAACAAATATTCTGTGGTCACCTTTGATATGTTGGATGGTAATTCTTTTTTCTTTTTGAGACGGTCTCGCTCTGTTGCCCAGCCTTTGAGTGCAGTGGCGTAATCTCAGCTCACTGCAACCTCTGCTTCCTGGGTTCAAGCAATCTCTGCCTCAGCCTCCCGAGTAGCTGGGATTACAGGCGTACACCACCATGCCTGGCCAACTGTGGTATTTTTAGTAGAGGCAGAGTGTCACCACGTTGCCCAGGCTCGTCTCAAATTCCTGACCTCAAATGATTCGCCCACCTCAGCCTCCCAAAGTGCTGGGATTACAGGCGTGCGCCACCACACTCAGCCTGGATTGTAATTCTTGTAATCCTTTTTTTTTTTGAGGTGGAATCATGCCCTGTTGCCAGGCTGGAATGCTGTGGTGTAATCTCAGCTCACCGCAGTCTCTGACTCCCAGGTTCAAGCAATTCTCCTGCCTCAGCCTCCCGAGCTGGGATTACAGGCATGTGCCACCAATCCCTGCTAATTTTTTTGTATTTTTAGTAGAGAGGGGGTTTCATCATGTTGGCCAGGATGGTCTTGATCTCCTGACCTCGTGATGCACCTGCCTCGGCCTCCCAGAGTGCTGGAATTACAGGCATGAGCCACTGCCCCTGGTCTGGATTGTAATTCTTGATCACCCAAGACAAGCCAGCCCCAGTTAACATGGTGAGGGCATTATTTTACCAGCAGGATTTAAATTCATTTTTCTCCTGATGACAGTGAGGATTCTTGTTGGCAAGAAGTGTCCTTCTGACTCAGTTAAGCGAGAGAGGATTTCTTGGCAGGGTGGGATGGGCGTTGGTGGCTCACAGGGTTGATGAGGCGAGGCCAAGCTTGGGAATGGGTAGGAACCCGGGGAGCTTGCTGGACCCTGGTAGACCACCATGCTGCTGCAGTGACAATGACGTCTCACCATTTCCTGTGCCCCAGGGTCATGTTCTCCAGAGGCAACCTCCCAAAATAGGGCATCTGATTGACTGAGCTTAGATTTTTCTGCCCACCTCCGAGTGGTACTAGGGGCAGGGAGGAGAAGGAAGGAACGGCTCCCTTAGCTGCCACCAGGATAGGCAGATGCCTGGAATGATCCTCTGTCAATGGGGCGAAAGTCCTCTAAAGGAAGTCGGGTGCCAGGTGGACAAAAACCAAAACATGCCCATTCCACTGTTGTTCTTCCCTAGGTACTGCACAAAACCGAGGACTATTTGAGGCAAGTGCTATGTAAAGCTGCCGAGTCTGTCTACAGCCGTGTGATCCAGGTGAAGAAAATGAAGGCCATCTACCACATGCTGAACATGTGCAGCTTTGACGTGACCAACAAGTGCCTCATTGCCGAGGTCTGGTGTCCCGAGGCGGATCTGCAGGACCTGCGCCGGGCACTGGAGGAGGGCTCGGTAAGGCTGCCTTCCTCTCCTCTGCCAGGAATAGAAGAGAGACTGATGGAACTGATAAATTCCGAGAAAAAAAAGAAGGGAGAATTTCATAGAGTAATGAGAATGCACTGTGTTGACTCTTCTTTTTTTTTTTTTTTTGAGACAGAGTCTCACTCCATTGCCCAGGCAGGAGTGCAGTGGCACCATCTCAGCTCACTGCAAGCTCCGCCCCCCAGGTTGATGCCATTCTCCTGCCTCAGCCTCCCAAGGAGCTGGGATTACAGGTGCCGACCACCACAGCCGGCTAATGTTTTGTATTTTTAGTAGAGACAGGGTTTCACTGTGTTAGCCAGGATGGTCTTGATCTCCTGACCTCATGATTCACCCGCCTCGGCCTCCCAGAATGCTGGGATTACAGGTGTGAGCCACCACGCCCGGCCATGTTTTTTTTAAGATATTAATTTAAAAAATTAAAATAGAGATGGGGTTTTACTCTGTTGCCGAGGCTGGTCTCAAACTTCTGGCCCCAAGGGATCCTCCTGCCTCAGCCTCCCAAAGTGCTGGGATTACAGGTGTGAGCCACTGTGCCCAGCCTTGGCTCTGTTTTGGAACTGAAATTATGGTGAGCTACTCATTCAAAGGTGTATGTGTGTACATGTGTTTTTACATTGCTCTTTTGAGTAAGTAATTCATTCACATGGTTTAAAAGTGAAAAGAAATAAAAGAGTATGAAAGACACAGTTCAGTGGCTTCCTCCCACCCCATAGCCTTACTTGTCCACTTCCTCTACTCAAAGATAACCATTACTTCAGTTCTGTTAGTTCTTTGAGTTTCTTAACCATAGATAAGCAGATATGAGTAGATATTATTTTTCTTTCTTTTTCTTCACAAAAGGGCGCTATTCATACTATTCTTTTCACTTAATAAAACTTCTCTATTTTTCTTTTAACTGTTTAATATTCTGTTGTGTGCATACCATGGTTTATTTAACCAGTTTTCTGGTCATTTAGGTAGTTTCCACTTTTACAGATAGCACTATGATGTCAAATCTATTTGTAGGATAAATTCCCAGAAATGGAATTGCTGGACTGATGTTGATAGATGTTGTCAGCTATTGTATTTCTCTCATTATGAGTGAAGGGGAATACCTTTTTTTTGTTTAAGAACCCTTTGGCCGGGTGCAGTGGCTCACACCTGTAATCCCAGCACATTGGCAGGCCGAGGCAGCTGGATCACGAGGTCAGGAGATTGAGACCAGCCTGACCAACATGGTGAAACCCCATCTCTACTAAAAATACAAAATTAGCCAGGCGTGGTGGCACATGCTTGTATCATGCCTGTAATCCTAGCTACTCGGGAAGCTGAGGCAGGAGAATCGCTTGAACCCGGGAGGAAGAGGTTGCAGTGAGCCAAGATGGCGCCACTGCACTCCAGCCTGGGCAACAAGAGCAAAACTTTGTCTCAAAAAAAAAAAAAGAGCCTTTTAAATTTTCTTTTTTTGGTGAACTGTCTGTTCATATTCTGCAGCCATTTTCCATCATATATTGGCCTTTTTCTTGCCAATTTCTGTTGGCTCCTGGTCTGTGACACGAGTAAGAATATTTTCCCTGGTTTGTCCCTCGTCTTTTGACCTAGGATGTTTCTATTTGTTTGTTTGTTTGTTTTGGCCGTGCACAAGTTTTTGTTAAATATAGTTGAACTTATCCATCTTTGCTCTTACACCTTCCAGATGTTGAATCACAGGCTTTTCCCACTGCGAGATTCTAGTATAATTCTTCCATGTTCCTGTGAGGTTTTCTTCTACATTAAACTCGGTTTTTGGTCATGGAAAGAACAGGTTTACGTATTTCAAGTGACAATTAAAGGAACACCTTTTTCATGAGTGTTTTGGTTATGTGACCTTGTCTCATTGCATAATTCTGTGATGATACAAATGTAAAATATAATGTCCATTATGACATCAACATGAATACGCAGTACTGAGAAAGACAGCAACACATAAATAGTATTTTGTTATTTAGAGTATGAACCACCTATTTGAGAGATAAACACAGATGATTCTTCTTTTACTGAGGTGACATGAGTTTGAGGGACATGACTAGTACTCCTGTTATATGTGGTATGTGTGCTGCTTTGTAACTTTCAAGGTGGCTGCATTCAATTCAGATCGAGCCCATGGTGCTGTTTCTCCGTCTCCCGCGTGCACACGCGCTGGGGTCTCTGGATCGAGCCCATGGTGCTGTTTCTCCGTCTCCCGCGTGCACACGCGCTGGGGTCTCTGGATCGAGCCCATGGTGCTGTTTCTCCGTCTCCCGCGTGCACACGCGCTGGGGTCTCTGGATCGAGTCCATGGTGCTGTTTCTCCGTCTCCCGCGTGCACACGCGCTGGGGTCTCTTGAGAGCTGCGTATTAAGGCCTCAGTGGCCGCGTGGCCACCTCCCGCTGCATAGCTGTTCTTTGCTCTGCTTGTGCACTCCGACTCTTGGTTTCCCATCAAGGGTACTGAGCTCTCAGCCCACGTCTTACTGCTCACAGTCGCCGTCTCTTCCCTTTCCTCTGTTATTTTTCTCCATACGTTTTTAGTTTTCTTGAAAAGGAGCTGGCTTTCGAAGATAAAAGCAGGTGACTGAGACATTCTCCAGTGTTGATGAAGCCTGGCTCATCACCTGCATCCCCACACCTCATGAATCTGGCTCTTCACGGTTGCCTTGGTAGTCAGCTCCTGTCTACAGGATGCCTTTTTTTCTGTCGCCAAGATTGAATTTGATCAGGCACACAGGGGACTCACATGCGGGACTCCTAACAGGCTTTGCCAGGCGGAAGAGGGGAGTCTCAGCCTCCAGTCTGCAGATCCCAGTTCTTGGGTTCATGTCTCTCTAGTCACTTGGCTGCCTGAAGCTCATTCCCTAGAGATGCCTCACAGAGGCTTGCGAGAATCATATTCCCTGAATTCTCACGTTGATCACAGTAGCTGTCTGCTGCTTTTTATAATTGGGAGTTAGTTTTTCTGGAAATAAAATTCTGGGCTCATTTTTTTTCCCCTTGAGTATCTTACACATGTTCTTCCATCTTGTTCTGGCACCATGCTCCCAACAAAAAGCCTGATGCTAATCTAATTTTCTTTTCCTTGTAATTCTTGCGCTTTTTTAGTTTAGTTTAGTTTTGTTTTGTCTTTAAAGACTGGTGATTTTCAGCCTGGGCAACATGGTTAAACCCCATCTCTACAAAAAAACTTAAAAATGAGCCAGATGTGGTGATGCACCTGTAATCTCAGCTACTCTGGAGGGTGGGGTGGGAGGATTGCTTGAGCCTGGGAGGTTGAGGCTGTATTGTGCTCCAGCCTGAGCAACAGAGCCAGACCTTGTCTCAAAACAAAAAACAAAACAAAAAACCAAAAAACAATGATTTTACAGAATGTGTCTCTCTCTCTCTCTCTCTCTCTTTTTTTTGGAGATAGAGTCTGGCTCTTTCACCCAGGCTGGAGTACAGTGGCATGATACTGGCTCACTGCAACCTCTGCCTCCCAGGTTCAAGTGATTCTCATGCAGTGAGAATTCAAGTGATTCTCAGCCTCTCAAGTAGCTGGGTCTGGAGGTCTGCACTGCCATGCCTGGCTAATTTGTATGTGTGAATTTTTAGCAGAGATGGGGTTTCATCATGTTGGACGGGCTGGTCTCGAACTCCTGATCCCAAGTGATCCACCTGCCTTGACCTTCCAAAATGCTGGGATTACAGGCATGAGCCATCGCGCCTGGCCCAGAATGTGTCTCTTAATGTGGTCTTTCTGTATGTTCTTTCAATATATAGTCTTTGGTGGTGGTTTTGTTAATTTCATAAACGTTCTCCTGAATTGTAGTTTCTGGTGTTTGCTCTACTGTCTTGCTTTGGTTTTCTTCTTTTAGGACCTCCTGTCATCTTTCAGTGGAACCTTCTTTGCTTATCTTCAGTATCTGTCACTTTCCCTTGAATCCTTTTTGTCTTTTGTTCCTTCTTTTTGATTTGTAAGATTTCCCCTCTGTGCCTTCTGTTTCTCTTACAGCAGTATGAGGAAGGGTTCTTCACTTTTGTGTTCCTTCTGGTTTTGTCTTATTTCTGAATTTTTTTTTTCTCTTTTTCCTAATTCCTTCTTGAGTTCTGTTACCTCATTCCTGAGTCTTTTAAAATCTGATTCCTGGTGCTTTTTCCTGTCTTGTATTATTTTCTTAATTCTTTTAACTCCTTTTGAATCAGTCAGTTACACTGGTGTTATCTGTCTTGTGGACCTTCTTTCTGGCGTCTTCTCACTGTCTGTGGGGTGGTATTCTACTCCCTGGCTTTCTTCTTCTTATGACCTTATAAGATTGATTGATAATGAAAACACTTTTAAAGTAACATAAAACAGGTTATTGCCAGAATAGCAGATTTTCCAGTCAAAATAAGCCTCTTTTTATTTTATTTTTTTTTTTGTTTTTGAGAAGGAGTCTCACTCTGTCACCCAGGCTGGAGTACAGTGGAGTGATCTCAGCTCACTGCAACCTCTGCCTCCCGGGTTCAAGCAATTCTCGTGCCTCAGCCTCCCAAGTAGCTGGGATTACATGTGCGCACCACCACGCCTGTCTAGTTTTTGTATTTTTAGTAAAGATTAGCCTGACTAACATGGTGAAATCCCGTCTCTACTAAAAATACAAAAAGTAGTCAGATGTGGTGGTGTGCTGCACACATGTAATCCCAGCTACCTGGGAGGCTGAGACACGAGAATCGCTTGAACCTGGGAGGCATAGGTTGCAGTGAGCCAAGATCATGCCACTGCACTCCAACCTTTGTGACAGAGCAAGACTCCTTCTCAAAAAAAAAATAAAATAAAATAAAAAGAGACTTATTTTGACCGGAAAATCTGCTATTCTGGCAATAACTTGTTTTACCTTATTTTAAAAGTATTTTCATTATAAATCAATATAATGCGTTTCAGAAGAATTGTAAACACTGATGGATAAAGTTATATTTATAATTTTGCCATACTAGAATTCATGTGACATTCTGGTTTATTCTTGCCTTTCTCATTTTTTTATTAAGTATATTGCAGTTGCCTCAAACTTCCTCTTTCTTCACCGTTTTTAAGAGATAAAGTACTCAGTGTCAATTTTCTGTCGGTGACTGAGCCAATTCCATACCCATGTGCCCCGCATTCCCCAGCCCCCATTCACTTCTGGCCCATTCAGTCCTGCTCTCGCCCTTCCTTCTTGGAGACCACAGCCCCCAAGTGCCACCCTCCCCAAGCCCCTGCTTCCTCACAGACGGACTTTTCCCCCAGCCCCTCTCGCTGCTCTTGACCCTGTTGAGTGGAGATTAATCCTGTACCAAAGCTACACACAGAGCATTGCGAAAGCAGTAACCCAAGGCTGGGTGCGGTGGCTCACACCTGTAATCCCAGCACACTGGGAGGCCAATGCAGGTGGATCACCTGAGGTTGGGAGTTCGAGACTAACCTGACCAACATGGAGAAACCCCAAAAAATACAAAATTAGCTGGTGTGGTGGTGGGCCCCTGTAATCCAGCTACTCAGGAAGCTGAGGCAGGAGAATCACTTGAACCCAGGAAGCAGAGGTTGCAGTGAGCCAAGATCGTACCATTGCACTCCAGCCTGGGCAACAAGAGTGAAACTCCGTCTCAAAAATAAAAACAAAGCAGTAACCCAGATTTGTTGAATATGGATAGTAATTTTCTTCTTGGATAGTAATTTTTTTCCTTTCCTTGTTTATGTGGAAGAGAGAGAGTGGTGCTACAATCCCCTCATTCATGAACATAATCCCCACGAAAGAAACACCCCCCACTCGAATCCGCACCAACAAGTTCACCGAGGGATTTCAGAACATCGTGGATGCTTATGGAGTAGGAAGCTACAGAGAAGTCAATCCAGGTTGGAAGTCTGATTCGTAAATACCCATATTTCCAATGGCATTGCCGCATTCTTGCTCTAAGAATGGAATAGATATTTGGAAAAAGAGGCTGATCGCTACTTTTTTGCTATCTTATTTAAAACTATAAGGTTTTAAATGTAACCACACAATCCTATCTTGGGAATTCTGGAGAAAGTCCAGATCGTTGTGTATCATTGTGTTTGAATGAACTCAGATTTTCCGTATTTGCTGTGAATCAGAGATCTCTTTTCCTTTTTTCTGCAGCTCTCTTTACCATCATCACCTTCCCGTTTTTATTTGCTGTGATGTTTGGAGACTTCGGACATGGCTTTGTGATGTTTTTATTTGCCCTTTTGTTGGTGTTAAATGAAAATCATCCCAGACTAAATCAGTCACAAGAGGTAAAAATATAAACACTCCAGCTCATATATCTGGTTGGGTGGCATTAGCAGTGACCGAAAGAGACACACCCCTTAGATGTTCGCTGTAGGCTGTGGCTGTACTGGGCAGGTGTGTGGCCTGTCAGCTGTGGCTGACAGGGATGTCTGCGGGGCCAGGCTGTTTTCCGAGAAGCCGCGGGAGGAGTGGTGAGGGTGGTTCCCACACCGACAGCTGTCACATGGACACCCTTCAGTAACCATATTCTGATCCTCCCGCCTTGCCCTTCACAGATCATGAGGATGTTTTTTAATGGCCGGTACATCCTCCTGCTGATGGGGCTGTTCTCGGTGTACACCGGCCTCATCTACAATGACTGTTTCTCAAAGTCAGTCAACCTGTTCGGCTCTGGGTGGAACGTGTCTGCCATGTACACCTCCAGCCACCCCCCCGCAGAACGTAAGAAGATGGTGCTTTGGAAGTAAGTGTCCCATAGCTGGTGATGCTCTGGGTGGGAAGCATGTTTCCTAGACCTTCCTCCTCCCTGGTCAGCCTCCTCACTCTGCTTTTTGTTACAGTGACAGCGTCGTCAGGCACAACAGCATTTTGCAGTTGGATCCAAGCGTTCCTGGAGTGTTCCAAGGCCCTTATCCCCTTGGCATTGATCCTGTGAGTGCACCGCACTCTGTCATTGTCTCTGGGTGCTCTGTGGTGCCACTTAGCTTCGGGCGCCACGAGGTTCTCTAGACTGTTGAGCAGGGTTCACGCTGCACCAAGGGGGAGGTGCGCATTAGCCCCTGTGCATCCCAGTCCCGGACATTGGGTGGGGAGGCCAGGAGCTGGGGTCCCTTGGTTTGGGAAGGTGAGGTCAGAGGAAGTCCTCAGAGAGCCAGGACTGTGTTCTGTCATGTGTCCTACCTATTTTCCTCTGGCGAAAAATGGCACTTCAGTAGCCCCGAAATGTGTACCATTTCCTACATTTCTTCCTTGTATATGTGAACTTTTAAAAACCCTTGATCTGGAAAGAAGTAGTATGGAATGTTAGAGCTGAAAGGAAGCGTAAGGTTATTGTAGAGCTTACTGGGGTAGTTGTTTGGAATGGGAGAAGTGTTAGTAGAAAGAAAAACTCAGGCCTGTATTTCCAGCACTTTGGGAGGCCGAGGCGGGCAGATCACGAGGTCAGGAGATCGAGACCATCCTGGCTAACACGGTGAAACCCTGTCTCTACTAAAAATACAAAAAATTAGCTGGGCGTGGTGGTGGGCGCCTGTAGTCCCAGCTACTTGGGAGGCTGAGGCAGGAGAATGGCGTGAACCTGGGAGGTGGAGCTTGCAGTGAGCTGAGATCTGGCCACTGCACTCCAGCCTGGGCAACAGAGCGAGACTCCGTCTCAAAAAGTAAATAAATAAATAAATAAATAAAATAGAAAATGGAGAAGTAGCCGCAGGGTGCCAGGACCCCCAGCCCCTTCTAGGGCTCAGCGGCAGTGGCTGAGGCATCGGACCTCAGGGCTAGGTGGGGTTTTTCTGGGCTGTCAGGAGTCTTTCTGGAGAATCAAAAGAATGACTCAGAAACCATCTCAAAATTAGTTTGTGGATGTAATTGTGTACAGTCATTGGGCAAAAAAAGTCTAGCATTCCTTAACCTGGGCTCTCCAAGGAGGCAGTATCTCTTAGTGTGTTCTGTTTATTCTTACCTCTGATCATGATTAGTATAATTTCATGTTGTAGCATTAAGTCTTAATGTAACTGAAAACTTGGAAACACAGCTACAACAGTTTCTTTAAGACACAGTATTTTGGAGCCAAATTCAGTGATAACTTGTAGCTTTGTGTTAAGGAAAGAAATGTTTCTGAATAAGGGAACCAAGGAACAAAGTTTGAGTGAGTTTTTTTTTTTTTTTTTAAGAGGCATTGGAGGAAATTGGGGTATGGTTTTGTCTTTCTGTTTTAACTTAATTTTAAACTAGGCATTACATTCATTTAGTTCAAAAGTAAACCAATGTATGTACATTACATATATAAAATGCATACTTTAAAATAATATATAAAAGTATATATAATATAAATATATCAGCGAAGTTGACTGGCCTCCTAGTTCTCAGCCCTGAATACTTCATTCTAAAATCTTATTTTTCCAAGGGCAAAATGAGATAATTCAGGGCTAGGAACTGGGAGACTAGAAGTTTTAAAATTACCTGGGAGTGGTGGTGCGCGCCTGTGGTCCCAGCTTGTCGGAAGGCTGAGGTCGGAAGATTGCTTGAGTCCAGGAGGTCAAGGCTGCAGTGAGCCGTGATTGCTCCACTGTACTGTAGCCCTAGGTGACAGTGAGACCCCTTATCTTAAAAAAAAATAAAAATAAAAAATAAAAAAAAATAAAGGCCGGGCGCAGTGGCTCACACTTGTAATCCCAGCACTTTGGGAGGCCAAGGCAGGAGGATCACCTGAGGTCAGGTGTTTGAGACTAGCCTGGCCAACATGGCAAAACCCTGTCTCTACTAAAAATACAAACATTAGCCAGGCATGCTGGTCCAGCTACTCAGGAGGCTGAGGCAGGAGAATTGCTTGAACCCGGGAGGTGGAGGTTGCAGTGAGCCGAGATTGCGCCACTGCATTCCAGCCTGGGTGACAGAGTGAGACTCCTCAAAAATAAAAAAATTAAAAAAAGATTCTGTTTTAATAGGCCCTGTTTCCCTTTTCCTAACCCACCTGAAGAGCAGGTTGTAGGAATTCATTTTCAGACAGTAAGAGAAGCAGTCAGTGAGTGAGGAGGTTGTGGGGACTCAGACCAGCCAGGGGCACCCTGGGGAGGTCAGCCGTGGCCTGGAGTCCCTCTTGGCACATCTTGGCTTGGCCACTTGCAGCATTTCTGATTTCATTGTATTCACAGCTAAACTTTATGACAAAATAGACATATAGGAGCATGTGTGGCACATGTATATAAACGTGTGATGACACATGTATGTCTCCTGCCCACGTAGAGGGGACATAACCCAGGACCTTGAAAGTGTCCTGACCCTTCCAGTCTCTGAGCTGTGTGTGACTTTCCCTCGCCTTGCCTTTTGTCAAGACTTCCCAGACACATCTCCCTAAGTGCTATGTGGTTCCATCTGGCATCCTTTGGCGTTAACAGTGATAAAATTGTTTTCTAACTGTCTGTGGCCCTGGTTTAAGGAAATCAATGGTTCTCAGATTGAAAGCATCAAAAGAAAAGCCTGAATGTTGTTTCCTTCTTAAACTTAGAGCCACCTTTCGAGTTAAGACAGGGACTTTCTTGAGTGTCACCTGTTGAAGGAAGTTAAAGATTCTGTTTTGTTTTGTTTGGTTTGGTTTTAGATTTGGAACTTGGCCACAAATCGCCTCACTTTTCTAAACTCTTTCAAAATGAAAATGTCTGTGATTTTAGGAATCATTCACATGACTTTTGGAGTCATTCTGGGAATATTTAACCACTTGTAAGTACAGATTTTTTTTTAAGCAATATTTATAAACCAAACTTGGCATTTCTTCAGTTTTGCTTCTTGTTGGTGACTGTATTTATTGGGTAAGGGGCAGCCAATATGATGTTGTATTTACATGATTCTGTTGTGGCTGTTTAGATTTTCTGTGGTTTCAGCAATTCATTCATTCAGCAAATATGTATTTATCGAGCGCATAGTAGTGCCAAGTGCTATTTTAGGCACTCGGGGTTCAGCAGTGAGGAGGGCAGAAAAAATTTATTGCCCCAATGGAGCTTCCATTCAAGTAGGGGAGACATCTGACATGTGCATTCATGTCGATTTCCAGAAGGGATGCTTGTCATATTCCGTTTTCATTTTACAAATAAAAAATCTTTTTGTTTTTACTTTATTAGAGCTAGTATATGAAGAGTAAGAGATGGTGTCATTTTTCTCTAACTAGACCTGTTCATTCTCATCTCTAAACATAATTTGTATAATTTGATGTTGTAGCTTTAAGTCGCTATAACTGGAGTCTTGAAAAACTTTTATAACAATGTAAGATACAGCATTTTGGAGCCAGATTCACTAATATTGTGTAGCCTTACTTTAAGGAAGAAAATGTTTCTGAATTAGGGAACCAAGGAAGAAAATTTGAGTGAGATTTGACCCCCAAAACTGTAGTCATTTTGGCCGACCTAACATTCTCTTCCTCGTAGATGTATCTGGATACTCAGATCTATCTGGAGTCATCATATGAGAAATGATGTTATTCTGAAATTCGCTTTATGTTTAGTTGTAGAGAGTTAAATTTACTCTTTTTAACGTAGGCTGATCTTGTTCATGGGTTGATTGATTCCTTTTCTTTTCTAGGCACTTCAGGAAGAAGTTCAACATTTACCTGGTTTCCATCCCAGAACTTCTCTTCATGCTCTGTATCTTTGGATACCTTATATTTATGATTTTCTACAAGTGGCTGGTTTTTTCAGCAGAAACCTCTAGAGTTGCTCCCAGCATTCTGATTGAATTTATTAACATGTTTTTATTCCCAACCAGTAAAACAAATGGTCTTTACACAGGGCAGGTGAGTCATCTTCCCACTCTCATGAACTTAACGAAAGTATTCCCAATAGCCTTTTATTCTGAGCAGTAGAAGTGTCGGGGTGATCTCCACAGACTCCCAGGAGCCTGGGAAGGCTGCGTCTGTCTCTGCGTGTATCATCACTGGAGGATGCCAGTCCAGCTCGACTGCTGTGTGCAGGCTCTGGTCAGGCAGCATGACCAAACTCGCTGCCATTCAGTAGCCATCAGAATGAGTAGGAAGAGGCCGGGCACAGTGGCTCGTTTCTGTAATCCCAGCACTTTGGGAGGCCAAGGCTGGCGAATTGCTTGAGTCTGTGAGTTCGAGACCAGCCTGGGCAACACAGCAAGACCTCATCTCTACAAAAAATACCAAAATTTGCCAGGCGTGGTGGCTGTACCTGTAGTCCCAGCTACTTGGGAAGCTGAGGCAGGAGGATCCCTTGAGCCCAGGAGGTCGAGGCTGCAGTGAACCATGACTGCTCTGCTTCACTCCAGCCTGGGTGACAGAGCAAGACCTTGTCTCAACTAAAACCAAAAGCAAAACCCCCTGAAACCAACAGAACTGGTGGGAAGAAAATGCATTACCGGAGGGTTTCCCGAGGGCTGCCCAGTCCCCCCATTTAGAAGGGACCACCTGGGTCACAGCACATGGACCCTTTCGAAAAATGAGCTTTCCTCTCACTGTACGTTTGTGTGATGTCACAGTGGGCTCTCAGGGTTCCCTGCTCTGCTTGAGGCCCCACTCTGCCATTTCCTCAGGATGGAACTTGGAGCAGATGACTAACTTCTCTCTGCCTCTGTTTCCTCATCTGTAAAGTGGGACTAAAAATAGGAGCTGGTTCATGGTGTAGCGCACATGTGTCCAAAGTGCGTACGAACGCACTTGCACAAGCCAGCTACTCAGTAAATGTCAGCGTTTGCCATAGTTCTTACCCACCTTACATTGAAGGTCTTTCTGCTGTGAGTGCCACGGCACCTCCTGCCCCTGGATGCTGGCCCAGACACAGCTCACCACGTTGTCCAGTGTCTGTGAAGACATCTGGGAAACCCTCCCAGTCGGTAGTGTCCGAACCTGTGTTCCTCCTGAGCCGTGTTTTGGTTCTTCATCTTGTTAATCTGTGAATGGAGCATTTGGTTTTGTTTTTCACATTCTATTGGGTGCTGGAAAGTTTTAGGTCGGATTTGAAGCTCAACTTACATAACTTTGGCCTCGTTGACGAGATGCGTATTTGCGTTCTCTTTGAACTTTTCAAGTTTCTGCTTTTTTTTTTGTTTCTCTTGTTTATGATTTTTAAGAATTGTATTTTATCATTATTTTGTTGAAGCTTTGTATGATGGCATAGACACCACAGATAAAAGCAAGGGCGTTCAGTGGGCGTAGGCACTGTGCCCTGTGGACAGAAATATCAGTGAAGGGCGGCTCCCTTCATTCAGTACCTGCCGCACACCTGGAAGTGTGCTTTCCTTACCTAGTGTTTCTTAGTTCTCACAACAGCCCCAGGAGGTAGGTGGTGTCGTCCCCTGTTACTGGTGATAACCAGTGGCTCAGGGCAGTCCTGGTCACTCAGCGGTCTGTAGGGCCAGGCTGGTAACCTAGGTCAGCCTGGCTCCAGCCTAGGACTTCTGATGTGGCTCTGCCTGTGGCCGCCACCTCTCGGCTTTTCGAGAGGCTCATCGTGTTGATGTTGTGTAGATAATACAGCCCTGTGCCTGAGTAGCACACAGAGCTCTCAGGACCTGCTTTTGATGAGGGGCAACCATAGAGAGTGATAAGCTTGGACAGCACAGTGTCCCGTCCAGACCCTGGAAAGCCATGCGGACTGCCGTGGCTGTGTAAGCCTGAGTGAGTTTTGCTCTTGATTTAGCTTTAAGTAACTATAAATCTTGGTTTTTCTAAGGAAGTTTTTTTGGTTTTGTTCTGAATTCTCTTCCACGATTTTCTGTGTGTGGAGGTAAATCCACTTGCTTCACACTCAGGAGTCCTCAAACAGTCTTTATAATCATCAAATAACAGGAAAACAGAACCAAAAATATAAAAAATATTCTGCTTGTGCTATGCTTTCTCATTTACAGTGTTTCCAGAAAATGATTAGTTGGAGTTTGACTTTATTTACAATTTTTGTAAAGCTTCCTTGCTGGTCTGAAACAAAATAATACTTTACCACAGGGTCATTAATGTTATGCATCAGTTCTAGAATTCAGCTGTGAGTTTAGGAAAAGAAAACCCACTGGCAAGTGTAGCTGCCTGGCATTTATTTAATGTTCCTCGCGTGGAGACCTTGTTTGATCTTGACTGATTTCATCGTGTGCTACTGACACCGCGAGCGTGCGCTCACGTTGTAATCGAGTTTCTCACCTTCTGCACTGACAGGAGTATGTCCAGAGAGTGCTGCTGGTTGTCACAGCATTGTCTGTCCCGGTCCTCTTCTTGGGAAAGCCACTGTTTTTGTTGTGGCTTCACAATGGGCGTAGTTGCTTCGGGGTGAACCGGGTAAGTGCAGGTTTGGATGCATGCTTGTAAAGTGTGAGCAAAGTCTGCTTTCAGTTATACAAGGATTGGTGTAGAAAACACCCCTGGAGGGTTCCTTGTCTTGATTTAAAAGCCAAAGCTTCCTTTATTTAAAACATTGACGTTGGCTGGGCATGGTAGCTCACACCTGTAATCCCAGCACTTTGGGAGGCCAAAGCGGGCAGATCACTTGAGCCCAGGAGTTCGAGACCAGCCTGGGCAACATGGCAAAACCCTGTCTCTACCAAAAATACAAAAATAAGCCAGTGTGGTGGTGTGCACCTATAGTCCCAGGTACTCAGGAGGCTGAGGTGGGAGATTGCTTGAGCCTGGCAGGCAGAGGTTGCAGTGAGCTGTGATCATGCCACTGCCCTCCAGCCTGGGCAGCAAAGCAAGACTCTTGTCTCAAAATAAATAAGTAAATAAAACATTGATGTTGAAAGAGCCTGCTGTGCCCAGGGCCCTGCTGGCATGAACTACAGGCTTATTAGGAGTTTAACTCAATCCTTCAATGCAGATGGGCATAATTAAAATGCCTTTTTCCATATTCTTCTTAATTTCTTCTTTAAGATTTTCTTTTTTCTTTTTCCTTTTTTTTTTTTGAGACTGGAGTCTTCCTCTGTTGCCCAGACTGGAGTGCAGTGGCACTATCTCAGCTTACTGCAACGTCTGCCTCCTGGGTTCAAGCAGTTCTCTTGCCTCAGCCCTTGAGTAGGGGGACTACAGGCACCCACCACCACGCCCTGCTAATTTTTGTATTTTTAGTAAAAGACGGGGTTTTTCTATGTTGCACAGGCTAGTCTCGAACCCCTGACCTCAGGTTATTCACCTGCCTCGGCCTCCCAAAGTGCTGTGATTACAGGTGTGAGCCACTGCACCTGGCCTAAAGAACTTTTTTATTCTTAAAGAGCTGAATCATTAAGAGAAACAAAGAAACTATAAATAAAGTTTTGTTTTGTCACAACCTTGTGGTTTTACAGGCACTGACTCTGTGCTCTTTTGGTTGTTAGAGTGGTTACACACTTATAAGGAAAGAGAGTGAGGAAGAAGTTTCATTGCTGGGAAACCAAGATGTGGAAGAGGGAAATCACCAGGTGGAAGATGGATGTAGGGAAATGGCGTGTGAAGAGGTAAATCTTTTCAACTGCTATTGATAGATAAGTAACCAAGCTTCCATAGAGATGATCATGTTAAGATAATATTTAATCATCTTAAAAAATGGTTAAGGAAATGGGACTTCCAGCTTCCAGAACTATGAGAAACCAGTTTCCATTGTTGAAGCCAACTAGGCAGTGGTTAGGGTTCGAGTGAAGGTTAGCGCTTTCCAAATGCTGTTTGATGATAGAGTTGGTGGCATTATATGTGAGTTCGGGTCATTTTGTCCTTTTCCTTCTCCAGTGGGATTTCTGCTGTTATATTACCAGTTATGATTGGAGTGACTTAAGGTGCCATGAACATTGCTTTCAGAAGTTTCTTGTGTCAGTCAGAACTTTTTCATAGTTGGAAGAAATAGAGACCCAGTTTTTTCTGACTGCAAAGGGATTTTTACTGGCTCATGGCAGGACAGAGGTAGAGTTGGTTTCAGGATGATTACAGTTTTTGGGTCTCCAATTCCAAGAGGCCTTGGTTGGCTTTTTTTCTTTGTAAGTTTTCTTTATATTGTGAAGTCAGTTGGCCCCACGATGCTAGAACCATAGTCACAAGTTGCCCTGGGCTTATTTTTTCAGTTTTTCCATCAGTGAGCAAAGCGCCCTTACCAGCTTGTTACTCTTAGGAAAAAATCCCCACATACTTGCTGTCCCTGCACCAGTGACTGCCGCTTCAGTCCCCTGCACCAGTGACTGCCGCCTCAGTCCCCTGCACCAGTGACTGCCGCCTCAGTCCCCTGCACCAGTGACTGCTGTCTTAGTCCCCTGGGGCTGCCATAACAAAATACCACAGACTGGGTGGCTTCAATAAGAGACTTCTTCTCACAGCTCCGGAGGCTGGCAGGCCCGGACTCAGATGCTGGCAGGCTGCTTTCCCCGAGGCCTCCCTGCTCGCTTGCTGTGTGTCGGCCCAGGGCCTGTCCTCTGTGCCTGTGCCCCTGCTTTTCCTGCTCTTCCCAGAAGACAGCAGTCACAGTGGGTCAGGGCCCACCTCCTGACCTCACTCAACCTTGATTACCTCCTCAAAGGTTCTGTCTTCAAATACAGTCACATTGCAGTTAGAGCTTCAGCATAAGACTTTTGGGGACATAATTCAGAGCAACTGTGGTTGGGGATATAAGGCTGGACAGGGAAGTAGTAGCTCCCCACAAAGAAGAGAGGTGCAGTCCCGGGCAGACAGAGCAGAGCACGGCCTCTGCTTTCTTTTCTTGGAAACTTTACTTTGACCATTTAGTGAGGACCAAACAAAATTTCATATAATCAGCATTTTGTAATTATTATGTAATTTCATGTTTTAATTCGGGACAATTAATAATTAAGTTCTAGCATCATAGAGAAACAAAAGCAGAGCTGGAAAGCGCATCCGAGTCACCTTGCCTGGTGTTTTGCAGCTTTTTCCTATCAGGGACCCCTTGCATAGTTTTCCCTGGTTGGCTGTACTTAGAATGCCCACATCTAGTGAATCGCCTTCTACTCTTGCGGTTGGTGAATACCTATTTTATCAGTAGAGGTTTCATAATTACTGAGACCTGCCCAGGAATCCCATTTGTATAGCAGCTGTGGCCGTGGCAGTTCCTCTGGTCTAGCCTCTTGGTTTACACATGGGAGTCTGACGCATGGGGTGGGAGTGGGACTGATGAAGGTGGGGATTTGGGGTGGTAAAGTCTGGTCCTGGAGCTGGGTTGTGGCAGAGTGATGGACAGAATGCAAGTCTTGGGTTTCTGTTCCTCACGCTCCAGCGTGTTCTCACCAGCATCCAGCCAGCAGCTCTTTCATTGTAATCCTTGAAGTGGAACCCACTTGGCATGTAGAAGTACACATGTAACATCATGACTCTAACATATGTTGTGTGATCTCTCTCAGTTTAATTTTGGAGAAATATTAATGACCCAAGTAATCCATTCCATTGAGTACTGTCTGGGATGCATCTCCAACACCGCCTCCTACCTGAGGCTCTGGGCGCTCAGCCTGGCTCATGCACGTAAGTTCCTGCTTAGACCTGCAGTTCCCAACGCCCTGTAGTGCCAGCAGACTCAGGGGGCACTGTGGGATATTTTAACTTGGTAACTAATAGTCATAGCACCATCTTTCAGCTGCCATGTGAACTTATACTATTCACTACTTAATACACAGCTCTCTTGGCTATTTCTTTTGGCTGAGGGGTGCTGTGGAAAAATCACAGAGGGGGTCTCTCTGAGGCTGGTCTGGCTTCAGAGGCTGCCCAATTAAAAAAAAAAATCACTGAGACACAAGGGGCTTTGAGAACTGAGATGGCTTGGGAGCCTCTGGTGTAAACACTTGCTGCTGTTGCCATTCCTGTTTCTGTTAGTAGTTATTTTATTCAGTGCTGCCTTACCAGGTGTGAATATCTGTTTATTTCAAGCAAGTCCTGCCACAGCACTCATGGGTAGCTCTGATCACAGGAGTCCTCCCTTTGTACTATTCCAATAATGCACACATGTTAGTTTCCACAGTGTAATTAACACCTGTTCCCCAGCAGCATGGTTCCAATTTCAGTCACCACAGTAACTAGCTGTGTAGGTAGGTGCAGGTGCATTTACCACCCTATGTGCAGCGGGTGTTGTGATGAAGATGCTGATGACCCACCAGTGGTGCTCGGCAATGTTTCAGGACACTGAAGGGTGCAAAGGGTGCAAAGGGTGCAGTGTTGCAAGTGGGTTCAAACTTAGAAAATAATAGGACAGGCCGGGTGCGGTGGCTCACACCTGTAATCTCAGCACTTTGGGAGGCCGAGGCAGGTGGATCACCTGAGATCAGGAGTTTGACACCAGCCTGGCCAGCGTGGCAAAAGCCCATCTCTACTAAAAATACAAAAATTAGCTGGGCATGGTGGTGGGTGCCTGTAGTCCCAGCGACTTGGGAGGCTGAGGCAGGAGAATCGCGTGAACTTAGGAGGCGGACGTTGCAGTGAGCCAAGATCACGTCACTGCCTTCCAGCCTGGGTGACAGAGCGAGACTCTGTCTCAAAAAAAAAAGTTAAAGGGAAAAAAAATAGGACAATTTGGCAAGTATTAGGAAAGATGCTTGCTCTGGATCAGGTCACCCAGCTTGCCAAGTTACGCAACAGGAACCAAGCACTGTTCAAACTACCCTAATAAACTGGTTTTTTGGTTTTTTGGTTTTTTTTTTAAATAACAGACAAAAGACTTTAATACCCAGTGCTTCTAATGTTTTAAAGATATATTTACCATTTTTTCATTTCCCTATAGTTTTTGTTAAAACATTAAAAACTCTTCTATTGGCCGGGTGCGGTGGCTCATGCCTGTAATCCCAGCACTTTGGGAGGCCTCGGCGGGCAGATCACAAGGTCAGGAGATTTTAAGACCATCCTGGCTAACACGGTGAAACCCCGTCTCTACTAAAAATACAAAAAATTAGCTGGGCGTGGTGGTGGGCGCCTGTAGTCCCCGTTACTTGGGAAGCTGAGGCAGGAGAATGGCGTGAACTCGGGAGGCAGAGCTTGCAGTGAGCCGAAATCGCACCACTGTACTCCAGCCTGGGCGACAGAGCAAGACTCTGTCTCAAAAAAAACAAAAAACAAAAAACAACTCTCTCATTGTTGGCCAACAATATAGCCAACAATAAGAGAGTTTTTAATGTTTTAACACAAATTTTAAAGGCCACAGAACAAACCTTTTCCCCCATGGATTAATAGGGATGCTTCGGATGGTTTTGATTGCAAGGTCTCTTTTGTGCTTCTGCAGTACTGTGCAAAGCAAGCACTGCCTGTGCTTGTGGAACCACTGGACAAGAGGGTGTCTTTTTTTTTTTTTTTTTTTAAATTAAAAAACTGCTCATGTTTTTATAAGCATAGCCGAAGGCCTGGAATCGTATGGCTGGAGGGGCCCTGTGGTCGTTTATCTCCATTTTGCAGAGGTGGTGGCAGAAGCCCGCTGAGTGTTGGCGCTTTACTCACGGCCATCCAGTTGGTCCCTCAGTGGCAGAACCAGGTCTGGGAGCCTGTTTCTGGCTGCCTGGTCCAGTGCTGCTTTGGGAGGTCACTAACCCAAACCTAGTCTGCGGCAAGACCTCCCTTTGGGAGATGCCTCTGATGTTTTTGGAGCACCAGGTCTTCCTTAGTGTTTGAGACAGTGTCAGAGCTGACTGGCTTTCCCATGAGAAGCAGTTGGGTCTGTGTTACCTGTGTGTCTATTATTTTATGGGATGATAGTTCAGAGCTGTCAGAGGGAAATAGTCCAGGGAGCTCCCAGGGGGACCCACTGTACGTAAGTGGGCGTGACCTGTGCGGGCTGCACTCCTTTGCAGAGCTGTCTGATGTCCTGTGGGCCATGCTGATGCGCGTGGGCCTCCGCGTGGACACCACCTATGGCGTCTTGCTGCTGCTCCCGGTTATCGCGCTCTTTGCAGTTCTGACCATTTTCATCCTTCTGATCATGGAAGGGCTTTCTGCGTTTCTTCACGCCATACGCCTCCACTGGTGAGTTTGAAACCTAGCCTTGGAACTGTTATTTAAAAAACATACCCGCCCCCCACCCACCGCCCCGCCCCTCCGAATATACACAGCCCTGCAAAATCTAATGCTGAATTTAGGCCTGTTCTTCCCTTCCTACCATTGGGATCTGTGTTCATATCCTCTGAATTAAAATTGTATTTTGGGCCGGGTATGGTGACTCATGTGGGTAATCCTGGCACTTTGGGAGGCCAAGGCAGGTGGATCACCTGAGGTCAGGAGTTCAAGACCAGCCTGGACAACATGATGAAACCCTGTCTCTACTAATAATACAAAAATTAGCTGGGTGTGGTGTCATACGCCTATAATTCTTGGGAGACTGAGGCAGGAGAATCGCTTGAACCCAGCAGGCAGAGGTTGCAGTGAGCCGAGATCACGCCATTGTACTCCAGGCTAGGGGACAAGGGCGAAACTCCGTGTCAAAAAAAAAAAAAAAGTATTTTGTTTCTGAACTATTATCACTGACAAGTAAAAGCAAGTTTAAGTTTGCAGAATACTTATGTGTGTTTCATACTGCTAATTCACTTTGAGTCTGACAGCTTGCTCTATCTTACTGCAAAATAAATCCTTCTTATGTATTTCTTAATGTTCGATGGTATAGGTCAGATTACTGCTCTGTGCCTCCAGTGACCCAGGTGGCAG
>NW_012103587.1:400778-402110 GCF_000951045.1 Mandrillus leucophaeus
TAGAGACGGGGTTTCACTGTGTTAGCCAGGATGGTCTTGATCTCCTGACCTCGTGATCCACCCGCCTCGGCCTCCCAAAGTGCTGGGATTATGGGCGTGCGCCACCGCGCCCGGCTGGCGCAGGCCAGGGACCACTTTTTAACTTTTTCTAATTAACACCTTTTCTCAGGCCATAGAGCAGAGGATGCAGTCATTTCTCTGTTAAAATCTATGTAGTATTTATGTAGAATGGCATTATTCAGAATCCTAACTTTGGGAAAGCGCTCTCTGGAAATGTAGTTTGATACTAGTGTCTTACAGGTGCGGGGGAAATTTGTTTCTCTGTAAAGCAATGGGCTCCAGGGTCATGTTACCAGAGTTGTCGCTCAGTTTTGCTTGTTTTTAAGCCTTTTGCTAGAACCTATTATATATCCAGTTTTTAAAACATATTTCATTCCTTTGATAGCAGAGATCCAGAGCAAAGATGGCAAGTTGTATGGATGATGCTGAATATCTGTTTATTTTCCTAAAGATAAATGTCACGACACCACATTTTTCAGTTTTTATTTAGATGTTTGTTACCATGTGTTAACAGAATCTTGAAACCCAAGGGATTTCTTCAGTAAACTAGACTTTGATTTCAGCCTGCTGGGCTGGACACGGCCATTGCGGTGGTCCGTTAAGGAGTGCAGAGGGCCTTCTGTCTGATAGGATCTGGGTGAGCGTGTGGACCTTCCAGCAGCGAAAGGACTTGGAACTCCTCTTTTGCTGAATGCTGCTCTGTTCTTGTTTCTGGCATGAATATTTTATAACAACATTCTGGTGTCAGCATCCCCTCTGCAGTTGTTTATTTTATTTTTTAAATTTTTTATTTTTATTTTTTTGAGATGGTGTCTCACTCTGTCACCCAGGCTGGAGTGCAGTGGTGCAATCTTGGCTCACTGCAACCTCTGCCTCCCAGGCTTAAGTAATTCTGCCTTAACCTCCCGAGTAGCTGGGATTACAGGCGCCTGCCACAGCACCTGGTTGATTTTTTTTTTATTGTTAGTAGAGACAGGTTTCACCATGTTGGCCTGGCTAGTCTTGAACTCCTGACCTCAGGTGATCCACCTGCCTCGGCCTCCTAAAGTGCTGGGATTACAGGCCTGAGCCACTGTGCCCGGCCCTCTGCAGTTGTTTAATAAGGCACAGAATACCTGTAGCATAGGGTCAACGTTACGATGTACATGAATCACATATTCAGACTTAGAACCTGATACATTTTGGAAAAGAAAAACAAAAAACAACTTCTACAACTATTCTGCAGTCTGCATTTAAAAACAATAAATTCCTCTATTAAAAACGTAAAGCCAG
>NW_012103587.1:403365-407251 GCF_000951045.1 Mandrillus leucophaeus
GCCCGCCCTGCGCCCGGCTCCCTCTGCCCTGCGCAGCGCCATGGACGACCTGCGGGTGCTGTGGATGCGCGACCGCGTGTATGCGGCTTTCGGCATCACCGATCCCCAGCTTTTCGAGGACCTGCTCAACCGCGACGACGGCCAGGGCGAGGACCTCATCCTGCACTTCCTCAACCAGGCGAGCGAGGAGGAGGGCTCCTCGGCGCTCTTCATCTACCGCACGATGGTGCCGGAGGAGGTGGAGGTGGAGATTGGTGAGCCTCGACGCGCCGCTCCCTTCCCCGGGCTTCCCTCCTGCCCTCCCCGGCCTCCGACGGGTGTGGGGGCTGCTAGAGTCTGCCCATCGCCCGGCCCGGGCCTCAGGTGCTGTCCACAAACCCTGCCGCCCGCCACGTGCAGGCCCCGGGCGAACCCAGCAATCACAGGCGTCCCTGCCCTCCTGGGCCCGCAGCCCACTTGAAAGTCAGACCTTGATTGAAAAATCACAGCAAACACGGACTTAGCCCTCACCCCGTACCAGGTGCGATTCCAACGCTTGTATCAACTCCTTAACCCTACGAGGCGGGTGTGGCCTCATCCCCATTTTACAGATGAGCAAACTGGCGCGGAGGGGTTAAGTAACCTGCCCAAGGCCCGCAGGCAGTCAAGATCCACTGTGCAATAATCCAAACGGCTGGGTAGAGCCATGCCCAGGTGTGGCAGGGGCCCAGCTCACTGTCACTCTCCTTGACGGTCGCAGGGTCTCATGGAGGGTCCGAAGAGCACCCCTTTCTACTTCTGAAGGCTGCTCATATCCTGAAAAGTAAAGTAATGCTAAGACAAAGTTTTTAAAAACTACAGTAGACTTTAAATGTTTCTGTTGAACAAATTAGCATCGCAAATACCAAAACACAGTGACCAGGGTCCCAGAACCCTCTGTGGAGGCGGATTCCCAGCCCCACCTACTCTCTGATAGGCCCAGGGACACTGAGAGGGCAGGGAGGGGCCAGCACCGGTGAGAGGAGGAGGCAGGACAACTCTCTTCAGAAACAGCCAGGAGACAGGGACCTGGAAAGCTGCCTCCTCACAGGAGCACCAGCCGGAGCACAGCCGCCGGGACCTCCTGGCTGGCTATCTAGTCTCCTGGGCTACTTTTCCAGCCCCTTAGGGACTTGGGGATCCGTTGCAGGGCCTCTCACTGGATTTGGGCGGCAGGGCCGGCAGACCTTGGATTTTTTTTAAAGGTACCAGGCGCACCCATTTATTTTATTTTATTTTTTAATTTTCTTTCCTTCCTTCCCTCCCTCCCTCCCTCCCTTCCTTCCTTCCTTCCTTCCTTCCTTCCTTCCTTCCTTCCTTCCTTCCTTCCTTCCTTCCTTCCTTCCTTCCTTCCTTCCTTCCTTCCTTCCTTCCTTCCTTCCTTCCTTCCTTCTTTCTTTCCTTCCTCCCTCCCTCCCTCCCTCCCTTTTTTTTGAGATAGGGTCTCACTCTGTCACCCAGGCTGGAGTGCAGAGGTGCGATCTTGGCTCACTGCAACCTCTGCCTCCGGGGCTCAAGTAATTCTCCCACCTCAGCCTCCTGAGTAGCTGGGACTACAGGTATGTGTCACCATGCCTGGCTAATTTTTATATTTTTGGTAGAGACAGGTTTCACCATGTTGCCCAGGGTGGTCTGGAACTACTGAGGTCAAGTGATCCTCCCGCCTCGGCCTCCCAAAGTGCTGAGATTCCAGGTGTGAGCCACCTGGCACCCGGCCCTTTTTTTTTTTTTTTGAGACAGAATCTAGCTCTGTGGCCAAGGCTGGAGTGCAGTGGTACAATATTGGCTCACTGCAACCTCCACCTCCCTGGTTCAAGCAGTTCTCCTGCCTCAGCCTCCCAAGTAGCTAGGACTACAGGTACCCACCACCATACCCGGCTAAATTTTGTATTTTTAGTAGAGACAGGGTTACACCATGTTGGCCGGGCTGGTCTCGAACTCCTGACCTAAGGTGATCTGCCCACTTCGGCCTCCCAAAGTGCTGGGATTACAGGTGTGAACCATCACGCTTGGCCATCTTCATTTATTTTAAATATTCATTAATTGCTTGCACAAAATAAATCGTCTTCATCATAAATCCAAAACCATAAATAAACAACAATAACAAATCCTTAGTGCCATCTGGAGAGAGGACTATGTGATCACCTTTTGAAACTTAACCTTCCAGCCTATTATTTTTTCTCCCTGGCAGACCTTTGGACCTGGACATTAGATTATAACCGGACCTCGGATGTAGGCACTGCCATTGGCACCAAGTGAAATTACGGAAGCCAAAAACACACTCGCAGGATTGATCATTTCACATGTACCACCATTGCAGGAACTTGGGTTTCGTATACATTTAAAAAAAATTGGCCGGGCGCGGTGGCTCACACCTGTAATCCCAGCACTTTGGGAGGCCGAGACGGGCGGATCACGAGGTCAGGAGATCGAGACCATCCTGGCTAACACGGTGAAACCCCGTCTCTACTAAAAATACAAAAAATTAGCCGGGCGTGGTGGTGGGTGCCTGTAGTCCCAGCTACTCAGGAGGCTGAGGCAGGAGAACAGCCTGAACCCAGGAGGCAGAACTTGCAGTGAGCCGAGATTGTGCCACTGCACTCCAGCCTGGGCCACAGAACGAAAACTCTGTATCTGTCAAAAAAAAAAAAAAAAAAAAATTACAACAAGACCCTAAAACAATGGATGTGACTTGGATTTCTTGCAGAAGCTCTCCAAGGGCCTCTGTTAACGGTGGGGTGGCTGTTGTCTGCTGTGTTCACTAGCACGTGTTTAGTTCAAATGTCATCCTGTGTGGAAGCAGAGTTCAGTCTCACCTCAGAGGGTCCCCCTGGTTAATTCCTGGACCCTCCAAAGGGAGCTCAGAACTCTCCTACCCCTGCTCCCTGACCCGTTTCTGGGCTCTGTCCCTGGTCTTCCCTTCCATTCCCATCTCTTCTCCACTGTCACCTCATGGTGAAAAGCTGATGGATTCCTTGCTGAAGATGCTGTCTCTGGAAACTCTCAAAGCTGCGGATTCTGGAGGTGCCAGATGGCGTCAGGTGTTGGGGGTTCTGGCCAGGTGGGGAGAAGAGACCTCATCCCCAGCTCCACACACTGTCACGCACCCTCTGCTTGTTAAACCTACAGGCTCATATGAAACCCTTGAACGGTTTCCCTAGATTATTTTTGGGGGACAGGTGGTTCTAGTCCGTTCAGAGGACCTGCAGAGAGCCCAGTGTGTCCCTTCTTTCCTTTTTTTTTCCCTCCTCTTTCTGCCCCTCCCTTGGTCAAGATTTCTCTCTGCTCTTGGTTAAAAATGATAGGAATGGAGACAAACAGATACTGGGGCAGGTGGTGGTAAGAAAGGTGAGGTGTCCTTCCGGGCAGCGGATACCCAAGATACTGATCCAGTAGGTACTTGTGTTCCTTCTGGAAAAAACAAAATGGCATCATACTGTACATATCATTTAGTAACTTCCTTACATTTAAAGGAATTTCACAAATATTGCCAGACACATGTTCTCTTAAAAATTCACAGAACATAGAATTACCTCTAAAAAGAAAAAGCAACCCTTCTCCATCCCTTAGGCCCCAGTCCTGCTCCTATTCCTACCGGGTAACCACTATCATTAGTCTGGTGTGTTTCTGGTTGACTCTTTTGTCAGATTATCAGTCAATCAATCAATCAATCATCTACCAACTGACTGATCTGTCTTCCTACCTTCCTATACATCTATCTATCTATCTATCTATCTATCTATCTATCTATCTATCTATCTCTTGTCTACCTACCTACCTATTCATCTATTTCTCTCCTGCCTACCTACCTAATTATCTGTACATGTATCTATACATCTATCTATCTATCTATCTATCTATCTATCTA
>NW_012103587.1:407341-411613 GCF_000951045.1 Mandrillus leucophaeus
CTACCTACCTAATTATCTATACATCTATCTATACATCCATCTATCTCCTGTCTACCTACCTACCTATACATCTATTTCTCTCCTGCCTACCTACCCAGTTATCTGTACATGTATCTATACATCTATCTATCTATCTCCTATCTACCTACCTATTCATCTATTTCTCTCTCTCCTGTCACCTACCTAATTACCTATACATCTATTTCTCTCTGTTATCTGTCTACCAACTGACCAATCTATCTGTGTGTCTATCTACCTATCATTCACCTATCATCTGTCTATCCATCTATCAATTATCTATGAATTTATCTACCTACGTACCTATACATCTATCTCTCTATATATACATCTGTCTCTCTACCTACCTATCTACCTACTTACCTATACATCTGTCTCTATCTATCTATCTATCTAGCTATCTACCTACCTACCTACCTACCTATACATCTATCTATCTATACCTCTATCTATATCCTGTCTACCTACTTACCTATACATCTCTCTCTCTGTCTCCTGTCTACCTACCTAATTACTATACATCTCTCTCTCTCATCTACCGCCTGACCAATCTATCTGTGTGTCTGTCTACCTATCATTTACCTATCATCTATCTATCCATCTATCAATTATCTACCAATTTATCTACCTACCTACCTACCTACCTACCTATATGTCTATCTCTCTCTATCTATACATCTGTCTATCTACCTCTTTATCTATCCATCTATCTATCTCTGTCTGTCTAGGCATAAGGTCAGGGCTGTTGAGATCAATTAATCAGCCTACCTACCTTCCTACCTACTTGTCATCTATATCTCTCTATCCTTGTTCTATCTACAATCTATATTTCTCTCTATAATGATAATATATGGATATAGAGAGTTCCAAAAACTGTAAATATCATACTATATATACATATTATTTTGTGACCTCTCCCTCCACCACATGTCTTGGCTATTTTTTCGTGTCAATACCTACAGTTCTACCTAATTTGATAGATTTTAAATACATAGATGTACCATATTCTACTCATCCATTGTATAATTAATAGACACTTAACTTTTCAGAGTATTCATTCTACAAACAATGGAACAATGTCCGTCTAGCCTTACATACTTTGTGTATTTCTGGAGGATAGATTTATAAAAATGAAATGCATCTGTAGCAAGTATGGTCTTTTACAATTTGAGTAGGTCCTGTTGGTCCACAGCCAGTGGTGGTGGATGAGACGCCTGTTTGCCAGCAGCCTCCCCGACATTCAATATTGGCCATTTTTTAGATTTTTGCCAATTCCATAGAAGAAAAGTAGATGCACTTCCTTACTCTAATTTATGTAAATGTTAGCGTAGTTGAATCTCCTTTTTTCCCTTCAGTTTTTTCTTTTCTTTTCTTTTCTTTTTGAGACAGAGCCTCACTCTATCTCCCAGGCTGGAGTGCAGTGGCACGATCTCGGCTCACTGCAGCCTCCACCTCTTGGGCTCAAGTGATTCTCCTGCCTCAGCCTCCTGGGTAGCTGGGATTACAGGCATGCGCCACCACACCCAGCTAATTTTTTTGTATTTTTAATAGAGACGGGGTTTCACCATGTTGACCAGGCTGGTCTCGAGCTCCCGATCTCAAGTGATCCACCTATCTCAGCCTCCCAAAGTGCTGGGGTTACAGGCATGAGCCACTGCGCCTGGCCTCCTTCAGCTTTTAAATTGTGGCAACATACACATGACCTGCAATTTACATCTTAACAATTTTGAAATGTACAGTTTAGGGTGTTAAATGCATTCATAGTGTGGTGAACCCAGGAGCCTCTTATGCTTCTTGGTTGTTTATATTTCTTCTAGGCTGGTGGTAACTCTGATCATTTCTGTATCCTTTGTCTCTTGGCAGAATTTGCACAAACCTCCTTGGCTGTCACTGAAAGCCGGCTCCAGTAAGGAATACTCTGTAACCTAACGAGTCTCCTGTGGGCCACATCTCAACCCCTTGGCTCCACAGAAAGCAAATATATCAGGTGTTTCGTGCAGAGAACAATTACGTTTTATATTTTCTTCCCATTTATGTGGCCATAAAGATGAGATACCTGTCCTGTCTGCAGAGGAAGAAGAGGAAGAAGAGATTTATTCTCAAAAAGTGGAGTCCGTGGATAAAGGGCGAGGTGTGCAGTTGGCAGGGGTCATGGGAGGGTGGAACTGAAAAAGCCGCTCCCCTCTCGGCAGCGGCAGTAGGGTGCTGCCTGCCACGCCAGAATCAGCTTTTACTTTCGCTGGGTATGAAGCACAAAGAGGAAGTGCTGGGTCATGAATAAACACATGTAGTAGTTTCCCATGGCTGCTGTCACAAGTGACCACAGACTGGGTGGCTGAAAAAAACACAGATGTATTCTCACAGCTCTGGAGGCTGGAACTCCAAAATCAAGGTGCTGGCAGGGCTGCGCTCCCTCTGCGGGACCAAGGGGAGGATCCTCCCTGGCCTCCTCACAGCAGTCTGGAGGTCCGGGTGTCCTCGGCCTGCAGCATCATCACTCCGGTCTCTGCATCCATCATCACATGGCCTTGTCCCCTCTGTGTCTTTCTCCTCCATGTGTCCTCTCTCCTTCTTTTTCTTCTTTTTTTTGAGACAGAGTCTCGCTCTTGTCACCCAAGCTGGAGTGCGATGGCGCGATCTCAGCTCACTGCAACCTCCGCCTCTGGGGTTCAAGTGATTCTCCTGCCTCAGCCTCCCAAGTAGCTGGGACTACAGGTGCCCACCACCACACCCAGCTAATTTTTGTATTTTTAGTAAAGATGGGGTTTCACCATCTTGGCCAGGCTGGCCTTGAACTCTGGACCTCAGGTGATCCGCCCTCCTCAGCCTCCCAAAGTGCTGGGATTACAGGCATGAGCCACCGTGCCCAGCCGTCCTCTCTCCTTATACAGGCACCAGTCACCTTGGATTTTGGGCCCACTCTAATCCATATCACCTCATCTTTACTAATTACATCTGCAAAGACCCTGTTTCCAAATGAGGTCACATCTTGAGGACATGCACTGTGGGGGACGCTCTTCAACCTAGTGTAGTATGTAACATACAAACACTCGTACCGGCAGCATCTCAGCCAGCTCGGCAAACACATGCTTTGTACTTTGTTTTGTAGAGTAGGCTTCCCGCTACGCAAACTGCAGATGCCATTTTCTTAGGAGACTCTTCAAGGCACGGTACTTTTCATTTATTTATTTATTTTTGAGACAGGACCTCACTCTGTTGCCCAGGCTGGAGTGATAACAGTCATAGCTCACTTCAGCCTCTAACTTCTAGGCTCAAGCAATCCTGACTCAGGCTCCTGAGGAGCTGGGACTATAGAGGTACACCAACAAGCCTGATGACATTTTGATTTTTTGTAGAGATGGGGTCTTGCTATGTTGCCAGGCTGGTCTCGAACTCCTGGGCTCAAGCAATCCTCCCACCTCAGCCTTCCAAAGTGTTGGGATTATAGGCATAAGCGCCTGCTCTCGGCCAAGAATTTATTTTTAACCAAATTGTAATCCCCTCAAGTAGCAAAGATTGTGGAGAGGGAACTACAAGTTAGAAATGAAAGATAGTCTGAATAAGGCTTGTTTAAAGTGGGTGTTTGATTTTTTTTGTAGACGAAGTCTTGCTCTGTCATCTAGGCTGGAGTGCAGTGGTGCGATCTCCGCTCACTGCAACCTCTGCCTGCTTGGATTCGAGCCATTCTCCTGCCTCAGCCTCCCGAGTAGCTGGGACTACAGGCGTCCGCCACCTCGCCTGGCTAATTTTTGTATTTTTAGTAGAGATGGGGTTTCATCATGTTAGCCAGGCTGGTCTCAAACTCCTGACCTCAGGTGATCTACCCGCCTTGGCCTCCCAAAGTGCTGGGATTACAGGCGTGAGCCACCGCGCCCGGCTTAAAGTGGGTTTTGATAAGGCAGATGGCAGTTCTGGATTCCACAGCGGTGTCTGCTGAGGCCTCCTAGGAACGCACTCTTGGCTTCTGAGCCCAGTACATCCAGGAAGAGGACAGGCTTGGGTGGGAAGAGGCTGTTTAGGTGGGAAGGTTGGAGAAGCCCTTTCCCACAGAGTAAATTAACATTATTATATGTTTTCTTCTTTTCTTCTTTTCTTTTTATGGTGGTAAAATGGATGTAACATAAAACTTACCTTTTTTTTTTTTTTTTTTTTTTTACCATTTCTAGGTGGCATTAAGTACATTCATAAGTGTATTTTCCTTTTTAAAGATGGGGCCTTGCTCTGTTGCCCAGGCTGGAGTGCTGTGGTGTGATC
>NW_012103587.1:412638-414041 GCF_000951045.1 Mandrillus leucophaeus
CTGGGACTACAGGCGCCTGCCACCTCGCCCGGCTAGTTTTTTGTATTTTTTAGTAGAGACGGGGTTTCACCGGTTTAGCCAGGATGGTCTCGAACTCCTGACCTCGTGATTCTCCCGTCTCGGCCTCCCAAAGTGCTGGGATTACAGGCTTGAGCCACCGCGCCCAGCCAGCACAGTGCCTTTCAAAGTGAGAGTGAGGGAAAGCTCCCAGGGAAAGCTCCTTTCTCTAATCATCGGGCCTGTTGGATGTTCTGAGGGCTGAGACTTGGTGTCTGCTGAGGTTTCTGAATCTGCATCAATCAGAGTGGACTTGAGACAGATGCGTCATTTCATTTAGACTGTTTTTCTTCTCGTGCGTCACAAGTTTTGCATCTCATAGTGAAAAAGAAGTAAATGCTAACGTGCTAGCAGTAATTCTTTTTTTTGTTTTGAGATGGAGTCTTGCTCGGCCACCCAAGCTGCAGTGGCACAATCTTGGCTCACTGCAACCTCTACCTCCTGGCCTGAAGTGATTCTCTCACCTCAGCCTCCTGAGTAGCTGGGATTACAGGCACGCACCACCACGTCCAGCTAAATTTTGTATTTTTAGTAGAGACAGGGTGTTGCCATGTTGGCCAGGCTGGTCTCGAACTCCTGACATCAAGTGATCCACCCACTGCAGCTTCCCAAAGCGCTGGGATTATAGGTGTGAGCCACTTAGCCTGGCCTGTAATTCTTATCTTTATGATAAATTCCCTTTTAAGTAAAAAACCTCAGAGAAGTCACAGGGTCACAAGGTGGACACTGTACCTGAGCAAACGCAGACACAAACATGTTAAATTTCTGATGGACACCCTGTCAAAAATGAAACACAATTCTTGTCAATTACAATGCGAGTCAAGGCCACAATCGGATTGATTGGAGCAGAAGGTATGCACAGCTGTTTGATAACTTGCCTTTTGAATGAAATGCACTGGTGCACGAAATGCAGGGCTGCCCTTGATGGTAGGAAACCTAATTTTCGGATGATTTTCTCTTACACTTTGATTGATGTTTTTGCAGCTAAGCGTGTGTCACTGAGAACCGAATCTCTAGGTCAACCTCTAATCGACGTAGAGGATGAAGAAATGCACAAAGAGATTTCAGAAAATCTCCCTTCCAAAGTAAGCATGGCTCTTTGTCCTTGTTGGAGGGGTAATGAGTACCCCTAACGCCCTCTAAAATTCAGGGTAACTGACACAGCCCCATCCAAGGGATTTATCATGTTGGAATGGAGATTATAGGATCCCAAGGCCACCCTCAGATTCAGTGATTGGCTAGAAGGACTCACAGGACTCAGAAAATCTGTTATATTCATAGTTATAGTTTATTACAGGGAAAGGATGCAAATTAGAATCAGTAAAAAAAAAAAAAAAAAAAAAAAA
>NW_012103587.1:419451-426535 GCF_000951045.1 Mandrillus leucophaeus
ACCCTGTAGCCTTGAACTCTCGGGCTCAAGCGATCCTCCTGCCTCAGCCTTCCAAGTAGCTGGGACTACAGATGTGTGCCACCACGCCTGGCTAAGTGTTTTTTTTAACTTTAATTTTTTGGCCTGTTATGGTGGCTCACGCCTATAATCCCAGGACTTAGGGAGGCCAAGGCAAAGGATCACTTGAGGTCAGGAATTTGAGTGTAGCCCGGTCAACATGATGAAACCCGTCTCTACTAAAAACACAAAAATTAGCCAGGCTTGGTGGCACATACCTATAATCTCAGCTACTTGGGAGGCTGAGGCAGGAGAATCACTTGAACTTGGGAGACGGAGGTTGCAGTGAGCCAAGATCACGCCACTGCACTCCAGCCTGGGTGACATAGTGAGATCCGTCTCAAAAATTTTTTTTTTGTAGAGACGAGGTTTCACTACATCGCCCAGGCTGGTTTCAAACTCCCAGCCTCAAATGATCTTCCCGCCTGTAGCTGGGACTACAGGCGTGCACCACCATGCCTGGATAACATTTTGATTTTTTGTAGAGATTAGCGACCACTCTAATGCTGTTAGAGAATTAGCAATGAACTACAGGCTGTTTATGGCATGGCACCTGCTCCTAAGTGTGATTTTTTTTTTACCGTAGTCTATTGCTAGTTCTCTAATAATGTTGCTACTGCTGTCTATAGACTATTCCCCTACCAACCACGGGGCCGATGCCTTTACGCGTGCTGTCATTCAGTCCTCCAGAATCTGGTTGGTAGATGTTACTGTCCCATTTTATGGATGAGAAAACTAACGGCAGAGAGGATTCAGCCCCCTGACACTGAGTTGATGCCAAAGCCGCAGTGACTTTGCACAGTGCCTTTCTTTTTTTTTTGTTCTTTTTTTGGAGACGGAGTCTCGCTCTGTCGCCCAGGCTGGAGTGCAGTGGCCGGATCTCAGCTCACTGCAAGCTCTGTCTCTTATACACATCTAGATGTGTATAAGAGACAGGGACAGAGACCAGAGGAAAACAGGAACAAGCTTCCATATGTTCCCTCCCGGTAGAGTTTCATGGACTGCACTTAATTCTCCTGGTAGCTGTGAGTGACAACATGCATGAAGCATTGCCAACTAGAGAGGCTTACCTGAGCCTTGGTGTCTGGAGTTTTTACTGGGGATCAGTCACACAGTCATGGAGCATCCACGTGGCTGACCTTAGTTACTCAGCTCCCCTTCATCTCCAGCCCTCACCACCACCCTAGAGGTTGAACTGATGCTGTATGACTGGGGCCCCAGCAAACAAAAACAGGCATTCACCAAAATCATATTGTTCGCATACACCTTCAGGCATGGCCCAAGGCTGTAGGTACACAAAGACTCCCATATTAGGCAGGATATCCCAAAAGCTTGGAAGTTGTCACCCCAAGAGCCAAAGGCCAGTTCTGAAGACATTTGGCATCTGTGGGGTTTGGACAACACAGGCCTGCTAAATGAACCCTGTTCTGTAAAAACTCCAAGGTTGGAGTTTAAGGCTAGGACGTAAGCATTCAACCTGGTCTGTGCTTACCACAATCATGCTTCATTGCTTCATAAATATGTCCCATCTGCAAAACAAAATTCAAGCTCCATCTGGACCTTTGCCAGGTCGGTTTGTTTAGGTGTTGCTGCGCGGGTTGGTCAATAGAGGAGTCAGGCTGAGAGCTCAGAGTCTAGGTGAGTTTAGCTCCTGTGCTTAGCTGGTACCCACTGTGTGGCTGTGGCTGCATTGTCAGAACATGAGACCAGCCATTGTGTTGAGAGGAGGGCTTAGGTGTACTTGATATTAGGTTCTTTAGGTGCATGGATGTATCACAAGAATGAATGTTTTTTGTTCCCCATGTTTCAGAGAATTGTGAAGCACATTGTGGAAAAAATGCGTCTCCACATGCTCTGTGCCCCTCTTCCCACGGAGTTCCTGGACCAAAACGTGGTGTTTTTTCTCAGAAATACCAAAGGTACATTTCTGGCACGTGTGTGCGTATGTGTGTTGAGGGGGTGTGGTTGTGCATGCACTTGTTCACTCTTTCTGTTTGTCTTTTTGTGGTTATCTTTCACTTATGCCAAGCTCTCTTTCTTTTCCATACTGGGTTCTTATGTAGTCTTCTCAAAGCTAATTTCCAGTAAAGAAGTGTTAGATATAAAGAAATGTATTCAACCAATGATAGTGCATGTCTGCACATATTTGGAGAAGGTATGAAGACTGAAACTTGTGAAATAACGACTTCAATGGGTATATTTGTTGTGTGTGTTTTGTTTCCCAGTTAGATCAAGGGAACAGTCTTTAAAATGTTTACCTTTTAAAGTAACCTTTAAAATGTTTACCATGGTGATTGATTTTTGTTCAGGTAGAGTAAATACATATCAAATAAAACCTTGTTTGTTGGAAGGGTAGATGTTACCAAGTAGGTCTTTTCAAACAACCCATGACTCAAAAGATGCTTTGGCAATGAATTGAGAAAGACTTGCTGGGGAGTGAAGACAGGCGAAGCTAGTGCCCAAGCCAGTTTGGATGATTGTAACAAATTTCCATAGGCTGGGGGGCTTCGCCAACAAACATCTATTTCTCACAGCTCTGGAGGCTGGGAAGTCCAAATCAAGGTGCTGGCGGATCTGGCGTCTGGCGAGCGCCGCTTCCTGGTTCACAGACGGCGCCTTCTCCTATCCTCCTATGGTGGAGAGTCGAGAGAGAGAGAAAGCAAGCTCTCCTGTCTCTTCCCATAGGGACACCAATCCCATCGTGAGACTCCACCCTCATGACCTAGTCACTTACCAAAGGCCCCACCTTCTAATACCTTCACCTTGGGGATTTAAGCTTCATCATGTGGATTTTGGGGTCATTCAGTCCATAGCAGCAAGGAATCCAGCCAACATTTCTAGACAACCCAAACAATTTCTGGTTTTGGCCAGTGTTAGATACTCCAACCAGATCAGTGAATATGTGCAACTCTTGTGCGCTGTTCATACTAATCCGTGAACTACAGTGCATCGGTATCCATTTCAGCTTCTCATGGGCCCTCAGATTTGTTTAAATACAAATAGGGGATATTCTGAATCTGTAACCAGAACATTCCTTATAGCAACTTGGGAAGAAGGAGAAGATTCCTGTTCTCTTAGAAATGTTAACTGTTGGCTGCTCTCTCTGCCACTGACCTTACATTCTACACCTGTTTTTATTTAGAGGCAATCTCTGAAGCTACCGACATGAAGGAAGCTATGGAAATTATGCCGGAAACACTGGAGTATGGAATTATAAATGCTAATGTGCTCCATTTTCTGAAGGATATTATGTGTCAGGTAAACATGGAGAAAGGAAGAAATTCTAGTATTTCTGCAGTTGAGGTCATGTGGTTTTTTTATTCCACAAATAAGTAGTGGGCAGCTCTTTTGTCTCAGGTGCTGTTATGGACACTGAGGGTCAAGCAGTGGACAGGACAGTCAATGGCCCTGCTCTCTAGGAGCTTATGTAGGGGAAAGACATGGCACACCAGCACATCTATGAGAAAATACCAAGCGCTGACAAGTGGCATGAGGAAAATAAACCCTGATATGAGACAGAAATGGGCCATGCACACTGCATGTGTGTGCAGAGGGCATGGTGAGGAATGGTCTTGCTGAGGATGTGATGTCTAAGCTTTCTTTTTTATTTTTATTATTTTTTGAGACAGGGTCTCTCTGCCATCTAGTCTGGAGTGCAGTGGCACGATCACGGCTCACTGCAGCCTCAAACTCTCAAGCGATCCTTCTGCCTCAGCCTCCTGAGTGGCTGGGATTATAGGCATACACTACCATGCCAGGCTCATTTTTGTACTTTTTGTAGAGACAGGGTCTCACCATGTTGTCCAGGCTGGTCTCCAACTCCTGGGCTCAAGCAATCTGCCTGCCTTGGCCTCCCAAAGTGCTGTGATTATAGGCATGAGCAACCATGCTTGGCCTGAGCTTTATAGACCAAAAAAATGAAAAACTCATCAGCAGGCCTTTTTCATGAATGATAAGTTATTAGGGAAATGCACTAGGGAAGGAAGGAGGAGGTGATATTGAACTGAGACCCAAATGAGGCCAAGGCATCAGACACGATAGGATGTGGAGGAAGAGCATGCTGGGCAGCGAGAACAGCAGGTGCAAAGGCCCTGAGGTAGGAGCAGCCTCTGCTTGGCTCAGTAGCAGGAGGACGGCCAGTGTGGCTGGAGGGAGGGCTGGAAATGAAGGCAGGTTTAAGCAGGGGAACAACAGGATCTGGTTTGCATTTTACCTCCGGCTATTGCGGGAAAACATATTGCTGGGGTGGAGGGGAAGGAAAAACCAAATAGAAAGCCACGGAAGAGCCCAGGTGGAGGGCTGTATTAGTCCATTTTCATGCTGCTATAAAGAACAACCCATAATTTATAAAGGAAAGAGGTTAAATTGAGTCACAGTTCTGCATGGCTGTGTAGGCCTCAGGAAACTTAAAATCATGGTGGAAGGGGAAACAAACACATCCTTCTTCACATGATGACAGGAAGGAGAAGTGTTGAGCAAAGAGGGAAAAGCCCCTTATAAAACCATCAGATCTCATGAGAACTCACTCACTATCATGAGAACAGTGGCATGGGGGTAACCTCCCCCAGGATTCAATTACCTCCCACCAGGTCCCTCCCATGACACGTGGGGATTATGGGAACTACAATTCAAGATGAGATTTGGATGGGGACACGGCCAAACCACGTCAAGGGTGATGGTTATTTAGGCTTCAATCAGGGAAGGGAGGGAGAAGCAGACAGTGTGAGGAATGCCTTGAGGATCAGGCCATGGGACTTGCTGATGACCAGGATCTGGAGGCTTTGAAAAGTATCACAAGAATAGAGAGTACAAAAAATAACTCTTGGTCCCAGCACTTTAGGAGGGTGAGGTGAGAGGATTGCTTGAGGCTCGGAGTTTGAGAACAACCTGGGCAATATAGCAAGACCCCATCTCTAAAAAAAAAAAAAATTTAAAAAAGAATGACTGTTAGGATTTGGGTCTGAGAAACTGGGAGGATGGTGAAGTCATTACTGAGATGGAGGATGGGGAGAAACAGATATGGAGAGAAACTTTAGTGTTGTATTTTGCATGTTAAGCACAGGTGGCCTCTTAGACACTCAAGTCAAGGCGTAAAGCAGGACGTATGAGTCTGGAACTCCGCAGGGAACTCAGGGCATCCGTCTAGCAAATATTCATTGAGCACCTACTGTATTTCATAGCAATGAACAACTGAGACAAGGTCTCTGCCTCACGGAGCTTTCATTCTAGACGGGAAGATGTACATTAAGCAAGATCAATGAGAAAATATATAGTGTGTTAGATAGCAACAAGAGTTAGGGAGAAAAATGAAACCAGATCGGAAAGAAAAAGGAAACGAGGGGGATAGGGAGAGTTGACAGGGAAAGGTGGGGCTTTTGCAATTTTAGATAGGGTGGCCAGGAAGACTTCACTGAGAAGATGTGGATAAAAATGTCCAAACCAACACAGTATCCTCTTTTGCTTGGAGTATTGCAGTAGCCTCCAAAAAGTTCCCCCAGTTTCTGTTCTTACCCTCTACGCTACATTCTCCACATGCACCAGAGTGATGCTTTAAAATAGGGGCGTCATCAGCACAGAGATGGTGTGAAACCAAGGGACCAGGTGGAACAACCAAGGGAGGGAACAGAGATGGAAGAGATGAGGGGAGAGGAAAGTTAGCACATGGGGGATCCAGAAGCCAAGAGAAGATGATGCTTCGTGGGCGAAGGGAGGGGCCCGCTGTGCCACTTGCTGCTGGAGGTCAAGAAGGCACAGGCAAAGAAGAGCGGGAGGGCTTGGCCCTGGGTGACTTCCGTGTGAGCAGTTCTGGGGATGGGAGCAGACGAGGTCTCACTGAGAACAAGTCACCCCGTGAGTTAGGCTGTGGGGCCTCCCCACTGAGTTGCCAGCACACAAGGGGCGTTCCACCCGAAGATACCCTCCTTCATCGGGATGATCTCTTTTCCTAGTGTGACTTTGGAGGACTCAAGAACATTGGCTGCCTTCTTATTTATTTATTTATTTATTTATTTATTTATATTTTTGGTTTTTATTCATTTATTTTTGAGACAGGGTCTCATTCTGCCACCTAGGCTGGAGTGCAGTGGCGCAAGCATGGCTCACTGCAGCCTTGACCTCCCAGGCTTAAACGATCCTCCCACCCCAGCCTCCTGAGTAGCTGGGAGGATCACTAAAAATTAGCCAGGTGCACGCCATGCCACAATCCCTGGATGATTTTTGTATTTTTTTTTTTAGAGACAGTGTCTCAGTATGTTGCCAAGGCTGGTCTCAAACTCCTGGGCTTAAGTGATCTGCCCACCTCAGCCTCCCAAAATGTTGAGATTGCAGGCATGAGCCACCACACCTGGCCACGCTGGCTACCTTCTTATGCAAACGGAACTTTCCATTCTAAAATAACATCAACCCCATCTCTACCAAAAATAAAAAGAAAAATCTGCTGGGCACGGCTGTGGGCTACTCTGGAGGTTGAGGTGGGATGATTGCTTGAACCCAGGAGTTTGAGGTTGCAGTGCATGGTGGTCATGCCACTGCACTATAGACTGGGTGGCAGAGAGATACTCTATCTCTTAAAAAAAAAAAAAATAAAAATAAAATAAGATAACATCAAAACATGATGTGTAATTAATTATTCGTGGTTATATGCATTATGACAACCAGAGTCATGTCTAAAGGACACAGGGCTCAACTTGAAGAGGCTCATGCCAGCCACAGATGGGACATTTTGACCTTCAGTAAGGATAAAATTGCAGTGGATTGAAGCATAGAAAATATATTCAAATACGGCCGGGCGCAGTGGCTCATGCCTGTAGTCCTAGCACTTTGGGAGGCCAAGGTGAGTGGATCACCTGAGGTCAGGAGTTCGAGACCAGCCTGATCAATATGTTGAAACCCCCGTCTCTACTAAAATTACAAAAATTACCCCGGTGTGATGGCGGGCGCCTGTAGTCCCAGCTACTTGGGAGGCTGAGGCAGGAGAATCGCTTGAACCCAGGAGGTGGAGGTTGCAGTGAGCTGAGGTCGTGTTACT
>NW_012103587.1:427140-429313 GCF_000951045.1 Mandrillus leucophaeus
TTTTTTTTTTTTTAAATTGTAGAGATGGGGTCTCCCTGTGTTGCCCCAGCTGTTCTCAAACTCCTGGGCTCAAGAGATTTTCCCGCCTTGGCCTCTCAGAGTGCTGGGATTATAGGCATAAGCTACCATGCCCAGCCTTTCAAATCCAATGAATTTATAATGATCTTTAAGAGTCCTGATGGGTCACTTCTGGAGGATGAGAGGGAACCACTGTACTATTTCGAAAATTGGGCAAACAAAGAGGAGTCAAGCATTTACGTTGCCTTCCCCATATGAAATGTACGAGATCATCTAGTAGTAGCTGTGAGAGGCGTCTCTGTATCAGCATCTTAGCTAATAAACGGACATTTTAGAACATTTCAATTTTGGAACCCCCACTTGATTAATGGACCTGGGGGTGGGAGGAGAGAGAGACAGAGAGAAACAAAACCCAAACCAAGAATTTGTTTCCTGATGGAAGAAACACCAGTCATATTTTGGTCAAGTCTCTGGTCCCAGCTGCCAATGTGCAGGAAATACACATCACAGAGGAAGTCCGGCTGCACAGTGAGTGTATCGTCAGCAACATTTGGATTGGTCAGCTCTACTAATCCAACATGCTGGGTTCTTCAGTATGTGCAGGAAATACGTATAGATTCAAAGAGTCTTAAAAGAGGTATCACAATTTTAAGAAATATAGGCAAAACTAAAAAACAAAAACAAAATTCAGCCAACCAACTCAATCAACCCACAGGCATTTATAGATCACTTTTTATGTGGTGGGGGCTAAGTTGTTTGGTAATTGTATTCCAGTGACTTCATAAATGTGTGCTTCTGTCTCTAGCTACATTTCAAAGAAACTATGTTCTCAAGAACTTAATTTACAAGAATAAGATGGTCCTGAGCTGATGGTTTAACACATAGTTTTCTTACCTCCCTGTGCCAGTTTCCCCTCCCTCCCTCCTTTCTTTCTCTCTCTCTCTCTCTCTCTTTCTGAGACAGGGTCTTGCTCTATCGCCCAGGTTGGAGTGCAGTGGTGCGATCTCGGCTCACTGCAAATCGCCACCTCCTGGTTCAAGCAATTCTCATGCCTCAGCCTCCCGAGTAGCTTGGACCACAGGTGTGCACCACCACACCCAGCTAATTTTTGTATTTTTAGTAGAGATGGGGTTTCACCATGTTGGCCAGGCTGGCCTTGAACTCCTGATCTCAAGTGATCCACCAGCCTTGGCCTCCCAAAGTGCTGGGATTATGGGCATGAGCCACCGCAGCCAGCCCCCGTGCCACAGTTTGTAACTTCTCAGTTACTGGTGGTATACAGAAATAACAGTACTGTTTTTGGGGCAGTCGTGTCAGGCCTGGTTAAAATTGGTGCCCTTGGATCACTTTGTAAAATGTAATCTCTCTGTCTTTAGGTCTGCGCTCCAGGTTTGAGTGCTTTTCACTTTGCACGTTTGTATCTCAATATAAAAGAATATTCAGGCCGGGCACAGGGGTCACGCCTGTAATCCCAGCACTTTAGGAGGCCAGGGCGGGTGGATCATGAGGTCAGGAGATCGAGACCAGCCTGGCCAAGATGGTGAAACCCTGTCTCTACTAAAAATACAAAAATTAGCTGGGTGTGGTGGCGCATGCCTGTAACCCCAGCTACTCGGGAGATGGAGGCAGAAGAATCGCTTGCACTGGGGAGGTGGAGGTTGCAGTGAGCCAAGATTGCGCCACTGTACTCCAGCCTGGTGACAGAGTGAGACTCTGTTTCAGAAAAAAAAAAAAGAATATTCAAAACCAGAGGCAATTTAAATACATGAATTATTGAAAATGACATCATATGATGTATTTCATAAAATTGGCATTTCAGGTTTTTTTGCCAGCATTGTCCTTCAATCAGCACAGGACAAGTACAACTGTGGGAGTTACATCTGGAGAAGGCTTTGATTCCCCTGAGTATGAATCAGACCTGCCGCCCATGCCTGGGGAGACAGTAGAATATCACAGTATTCAATTAATACGGGATGAATTTTTAATGAATGTGCAGAAATTTGCAAGTAATATTCAAAGAACCATGCAGCAACTTGAAGGTAAGGTTTCATTTTCCTCCTTTTTAGTTAAGAATGGTTAATTTACTGTAGTTGGGATTACAGGTGCATGCCACCACGCCTGGCTAACTTTTACAACTTTTTTTTTTTTTTTTTTT
>NW_012103587.1:429563-445534 GCF_000951045.1 Mandrillus leucophaeus
GGGGTTTCACCGTGTTAGCCAGGATGGTCTCGATCTCCTGATCTCATGATCCGCCCGTCTTGGCCTCCCAAAGTGCTGGGATCACAGGCTTGAGCCACCGCGCCCGGCTAACTTTGTGTATTATTAGTCACTGTTAGTCTTTTTTTTGTTTTTTTTTTTGAGACGGAGTCTCACTCTGTTGCCCAGGCTGGAATGCGGTGGCGAGATCTCGGCTCACTGCAACCTCCACCCCCGGGGTTCAAGGGATTCTCCTGCCTCAGCCTCCCGAGGAGCTGGGATTACAGGCGTGCACCACCACACCCAGCTAATTTTTGTATTTTTAATAGAGACGGGGTTTTACCATGTTGGCCAGGCTGGTCTTAAACTCCTGACTTCAAATGATCCACCTGCCTCGGCCTCTCAGAGTGCTGGGATTACAGGTGTGAGCCACTGTGCCCGGCCTAGCACACGATTTTGAACACATTTTTCTTCATTGTTTTCTAGTAGTCAACATCCAGTGATGAGAAACTGAATGTGCTTCTAATTTTTCTCTCCTCCCCCTTTTACATGCTTTTAAGACCATCTGGTTATCCCTAGTGTTTTGATGTTAGGATGATGGGTCTGTGTTTGGTACTTTTTCCATTCATTTTTTAAACACTCAGTGGGTGTTTTCAGTCCAAAGACTGAAAAATTCTCTTGACATTTTCCTCCACTATTTGTTTTCTCTTGTGGAAATTCCTGCTGGATGCATGTCTGGAGATTCTATTTCTTATCTTTTCTCTTGTATTTTTCATCTTTTTGTCTTTGTATTCTTTCCTGGAGTGTTCTTCAACTTTTATGTTACCAACATTTGATTGCCAGTCATGTCAGCTATTATATTTTTAATTTTTAAGACCTCTTATTCTCTGATTGTATTTTTTTTTTCATAGCATCCTGCTCTTGTTTGGTGGATGCCATATGTCTCAAATCTCTGAGACAAATAGCTGGGCTTTCCTTTTGGAAATGTTCTCCTTTTGCCCTGCCCTGCCTCCTCTCCCCTCTCTTCCCTTTCCCTTTTCTTTCTTTTATTTTCTTTCCTTTCTTTTTTCTTTTCTTCTTTTTTTTTTGACAAGGTCTCACTCTGCCACCCAGGCTGGAGTGCAGTGGCACAAACATAGCTAACTGCAGTCTCAACCTTCTGGGAACTCAGGCAATCCTCCCACCTCAGCCTCCCAAGTAGCTGGGATTACAGGCACACACCACCATGCCCGGCTAATTTTTGTATTTTTAGTAGAGGGGGGTTTTGCCACATTGGCCAGGCTGGTCTCGAACTCCTGACCGCAAGTGATCTTCCTGCCTAGGTCTCTCAAAGTGCTGAGATTACAGGTGCGTGCCATCGTGCCTGGCCTGTTCTCCTTTTCTTTACATTATCTCAGTTTCCCCTGATGTCATTTTTCCCCTGATTTATCTTTGACTGACTGTTTCAGGCTAGTGGTTATCTAAAATATCTGCTGGTTCTTTGTTCAAGTTTTTAAAAATTGAAGTCACTAGGTTGTAAACTCAGGAACATCTTAAATAACTAAATCATTCTGGTCAAGCTTAACGCTGGAACAATTATCTAAAATATTTGAATTACTAATGAAAGAGAATGAGATACAGATAGTATCAGGACAGGGGATGCATCAGATCTTATTATACTGATGAAGCTTGAGAGAAGACCCAGCCGGTGAACTTGAATGTTTTTCTTTGTAATCATTTTTCCTGAACGAGTGACTGACTGATCGCTTTTATTTTCCTAGGTGAGATCAAGTTAGAAATGCCAACCATCAGTGTGGAGGGAGAGGTGTCCGACCTGGCAGCTGACCCGGAAACTGTTGACATCTTGGAGCAGTGTGTGATAAACTGGCTGAACCAGATATCCATAGCGGTTGAGGGCCAACTGAAGAAGACACCTCAGGTAGTTTGTGTAGGGCTTTCAGAGAGCCCCGATCCAGGTCATGCTTACCATGCTGGGAAAGAGCCCAGAGTCTGGGGTCTGCATCGTCTGGCATCTTTTCTTACTGTTTTATGATTTCCGTAAGCCATCAAAATAAACACACCCAAAATACCACTTCTGGGCTTTCTGATGTTAATGTGCTACCAGGTTACTGCCTGGATTGATAAAGATAACACTTTAGATCAGTCGGGAAGCTTGGGCTGCCCAAAACAGGAAACCCAACTCAGTTTGATCAGCTAAGAAAGCAAATTCCTTGGCTCAGATAATGGAAAAGTCCAGAGGTAGGGTTGCCTTCAGGTCTAGTTTGATCAGGGCTCTGGCTAGGTTTCTCTCTGAATCTCGCAGTTCCAGACTCCTTTCTAGGGGCCGGGGAGCTTCATTCCTTAGGCTGGCTGCCTTGCAGCAGTTTCTGGCCTCACATCCGCACACCTCATCGTCCGGAGGAAAGCAGAGGGTGCTTCTAGCATTCCCAGCTGGAGCCCGGAGATTCACTCTGATTGGACCATGCTGGGTCAGGAGCCCACCCCTGAAGACCCTGAAGGATTGGACAGAAAGGAACGGATGCTGAGAAACCACCGAAGTGTCCGCTCCGCACTAATGATGAGAGTTCTTTGTGTGTTCGTTTCACCTCTCAGGGTAAAGGCCCTCTGGCTGAAATTGAATTCTGGAGGGAAAGAAATGCAACTTTAAGTGCTCTGCATGAACAAACAAAGCTTCCAATAGTCAGAAAAGTCTTGGATGTGATCAAGGAATCTGACTCCATGCTTGTGGCTAACCTGCAGCCAGTGTTCACCGAGTTATTCAAGCTCCACACGGAGGCCTCAGACAATGTGCGCTTTCTCTCCACCGTGGAGCGTTATTTCAAGGTACGCTGGGTGTGCTGCGCTTTGCAGTCAGCTCTGTCAAAGGGATTTCCTGTGATTTAATTTCCCTTTTAAAAATGTTCAGCATTTGGCCAGTAGAAGTGGCTCAGGCCTGTAATCCCAGCATGAGGTGGGCAGATCGCTCGAGCTCAGGAGTTTGAGACCAGCCTGGCCAACATGGTGAAACCCTGTCTCTCCAAAAAAATACAAAAATTAGCTGGGTTTGGTGGTGTGCACCTGTAGTTCCAGCTACTCAGGAGGCTGAGGTGGAAGGATTGCTTGAGCCTGGGAGATGGAGGTTGCAGTGAGCCAAGATTGCGCCACTACACTCCAGCCTGGGCAACACAGTAAGACCCTGTCCCAAAAAAAACCTCAGCATTTCAAAAACTGTGATAAAATAGACATGACACGATATTATCATTTTAACCACTACTAGGCGTACAGTTCAGTGGCACTAAATACATACACAATGCTATGTGTCCATTACACTATTTCCAAAACAGTTTCATCTTCCCAAACTGGAATTCTGTGTCCATTAAACACTAACTCCCCCTTCTTCCTTACCCTAAGTCCCTGGTAACTTCTGTTCTCCTTTCTGTCTTTGTAAATCTGACTACTCTAGGGACTTCATATAAGGGGGCCATGCAGGACTGATCCTGTGTGCAGTCTCTTTCATTCAGCATCATGTTTTCAACGTTCACCTGTATTGTAGCTTGGAACGTATTAGTGCTTCATTCCTTTCTATGGCAGAATCATATTCCATAGCATGGATAGACTACATTTTGTTCTCTCGTCATCAGTTGGTGAGCATTTGAGTTGTTTCTGCATTTTGGCTATTATGAAGAATGCTGCTACGAACATTCTTGTACAAGGATTTGTGTGGATGTATGTTTTTAATTATTCATGTATTATGCATAGGAGTGGAATAGCTGGGTCATATGATAACCGTTTAACCTTTTGAGGAATTTCTAGATTGTTTTCCAAAGTGGTTGTCCCATTTTACATTCTCAAGAGCAATACACGAAGGTTCTGGTTTTTCCATATCTTCACCACCACTTGTTATTGTCTGTGTTTCTGATAATAGCCATTGTGGTTTAATTTGCATTTCTTTAACAACTAGTGAGACTGAACAACTTTTTATGTACGTAACGTGCTTCTTGTCAATTTCATATTGTTGGTGAAATGTCTGTTTTAATCTTTTGCCCATTATTTATTTGAGTTATTATTATAAGAGATTAAAAAAAGTCTGCTCACCTGGGCAACATAATGCAACACCATCTCTACAAAAATAAAAATAAAAAATTAGCTGGTGTAGTGGCGCATGCCTGCATTCCCAGCTTACTTGGGAGGCTGAGGTGGGAGGATCACTTGAGTCCGGAGGGGAGTCAAGGCTGCAGTAAGCCATGATTGTACCATTGCACTCCAGCCTGGGCACCAGACTTGGTCTCAAAAAAAAAGAAAAAAAAAAAACAAGAGTGAAACTTCTTGCATGCTTACTGTTTTATGAAACTATTTGGACCCCAAGGCTAAGGGCTCTTGTGTGGCTCTCTCCTCTCTTGGTCAGAACATAACGCATGGGTCTGGCTTCCACGTGGTCCTGGACACCATCCCCGCCATGATGAGTGCCCTGCGGATGGTGTGGATCATCTCCCGACACTACAACAAAGATGAGAGGATGATTCCGCTCATGGAGCGCATCGCCTGGGAAATCGCCGAGAGAGTCTGTCGAGTGGTCAACCTGCGGACTTTGTTCAAGTAAGAAGCCATAGCGTTCATTTTTTTGTTTTGTTTTCACTTTTAACTTTTTAGATCTTAAACAGCTCTATTGAGCTATAATTCACATATAATTCTCTCACTTAAAATGTACAATTCACTGGCTTCTATGACCAGGCGCAGTGGCACACGCCTGTAATCCCAGCACTTTGGGGGGGCCAAGGTGGGCAGATTGCTTGAGGCCGGAAGTTCGAGACCAGCCTAGCCAACATGGTGAAACCCCATCTCTACTAAAAATTCAAAACTTAGCTGAGTGTGGTGGCGCATGCCTGTAATCCCAGCTTCATGGGAGTCTGAAGCATGAGAATTGCTTGAACCTGGGAGACGGAGGTTGCAGTGAGTGGAGATCACACCATTACGTTCCAGCCTGGGTGACACAGCGAGACTCTGTCTCAAAAAAAAAAAAAAAAAAGTACAATTCACTGGCTTTTAGTGTATTCGGAGAATTGTGCAGCCATAACCACTATCAATGTGAGAACATTTTCTTCATCTCTCAAAAGAAAACATGTGCCTTTTAGCAGTCACTCCCACCTCTCCCTAATTGCCCTAGTCCTGGGAACCATACAGAGTGGGGTCTTTTGCATATGAATGGAATCAGACACTATGTGACTTTTATGTCTGACTTCTTTCACTTAGCACCATGTTTTAAAGGTTCATCCACATTGTAGCATGGATCAGTGCTTCATTCCTTTTTATGGCTAAATCATATTCCATTGTATGGAGATATATTTCGTTTCACGTACATTTATGTGTGTGTGTGTACACACACATATACATATATATCTATATGAAATTTTGTTTTAACTGCAACGTTCTTCCCCAGGTGTACCTGGAGAGACTGAGGCTGAGGTGGAGCCACCTTCGAGGGTGTAGGGATGATAGAGGATGCTAAGGGAGACAGATAACTTTTTTCATTTTCTTACAAAATATCTATATAGATGAGGCCGGGCACGGTGGCTCACGCCCGTAATTCCAGCACTTTGGGAGGCCAAGGTGGGTGGATCACTTGAGGTCAGGAGTTCAAGACCAGCCTGGCCAACATGGTGAAATCCTGTCTCAACTGAAAGTACGAAAAATTAGCTGGGTGTTTTGGTGGGCGCCTGTAATCCCAGCTACTCAGGAGGCTGAGGCAGGAGAATCACTTGAACCCGGGAGGCGGAGGGTGCGGTGAGCCGAGATCGTGCCTATGTCTATATCTATATCTATCTCATCATCTATCAGGATCTATCAGATCTATCAGGATATCCATGTAGATCTGTCTATATGTTTCTAGATAGATATCTATATTTACCTCTATCTATACAGATAGGTATCTATGTCTATCTCTATCCATCTATACAGATAGGTATCCATGTCTATGTATATGTATTTATATAGATAGTATATAAATGGAATCAGACACTGTGTGACTTTTTATTATCTATAGATATCTATATCTATATGTATCCATATCTATATATAGACCGATCTCTCTCTCTGTATCTACCTATATAGCTGGATCTCCATTTATATCTATCTGCATAGGTGAATTAGTTACCCAAAGGGAGGCATTGTCCTGCGCCCTGTTGCAGCTGCCGCTGTTGACCTCTGGCCTGGGGCCAAGGCCTCCTGCCCCTTCTGGTGTAGGGAGCAAGGTCACCAGGCGGCCCCGGCCCTGCACGCTGGCTGGCGGCTGCCGCGGGCACCTCGCAGCTTGGGACTCCTGCCCTTGCACATGGGGCAGGGCAGCCTCTCGCCCCCTCCGCCTTTTCTGATGAGGCCGTGAACCCGGGGGGCGCCCGGGTCAGAATTTCCCGGGACACTGGCTGCCCAGCTGGGTAGCGCGGCCGGACCCGGAGCTCCACCCTCCTCCCATCACGGCATCTCTTGGCTTCGCAGAGAAAATCGAGCGAGTGCCCAAAACAAAACCCTGGACGCCAGGAACACCCTCAAGCTGTGGAAAAAGGCCTATTTTGACACCCGGGCCAAGATAGAGGCCTCGGGGAGGGAAGCTCGGTGGGAGTTTGACCGGAAGCGGCTGTTCGAGAGGACGGATTACATGGCCACCATCTGCCAGGACCTGTCCGACATTCTGCAGGTAGGGGCTGGGCGAAGGCCGGCGGAATTTGCCCCATGGAAGGCAGTTGGCGTTTGACAGTGGCCCTCTCCATGTCAGGTAGGAGCTGGGCGTCAGAAAGGGCCTGGCAGGGAGAAGCCCTTCAAAGAAAGAACATAGGGAATATACTAGAATGGACCAGAGTACACCAGAGCTTTGCAACTTTTTGTTGCTTTCCCTGACATTCCTCCGTACCCCTGCTTTTTGGCTTTCCTTTGACTGTTTTTTTTTTTTTGAGACGGAGTCTGGCTCTGTCGCCCAGGCTGGAGTGCAGTGGCCGGATCTCGGCTCACTGCAAGCTCCGCCTCCCGGGTTTACGCCATTCTCCTGCCTCAGCCTCCTGAGTAGCTGGGACTAGAGGCGCCCGCCACTTCGCCCGGCTATTTTTTTGTATTTTTTAGTAGAGACGGGGTTTCACCGTGTTAGCCAGGATGGTCTCGATCTCCTGACCTCGTGATCCGCCCGTCTCGGCCTCCCAAAGTGCTGGGATTACAGGCTTGAGCCACCGCGCCCGGCCTCCTTTGACCTTTTTGGCCACTCCTTCTCCATGTCTTTTGCAAAGCTCCCCTCCTCTGTCTTCTCCTTAAATGTCGGAATCCCTCGGAGGCCAGTCTGAGACCTCTCTCACTCTCTCCCTAAGCCAGGCCCAGTCTTCCTGGAACTCCATGAGTAGACAAAGTGCCGAGTGGCCAACTGAATTAGCCACGGCCCTTGTCTCCTGAAGGTTCACCCACCCCTTCGTTCTAAATACATTCATGGAGAACTCACTGTGTTCTGGGCACTCAGATGTCTAGAGGAACCACGGTGAGTGCAAAGCAGGGCCGGCTGTGGTGTGGCAGCGCCCCGCACTGGAGGGAAGTGATGCCCTGTGCTCAGGGGCAGGAAAAAAAATGCTGTAAAAAGAATTCAGGTAGGCTAGGCATGATGCATGATGGCTCACACCTGTAATCCCAGCACTTTGTGAGGCTGGGGTGGGAGGATCCCTTGAACCCAGGAATTTGGGACCAGCCTGGGCAACATAGCAAGACCCTGTCTATAAAAAATACAAAAATCAGCCAGGTGTGGTGGTGCACACCTGTAGTCATAGCTACTCAGGAGGCTGAGGTGGGATGTTGGCTTGAGTCTGATAGTTTGAGACTGCAGTGAGCCATGGTCACGCCAGTGTACTCCAGCCTGGGCAACAGAGTGAGACCTTGCTTCAAAAAAAAAAAAAAAAAAAAAAAAGAATAAAAAACATAAAGCTTTTTTTGGCTGGGTGCAGTGGCTCAAACCTGTAATCCCAGCACTTTGGGAGGCTGAGGTGGGTGGATCACAAGGTCAGGAGTTCAAGACCAGCCTGACCAACATGGTGAAACCCCGTCTGTATGAAAAATACAAAAATTAGCTGAGTGTGGTGGCGGGCGCCTGTAATCCCAGCTACTTGGGAGGCTGAGGCAGGAGAATTGCTTGAACCCAGGAGGCAGAGGTTGCAGTGAGCTATGCCACTGCACTCCAGCCTGGGCGACAGAGCGAGACTCTGCCTCAAAACAAAAACAAAAACAATTTAACCTCTGTGTGAAATCACTGTAGCTAGTGTGTGCACGGGTATTTCATTGTTACCAGAACAGTGGAAACACTGCACAGAACTACCTCAGTGGCTTATCATCTCACCTCTTGTTTTTCTTTGTGAGACAGAGGGTCTCGCTCTGTCACCCAGGCTGGAGTGCAGTGGCGCGATCTTAGGTCACTGCAACCTCTGCCTTCCAGGTTGAAGTGATTCTCCTGCCTCAGCCTCCTGAGTAGCTGGGATTACAGGCATGCACCACCACCCCTGGCTAATTTTTGCATTTTTAGTAGGGACAGGGTTTGCCAGGCTGGTCTTGAACTCCTGGCCTCAACTGAAATGCCCACCTCAGCCTCCCTGAAGCACTTTCCACTGCAAATGCAAAGTCCCTGAGGCAGAAAGGGACATGGCCTTGGAGGAAGGCGTGGGTGGCTGCAATGCGGGGAGGAACAGACAGGCGCAGACCCAGATCTATCCTATGTGCCTTGGGCATAGTACTGAAGGGCTTAGTCAGGGAGGAGGTTACTGTGTGACATGATTCTTGCCCCAAGGTCAATCTAGATATGCTATCCATGTGTAGTTCTAATGTTCACAGGAAAACCCATATGTAATCTCCTCATTGTTCCGTTTGATTGGACAGGTTTTGGAGGAATTTTATAACATATTTGGTCCAGAACTAAAGGCAGTGACGGGGGACCCCAAACGCATTGACGATGTCCTGTGCAGGGTGGACGGCCTAGTCACCCCCATGGAAAACCTGACCTTTGACCCCTTCAGCATCAAGTCCTCCCAGTTCTGGAAATATGTGATGGATGAATTCAAGATTGAAGTTCTGGCAAGTGACCCATCTATTGAGTCCATCTTGGGAGTGGACACCATGTTTTCTCTGTGTTAAATTTGCTGGGTTATTTAGTGATGCTTAGGGTCTTTTTTTTTTTTTTTTAAATCACAAGTAATACCTGCTTATTAATTGTAAAAAACAAAAACAATACAGAAGTGCATAAGGTAAAAATGAACATTCCTCAATCTTCTTTGTCCCCACACCCAAACCATGGGATAAGTTTAAGTTGAGCTAGACACAGTAGCATTTCTACAAAGTTTGTTTTGTCCGATATAAGTTCACCTGTCTAGGAGTGAAGTTAGGTGAACTTCACTACAAACCAGATATGGCAAGAGAATCACAAAGCACCCTGTGAGGTTTTGAGAATTGTGTTTTGTCAGAAGACTGAGGGCATGGAGAGCCGATTGGAAACAACCTTTGGGATTGGGGAAGCTTTGGACGGGGGAAATGAGGACGAGGAAGGAGGCTGAGACAGCGGAGGGGGTTTCAAGTCAGAGGAACAGTGTAAATGAAGGTGACAGACCTGAGAAAAACAGGAATTGTCCGAGGCAGAGCAAACAGAGGGGTTTGGCATAACACATATGGGTAGTAGAGGGAAATCAAGCTAGAAAGATGGGTTGGGTGAATAATTGGTGATGAACAAAGAGTACTAGAGTGAGGAAGGAGACTTACTTCAGTAGGCAATAGGGCACCATAGAAGGTGGTTGACCAAGGAATGATATAGCCAGAATTATAGGTCAGATGTAGCGGCTCATGCCTGTCATGCCAGCACTTTGGGAGGCTGAGGAGAGAGGATTGCTTGAACCCAGGAGTTTGAGACCAGCTTGGGCAACCTGATGAGACACCCGTCTCTACAAAAAAACTTAAAAAAAAATTAGCCAGGCATGGTGGCTCCTTCCTGTAGTCCCAGCTACTCAGGAGCTGAGGGGGCAGGATCCCTTGAACCTGGGAGGTTGAGGTTGCAGTGAGCTGGCTGAGATCACACCACTGTACTGTAGCCTGGGGGACAGAGTAAGATTCTGTCTCAAAAAAAAAAAAAAGTGAAAAAAACAAAATCAAGGTTTATACTTCAGGAAGATTTCTCTGGCTACAGCATAGGCTGCTTGGGCTAGGGAACAACAGAGAGTGGGGAGATGATATAGGAGGTGATAACCTGAGGTGCTGGGGAGGCAGAGTCCATCAGAGAGAGGCTGCAGCTGAGAATCAGATTTCACTTCCCACAGCAGGAAGAGTGACCCATCGTGCTCACCTTTTCAGTCTCATGTAGGAAGCATGATTAGGAGCATCCCTATTTATGTCTTACACAGTTGTTTTTATAACCTCACAGCATCTTTTTATATGGAAAACCCTAGATAGTTCTACTTGGTTATATAGACATTACCATGTTAACAGTATCTAATTTTATCAGCTGCTATTTTTTTTTTTTTTTTTTTTTTTGAAACGGAGTCTCGCTCTGTCGCCCAGACTGGAGTGCAGTGGCATAATCTCGGCTCACTGCAAGCTCTGCCTCCTGGGTTCACACCATTCTCCTGCCTCAGCCTCCCATGTAGCTAGGACTACAGGTGCCCACCACTGCCCCCGGCTAATTTTTTGTATTTTTAGTGGAGATGGGGTTTCACCGTGTTAGCCAGGATGGTCTCGATCTCCTGACCTCGTGATCCGCCCGTCTCAGCCTCCCAAAGTGCTGGGATTACAGGCGTGAGCCACCGTGCCCGGCCTATCAGCTGCTATTTTGTGTTATTTGCTTTTTCAGTTGAAGCTTTTTTGATTTTCTTTTATTATCTTTTATTTTTTAGAGACAGGGTCTTGCTCTGTTGCTCAGGCTAGAGTGCAGTGGTGTAATCCTGGCTTACTGCAGCCTCAACTTTCTGAGCTCAAGTGATCCTTCCACCTCAGCCTCCCAAGTAGTTGGGAGCACAAGCATGTGTCTGGCTAATTTCTAAAATTTTTAAATGGAGATGAGGTTTCACTATGTTGCCCAGGTTGGTCTTTAACTCCTGGCCTCAAGTGATCCTCCTGCCTCAGCCTCCCAAATAAATTGAACTTTTCATCAAAGTCACTTAATCAAGTGATACTGAAGGATTCATAATAAGAAAAAGCAGCCCATGCTTAACTCCTTCCTCATTCTTGCTGTCATTTTCCACAATTTTAGATGTTTCTTTTGTTGTTAACCCCCATATTTTGTTAAGAACAAGCCGATGTGGTTATTTCCTGATTTATTAATTTAGGCTTCTGTTAACTTCTCAGAGTAGATACAGGCTGGACTCTCCCGTTCCTAATCCCATTTGCCTCTTTGTCATCTAACACAGTTTCTTCATAACTTTTAGTTAAATTAATGGCTAGTGTTTACTTATTATTTCTATGCAAATATTGTTCACTGCTGAGCTGGGAAGTCCATCAAAACTACAATACCTTTCTTGGCCAACCCTTCAACTTTCCTGGAGTTTATAATTGCTTTTGTTTTTTATTCGCCTGGTTATTTATGTACCCATTGTTAATTTTTTCCAACTTCTTTAATATCTCTGTCACATACCTATCAATAGCAGGCTCTAAATACTTAAAATATATCAGTGCCATTATTTACCTAGAGGCCTTCCTCCCAGAGCTCACTGTCCTCCTATTCTAGTCTAGCTTGTTCTCTCTTTCTTTCTTTCTTTCTTTCTTTTTCTTTCTTTCCTTCCTTCCTTTCTTTCTTTTCTTTCTTTTCTTTCTTTTCTTCATTTCTTGACAGAGTTTCGCTCCTGTTGCCCAGGCTGGAGTGTAATGGCGAGATCTTGGCTCACTGCAACCTCTGCCTCCAAGGTTCAAGTGATTCTCTTGCCTCAGCCTTCTGAGTAGCTGGGATTACAGGTGCATGCCACCATGCCCAGCTACTTTTTGTGTTTTTTAGTAGAGACACAGTTTCACCATGTTGGCCAGGCTGGTCTTGAACTTCTGACCTCAAGTGATCCACCCATCCCGGACTCCCAAAGTGCTGGGATTACAGGCATGAGCCACCACACCTGGCCAGCTTGTTTGCTTTTTAAGCCTGTTACAAAGCAGTCTAGGACCCTAAGACTTCCTATCTTCTCTCATCTGTGTTGGATTTTCTATTTTCTAGATCTCACTTCTTCCTCTTTCCTTGTTTACTCCTTCATTTTGCTGGAGCACATTTAGTAGCTTCCTAAGTAAGGTTTCATGAGACATATATTTTTTGAGTCTTGTATGTATGAATTCTGAAATAACAGGTATAGAATTCAAAGTTGAAAATAACTTTTCTTTAGAAATTTGAAGTTTTTTTATTGATTTCTAGCTTCCAATATTAGAAGTCTGATGTTATTCTTGAGTTAATTTTTCTAGAACTAACCTTCCACTCTTTTATAGAATGGAGTGAGAATGGGAGGGATTGAGGCTGCAGAGTGGCCTGACTGTGCAGGGTGAGAAAGGGATTCCCTGTTTGCCCCTCACCTTCATGCACACTGACCCCCTTCCTGGGGCCCAGTGCCTCCAAATGTTAAGCCTTCTGGAGTTTGTCTTCAAGGAATAAACAGGGACTCACTTGCGCACCCTATTTTCAGCATTAGGTTGTAACTACCTGCCTTAGTTACTTTCTTTCTTTCTTTCTTTCTTTTTTGGGAGGGAGTCTCCCTCTGTCACCCAGACTGGAGGGCAGGGGTGCAATCTCAGCTCACTGCAAGCTCCGCCTCCTGTGTTCATGCCATTCTCCTGCCTCAGCCTCCCGAGTAGCTGGGACTACAGGTGCCCGCCACCACACCTGGCTAATTTTTTGTATTTTTGTATTTTGTATTTAGTAGAGACAGGTTTTCACCGTGTTAGCCAGGATGATCTCGATCTCCTGACCTCGTGATCTGCCTGCCTCGGCCTCCCAAAGTACTGGGATTAGAGGTGTGAGCCACTGCACCCTGCCCTGCCTTACTTAAAATTCCTGAACTATCTCCTCTGTTGTTGTGTTCTTTCCCGTATGTTTTGTTTATATGAGTTAATACTTTAAAAAATTCCTTTACCTTTCAACTGGTTGGGGAGCGAGATCAGGAAATCAACATAACCAGTCTGCCACTTTAAATTGGATACCAGCCTCCATTAATGTGCCGTAGAAATCTGTCCCAAGCCACTGAGTTTTTTTTTCTCTCATTTCTTGCCACTTTATTTTGGCAGGATAATTACAGGGGCATGAAGGTTGTTTTCTTGATTTTTTTGCAGGTTATTGAGAAAGAAGCAAAACATTTTATTGATGAATCTTTTAAGACGCTTCGATCCGCTGAAGCAGCATTTGACATGCTTTTAAAATTTAAGCACATTCGTTCACGGGAGGCTGTTAATCGACAAATGATGATGAAATTTAATGATATTCTTGCACAGTACTGTAAAGAGGTAATTGAAAAATCGATAGCTGCCATAGCATTAAAAATACACTTGGCAAAATGTGAACAATTGAATTCCACTGTTGTCTGTCTTTCCCATCTGAATTCAGAGAAACTAGAATTTCCCCAAATTAGCATGTTACATAATACAGGTAACCCAAACAAAGTGGGTTTGTTTATTTAGTGGAAAAATTCAATAAGAATTAAGTATATTATGATTTACTCACATTGTGGTGGGCCCTGTATGGGTTAATAATAATCATGGTAATAATAGTAATCATAGTTAACCATGTCCAAGGATCATATATGTATTTATAATTAACTCGGAACAATTTACCTGGTGCTCGCATATCTCAAGTATGGTGTTAGGCACAGAGATAGAGAGATGAACAAAACACGGATTCTGCCTTTAAAGAAGTCAGTATCTAGTTGGAGAAATAGACCAAAAAATGCTTATAATCTGCTGGGCACAGTGACTCATGTCTGTAATCCTAGCACTTTGGAAGGCCGAGACTGGTGGATTGCTTGAGTTCAGAAGTTGGAGACCAGCCTGGGCAACAGAGCAAAACTCCATTTCTACAAAAAATACAAAAATTATCCTGGTGTGGTGGCGTACGCCTATGGTCTCAGCTACTTGGGAGGCAGAGGTGGGAGGATCACCTGGGCCAAGGGAGGTCAAGGCTGCAAGTGAGCCATGATCTTGCCACTGTACTCCAGCCTGGGCAACAGAATGAAGCCCTGTCTTAAAAAAAAAAAATGCTGGCCAGCCGCCGTGGCTCATGCCTGTAATCTCAGCACCTGGGGAGGCCGAGGCAGGTGGATCACTTGAGGTCAGGAGTTCGAGACCAGCCTGGCCAACATGGTGAAACCCCCTCTCTACTAAAAATACAAAAATTAGCCAGGCATGGTGGTGGTGCCTGTAATCCCAGCTACTCAGGAAGCTGAGGCAGGAGAATCACTTGAACCTGGGAGGTGGAGGTTGCAGTGAGCTGAGATTGCGCCATTGCATTCCAGCCTGGGTGACAAGAGCAAAACTTTGTCTCGAAAAGAAAAAAAAAAAAAAAGAAAAAAATGCTTATAATCTTATTTAGAAGACAAAATGAGAATATGTGGAATGATTAGATGAGTATAAGGTAGTACAGAAAAAGGCCTAAGGTGGTCTCCTGATGCCTTAGTTTCTCAATGCTTCTGGAACTAATGACCACAGATGTAGTGACTTAGAATAACACAGATTTATTCTCTTACGGTTCTGGAGGTCAAGAGTTTGCCATGGGTGCTCCTGGGTTTGAATCAAGGTGTCAGCAGGGCTGTATTCCTTTCAGGAGTCTCTAGGGATGATTCAGTGTGTAGCCCTCCCCAAATTCTAGAAGTTTTGGCTCCCTTTCATCTTCAAAGCCAGCAGTGGTCACTTTCACATCAAATCACTGTGACCTTTTCTGCCTCCACTTCCTGGTTTAGGACCCTTGTGATTACATAGGACCTCCCCAGAAAATTCAGGATAATTTCTCTATTTTAAGATCAGCTGGCTGACAATGTTAATTCCATCTGCAACCATAATTCCACTTTGTCATGTGACATTACATATTTTCAGCTCCTGGGGATTAGGATGTGGACATCTTTGGGAGGCCATCATTGTGCCTGCCACACCTAATTACCCTCATGAGAGCTCAGACATGCTTCTTTTAAAAACACAGGTCTGGTGACTGTAGTCAATAATAATTGTACATTTAAAAGTAACTAAGAGTATTAATTGGATTGTTTATAACACAAAGGATAAGTGCTTGAGGATATGGACACCCCATTCTCCATGATGTGGTTATTACGCATAGCATGTTTGTATCAAAACATGCCCTATACCTCATAAATATATATACTTTACCCACAAAAATTAAAAACTAAAAATTAAAAAAACCCCAAAGGTCTGCCACTGTGGTCATGTCTAGAACAGATTTCAGGATTTCTAATAATTGGATCAAACCAATATACACCGTGGTTATGCTCTGTAATTGTAAGGCAATTTGGAGCATTGCATATGTTAAAGAAAAGATTACTACAGCCAGGCTTGGTGGCTCACGCCTCTACTCCCAGCACTTTGGGAGGTCGAGGCAGGCAGATTACCTGAGGTCAGGAGTTCAAGACCAGCCTGGCCAACATGGTGAAACCCCATCTCTACTAAAAATATAAAAATTAGCTGGGTGTGGTGGCGTGGGACTGTAATCCCAGCTGCTTGGGAGGCTGAGGCAAGAGAATCACTTGAAACTGGGAGGCGGAGGTTCCAGTGAGCCGAGATCACACCACTGTACTCTGGGCAACACAGTGAGACTCCATCTCAACAACAACAAAACAGATTACTACAGAGCATAAGAAAAAGTAGTAAATAATAAGTAAACAGTGAAAACACTATTCTGCATCTTAGAATATTTTTTGACATTCCACTTTTGGTTTCCTTAAATATTCAAATATTGGCTGGGCGCAGTGGCTTATGCCTGTAATCCCAGCACTTTGGGAAGCCGAGGCGGGCGGATCATGAGGTCAGGAGAT
>NW_012103587.1:446529-447920 GCF_000951045.1 Mandrillus leucophaeus
AGCCTCCCGAGTAGCTGGGACTACAGGCGCCCGCCACCTCGCCCGGCTAGTTTTTTGTATTTTTTAGTAGAGACGGGGTTTCACTGTGTTAGCCAAGATGGTCTCGATCTCCTGACCTCGTGATCTGCCCGTCTCGGCCTCCCAAAGTGCTGGGATTACAGGCTTGAGCCACCGCGCCTGGCCTCTTTTTCTTTTTTTTTAAGACAAGGTCTTGCTGTGTTGCCCAGGCTGGAGTGCAGTGGCACAATCACAGCTCACTGCAGCCTTGACCTTCTGGGTTTAAGCAATTCTCCTGCTTCAGCCTCCTGAGTAGCTGGGCCTACAGGTGTGGGCCACTACGACTGGCCCATTTTTGTATCTTTTGTAGAGATGAGTTTTCACCATGTTGCCTGCCCAGGCTGGTCTCAAATTCCTGAGCTCAAGCAATCTGCCCACCTCGGCCTTCCAAAGTGTTGGGCTTACAGGCGTGAGCCACTGCGCCTGGCCTGTGTTCTTTCTCTTTGGCATCTTAATAGATAGGACATCTTCCAGATTGTGGTCATGTGGGCTTCTTCCTGTACATAATTTTCAGCTTCTTTGGGGGATGCCTACCATCTTTTCGATATGATCGCACCCCCTAGCCCATTGATTTTTATCTGTTATACAGCAGAGGCTGCTAAGCCACTTCTTTGAAGATCCAGATAGTCAATATTTTAGGGGTTTGGACAATTTCTCTGCAATGACTCAACCTGTCATTGTTGCAATAAAGTATCCCCCAGATAATACATTATGAACAGGTATGGCTGTGTCCAATAAAACTTTATTTATGGATGCTGAATTTGAATTTCATATCGTTTTCTTGAGTTATATAGCATTATTGTTCTTTTGCTTTCCTTTTAATCATCTAAATCATTTTCTTCTCTTCATGTAAAAGCTGTTCTTCGTTCATGGGTATAGACCAAAGCAGTTTATGGACTGTAGTTTGCAGAAGGCTGCCAGTCAACCTAGATTTCAAGTTATACCAACGATATTAGTCCATTTTGCTATAAAGACACTGGGTAATTTGTTAGAAAAGAAATTTAATTGGCTCACAGTTCTGCAGGCTGTACAGGAAGCGTAGCCTTCCTGGGAGGTCCCAGGAAACTCCCTATCATGGCGGAAGGCGACGTGGGGGCAGGCATCTCACATGGTGGGAGCGGGAGCAAGAGAGAGTGAAGGGGGAGGTGCTGCCCACTTTCACATGAGCAGATCTCCCGAGAACTCACTCAGCATCACCAGGACAGTCCCAAGAGGGGTGGTGCAAACCATTCACTGGAATTCCGCCTTCATGATCCAATTGCCTCCCAGCAGGCCCCACCTCCAACACTGGGGATTACAGTGCAGTATGAGATCTGGGGAGGACACAGATCTGC
>NW_012103587.1:448535-450190 GCF_000951045.1 Mandrillus leucophaeus
AAAAAAAAAAAAAAAAAAGTATATAAAAATAAATGTTTATGTATAGTAATTTATGTATTATATTTATAATTTATATAAATTGTCTGTGTAGAACGAGATGAAAAATGTTATTTTCAAGGACAAAATGACAGTTGCTTGAATTCTTTGACAGGTCAAACAGAAATATTTGGAAGTGGGTAGGACGATGAAGGAGTATGAAGACAGGAAGTACGAGCAGTGGATGGAGGCGACGGAGCAGGTGCTGCCGGCCCTCATGAAGAAGAGCCTTTTGACCAAGGTGCGGTGCCCACGCCCTCATTCCAGATTGCCACGTGAGACCGTGGCGTCTGCCACATTTTCTCAAGGCTTGATTTGTTGACATTCATGAAGTTGGGTCACTTTCCAGAATCAAAGACAAAGAAGGGCTAGGGAGGGAGGAGAAAGGAAAGCGTGGAGATGGCACGATGCCATGGTTAGAACGTGGGCTGGAAACGGGCAGCCCTACTGACTCCTTGGGCAAGTGGCTGAACACCAAGCCTCCGTTTCCTCATTTATGAAATGTGTTTTATAAATCAGATGATGTAAACAAGCAAAGGGCTGGTTGAGTCATATATGAAACAGAGCTGACAGTTGGCCCTCTTTAACCTGCAGAAAAATGCCCCGATTCATCCTCTTCTTTAGCGCTGGGCCTGGCACTTAGCGAATGCTCCATGAATGAACACCTGCCAGTAGGGAGGAAAGATGCGGCCTGGCAGTTTTAGGTCTTTGGTTCCTGAAATCCTGATGTAGGGACCAAAGCAAGTGGAGGGGGCCAGGTGGGACCCCTAGGGAACAGGTGTGCTCAGATCCAACCAAAGAGGCAACTGTTCCATGTCAGATTTTCCAGTGTTTCAAGGCAGAAGGGATTTTTAGGTGAAACTGCTCCATTTTCAAATGCTGGCGACTGAATTGATTCTTTAAAATCTCTGTTCACCAAACAAAGTACATATTCCAGCCGGTTCCAGCCAGCACCCCCGTCTGTTGGGGACCAAGGGCCCAGTGTTGATCTTTTTCATGTTCACTGTTGGTGTGGGTTGTGTTGATCCAGCTGTCTCTGGGACTGTCCTGGCCGTGCTGATGGAATGTCTCTCCACAGTCTTCCACCGCTGCGGAGGAGCCTTGGACTTCAGAAAGGGGAGCTGTTTTTGCAATCAACTTTTCACCTGCTCTCAGGGAGATTATTAATGAAACGAAGTACTTAGAGCAGCTGGGGTTCACTGTCCCTGAATTAGCAAGAAATGTTGCGCTCCAGGAAGACAAATTCCTTAGGTAAAAACATTCTTCTTTTAAATTAGCAGTAAGCTTTTCGGTCTTGGGACCCCTTTACACTCTTAAAAATTATTGAGGACCCCTCCGAAAGGTTTTGTTCTTGTGGATTTTATCCTGATGAATTCTTGCCACGTTAGAAATAGAAGCTAAGCACTGGGCGTTGTGGTACTACCTGTAGTCCCAGCTACTCGGGAGGCTTAGGTGGGAGGATTCCTTGAACCTGGGAGAGTTGAGGCTGCAGTGAACCATGATTGCACCACTGCACTCCAGCCTGGGAGACAGAGCGAGACCCTGTATCCAAAAAATAAATAAATAAATAAATAAATAAATAAATAAATAAATAAATGAATGAATAAATAATAAAAGAA
>NW_012103587.1:450481-459481 GCF_000951045.1 Mandrillus leucophaeus
AAAAAAAAAAAAAAAAAAGAAAAGTTTAAAATAAGGATCAAAGGATCAACAATAGTAAACCTATTTCATGTAATATAAATAACATCTTCAATGAGAAGTAACCAATATTTTCCAAAAAAGAAAGTTAATGAGAAGCGTGATGTTTTAAATTTCTGCAAATCTCTTGGTCAAGGTTGGTCTTGATCGAGACCATGGTCTTTTGTAATCTCTTGACTGCAAAAGCTTTTGATGAACTTAAAGGTGGTCTCCTCAGGTTTATGACATTCCTGTTGTGTGCAGGTACACAGATGGGATACAGCGCATGTTGGATCATTATCACACGCTCATAGGAACATTAAACGAGGCAGAGTCCGTGCTTCTCAACGACCATTCCCAGGAGCTACTCCGAGTGTTTCGGTCTGGATATAAGAGGTTGAACTGGAACTCACTGGGTAACGTCATTCATCTGTTGATTGCCTTTTACACTTGGGGATGCAAAGTGATTCTTTTAGGTTGTTTTATTTGAATTACCATTTTCATATGTTTATAGACACAATTAACAATTTTTGAGGGTTAAGAAATACACGTTGTGGAACTTAGAACTCATCTCCAGGCTGTCGTTGGGATGAAGATAAGAGGGGTGACGTTTTCACACTCTGCAGACCCAAAGCACATTTCTCCAAAAAGAAGGTCACCTTTACTTTTTTTTTTTTAATTAAAAATTCAATTTGGAGGTAATTATAGATTCACATGCAGTTGTTAAGAATTACTACAGAGGGAGCCTTTGTAACCTTTAGTCATTTTCCCGAAGTAGTAACGTCTTGCAAAACTAGAAGATCACAACCAGGATACTGACACTGATACAGTCGAGATAGAGAGCATCTTCACACCACAGCGAGTACTGTCAAGGCCACTTCCCTCCCGACCTTGCCCTCTCCTTAATCCCTGGCAACCAGGAATCTTTATTCAGTTTCTATAATGTTGTCATTTCAGGGTGTTATATAAATGAGATAACATATAGCCCTTTTTTGAGTTGGCTTTTCTCGCTCAGCCTAAGTCTTCAAAGATCTGCCCTTGTTGTTGCATGTGTCAACAGTCTGTGGATTCTTGAAGAATACTCCACGATATCAATGTACCATAGTTTGTTCAGCCTTTCACCTCTTGAAGGACAGCTAGGTTGTTTCCAATTTTGGCTCTTATGAATAAAGCTGCTATAAACATTTGTATACAGGGTTTTGTGTGAACATGAGTCTTCACTTTTTCTGGGATAAATGCCCAGGAGTGCAGTTGCTGAGTTGCACGGTAGTTGTGTATTTAGTTTAAGGTTGTTGTTACTGTTGTCGTATTGAGATGGAGTTTCGCTCTTGTCACCCAGGCTGGAGTGCAGTGGCGTAGTCTCGGCTCACTGCAACCTCCACCTCCTGGGTTCAAGCGATTCTCCTGCCTTAGCCTCCCAAGTAGCTGGGATTACAGGTGCCTGCCACCACTCCTGGCTCACTTTTGTATTTTTAGTAGAGACAGGGTTTTGCCATGTTGGCCGGGCTGGTCTCGAACTCCTGGCCTCAAGTGATCCATCCGCCTTGGCCTTTCAAAATGCTGGGATTACAGGTGTGAGCCACCACGCTCAGCCTTTTTTTGTTTTTGTTTTTGTTTTACTGTCATGCTGTCTTACAGGGTGGCTGTGCCATTTTACATTTCCATCATCCATAGATGAGTGACTCAGTTTCTCCACATCCTGGCCAGTTTTGCTGTCACTTTTTTTTTCTTTAATGTTGGCATTCTGATAGCTGTGTCATGATACCTCATGGTTCTGATTTGACTTCTGTAATGGCTAATGGTGTTGAGCATCTTTTCATGTGCTAATAAGCACAAATATGTCAAGTGTGTGGCTTCTTCAGCAACATGTCTTTTTCTGTCTTTTGCCTATTTTCTAATTAGATTGTTTGTTTTCTTCACTGTTGAGTTTTGAGCATCCTTTGTAGACTCTAGATACTCGTCCTTTAGTGGATATGTGGTTTGCAGATATTTTCCCCTTCTCTGTAGCTTTTCGTTTCCTTCTTATAGGAGGGCCTTTGGTAGAGCAAAAGCTTTACATTTCAACTAAGTCCAACGTATCCATTTTTCCTTTAATGGGTTCTACTTTTGCTCTCAAGTCTAAGAATCATAAGTTTTTTTCTCGCCTGTGGTTTTTGTTTCTAAAAAGGTTGTACTATCGTGTTTCACAGTACAGCCTATGATCCATTTTGGGGTTTTTATTTTTATAAAGTGAGACTGATCATAAGTACTTAGCCCGAGTTCACTGTTCATGTTCTTGCTGTTCATCTAAGCTCCAGGCCAGAGGAGGTTGCAGGCAGGTGGTGTGGAGTGGAGGGTTCACAGAGCTCCAGCAATGAGAAGATAGCACGGTTGATAGTCCCTTTCTCCCCATGGTGCTGCAGCCAGGACTGTGTAACATTTGAATAGAAGAAATGCATTGCTTGGTTGATTCTGGGCTCCAGAGTCCTTGTCCCAGTGCCTTAGGGTTCAAAGTGGATCTGCGTCACCCCAAAGACCCAAGGGGTTGGAATGAGCAGGGTCTTTCCTAGGAAGGGATGCCAGTATTAACGTCACAGACATTGGTAGGGGGGATGTGGAAAGACAGGGTTGGAAGCCAGATGTCTTTCTTTCTTTCTTCAAAGGTATTGGTGACTATATAACTGGTTGCAAACAGGCCATTGGGAAATTTGAGTCTCTCGTCCACCAGATTCATAAGAATGCAGATGACATTTCTTCCAGGCTGACATTAATAGAGGCCATAAATCTCTTTAAATATCCAGCTGCTAAAAGCGAGGAAGAACTCCCAGGTAGATCTGACTTCTGGGCTCTCCAGTTATGGAATTAATGAAAAAATATATTGTATACACATGCACGTGTATATATATATGTATCTATAAATACACATATGTATTTGTATATTCCATGAATGGCATAAAACCATTTCTAATGCTCTCAGTCATTTACTTGAAAGAATCATGGGTAGCTATTACTTTTTGTCATGTTTTCTATATTGCTTAGTTTAACCAATTCATGTTTGTTTGTTTGTTTTCTGAGATGGGGTCTCACTATGTTGCCCAGACTGGTCTTGAACTCCTGGCCTCAAGTGATCCTCCCACCTCAGCTGTGAAAGCCTATGGTACTTTGTTGATAACTTTGTAACAGTAAAGCGAGTTGCGATTTTTATGGGCTCACATTTACTTGTTCAAGAAAGATACTTTAAGTGGTCTTAGACTAGCCAAAAAGGAATTCAAGATATGTCAACAAGGAATTGAAGAAAAACAAGATTGCCTAAAGCTATAAAAGCCACCTTCTGGATGGATGTAGCTGGTTGTCATTGATTTGTTGCTTAGCGTGTGTTCTGATACTGACTTGTGTTCTGCTCTGGGCCGAGGTTGGAGGCTGGTTTTGTTGTTTTGAAGACACACAGCTCATGTTTGGATTGCCTTCTCAGTGCCGTCCTTTCCTGTGTTCATGGACAGCTCTAAAAGACGTCTTTGTCTCTAGGTGTGAAGGAATTTTTTGAACACATTGAGCGAGAAAGGGCCAGAGACGTGGACCACATGGTCCGGTGGTATCTTGCCATTGGACCGCTGCTGACTAAAGTTGAGGGCCTGGTCGTCCACACCAACACAGGCAAGGCCCCCAGGCTGGCCTCCTACTACGAATACTGGGAAAAGAAAATTTATGAGGTCCTGACAAAGCTCATTCTGAAGTAAGTCCATCTTGTCGCATGTTTTAAAATGGTGTGTGTAGATTAAAACAGTTGACAAATATGGACAGTTAGAGGGGGTGGCAAGGTGGAGAATGAAAATCAGATGGACGGTCACATGGCTTTCTGGCTGAAGGGCACTCACAGAGTGGAGGGATGACCTTCATGATCTTGTGAGGACCCTCAACATTCCAGAAAAGAAAGGATCCCTCTCCCCACCTCAGCTGTCTGAAACTTGTGAGCTTGTGTTCAGCTGGCAGCAGAGAATCACTGTCACTCAATACTGACCAGAATCCCAGAGGACTCCCCCGTTCATGTTGAGAGTGACAGACGTGAAGGACACAAGGACACACGACCTATTCCCTCTTCTGCTGGTTTCAAGTCGACCCCTAGCTAGCGCGGTCTGTGCGTGTTGAATGCCTGTTGCATGTGCCAGCCTCTGACACGCCAGACTCTGTCCCTTCCCTCCTGGGCCTCACCCTCAGCAGCCCAGCCAGGCCAGCTGGAAGCTGAGTGCCTGGACCCCATCGCGTTGGTGGCCCACAGACTGTTCTGGGTGTAAGGCTGATAGTTTAGAATCATTCTAGGAAACCAGCCTGTGAAATCCATCACCGTTACTATTACATCTATATTGTCAAGAGCAGTGTTCATTTTATCACGCAATGTCTTCCTTATGAAGGGAACTCCAGAAGAAATGACTCTAGTCCCTTCTTTGACCCCAGCCTCACATTTTTCTTTTTTATTTTTTGCTTTCATTTTCTTGTTTGGTTTTTATATGATATGGACTCTATGAATTGTTGACTTCATAGCTTTCCCTTTCACTTTGGCTGCTAGGAAGCTTAGAACCAAATTTGTAGCCTAAATGCAGCAGTACTTATGATTATGATTTGTATTTTTAGTCTCATCCGAACACGTAGGAAAGCTCACCTTGCACCATGTTCTGTGCTGGACTCTTTCCAATCCTCATCCCTGTTTTACAGAGGAGGATACAGAATCTTGGCAGGTTAAGTGACTTGCCTGGGACCACACAGCCAGTAAGAGAAAGGGCTGGGATTTGAACCTGGGCAGTCTGACTCCAGTATCATTTCCTGAAATGGTGTCTGATTAGTGTCTTCTTCCTTTCTTATTTTACCCCACTTTGATTTTAGGATCTCTTACTGCAGTTAAAGTATCTTTGTGAGCTGCTAAAAATCTCTTTTGGGATAATACACTGAAAAATAAAAACTTTTGGTCTTCTTTTCTGGGCCCAGTTTGGCAAACTTCTCTTAAGTTGATCCTTTAAATAACTCTGTTTTCTACGTATTTCATTTATTCTCTGTTACTGCTTTTAACTTAGATTCCTAAAGCAGTCCCTTACATGGAGCTACCTCCTATAATGTTTCCCTTACTAACATGCTATGTTTTCTTTTGATCCATTTATTAACTCATTCATTCATCTGTTCATCCATCCATCTATTCATTCACTCATCCATCCACACATTCATCCACACATCCGTCCATCCATCCATCCATCCATCCATCCATCCATCCATCCATCCATCCATCCATCTATTCATTCACTCATCCATCCACACATTCACCCACACATCCGTCCATCCATCCATCCATCCATCCATCCATCATCCATCAATCCATCCATCTATTCATTATTCACTCATCCATCCACACATTCATCCACACATCCGTCCATCCATCCATCCATCCATCATCCATCAATCCATCCATCTATTCATTCACTCATCCATCCACACATTCATCCACACATCCATCCGTCCATCCATCCATCATCCATCAATCCATCCATCTATTCATTCACTCATCCATCCACACATTCATTCACACATTCGTCCGTCCGTCCATCCATCCGTCCATCCATCCATCCATCCATCATCCATCCATCCATCTATTCATTCACTCATCCATCCACACATTCATCCACACATCCATCCATCCATCCATCCATCCATCATCCTTCAATTCATCCATCTATTCATTCACTCATCCATCCACACATTCATTCACACATTCGTCTGTCCGTCCATCCATCCGTCCATCCATCCATCCATCATCCATCCATCCATCTATTCATTCACTCATCCATCCACACATTCATCCACACATCCATCCATCCATCCATCCAAGGTTTAGTAAAGCCTGCCCTGCGCTGACTGTTGGATTAGACTCTGGTCACAGACAAGGCCCCTGTATCCTTGCAGTTTCTCTAACCTCATAGAAAAGGCAGGACACAGGGAAACAGACGTAAAAGAGATGAGTTCTGTAAAAGAAATAAAGCAGTATGGTGTTCTGGGGAGAGAATGGAGATGCTGCTGTAATTGGGTGGTCAAGAAAGGCCATGGAAATGCCACATTTTAGTAGAGACCTGAAGATGAGGAGTGAGCTGAAAGTGGGAAGAGCTTTCTGGGGGAAGCTAAAAACTGCTGTGAAGACCCACAGGTGGGCCTTTGGTCAGTGCAATAAACAGAAAGAAGGAAGGATGAGATTGAAGGAGGGGATAATGCTGGAGAGGCTGGCAGGGGTGGATCAGGTCACAGGCAGCCTGGGAAGAAGCCATGGCAGGGAGCTTGCATTTTATCCGGACAGCCATGGGAGGCTGCTGGACTGTTTTCAACTGGAGAGAGAGGAGGAGAGGGAGGAAGAGAGAAACAGGAAGAGGGAGAGAGAGAGAGAGGTGGAGAGAGAGGGAGAGGGAGAGAGAGAGAGAGATAGGGACGGGGGGAGAGGGAGAGAGGAAGGGAGAAGCCTGGAGAGGGAGAGAGAAACAGGACGAGGGAAGGAGAGAAGTGGAGAGAGAGGGGAGAGAAAGAAAAGGGGAGGGAAAAGGAGAAGAGGGAGGGAGAAGGCGAAGGAGGGAGGTGGAGGGAGAGGGAGAGGGAGAGAGAGAAGGGAGGAGGGAGAGGGAGGAGTTAGATGTTTTTGTTTTGTTTTGTTTTTTGAGACAGGGTCTCACTCTGTCGCCAAGGCTGGAGTGCAGTGGCATGTTCACGGCTCACTGCAGCCTCGACCTCCCCATCTGAAGCAGTCCTCCCACCTCAGCCTCCAAAGTAGCTGGGACCACAAGTGTGTGCCACTATGCCCAGTTAATTTATTTTAATTTTAGAGACAGGGTCTTGCTATGTTGCCCAGGCTGGTCTCAAACTCCTGGGCTCAAGTGATCCTCCCACCTCAGCCTCCCAAAGTACTGGGATTACAGGTGTGAGCTGCTGTGCCCTGCTAAATATTTTAAAATAGTGTCTCTGGCTGCCATATGAATTACTGGATGGAGGTGGGCAGGGGGAGGGGAAACAGGGAGACTAGGCTGGAGGCTGATGAAGTTTCATCCCTGGGTGTCACATCTGCTTTGGTCTTGGAAAGGATGGAGCTGGTGGGGCAGTCTGGGTGGGGATGTGAGTACTCCTTTTTCCTTACCAGAGTTGAGCAGCTTTTGGAAGTCATTATTATTTAACTATTTTCCAACCAAAAGTTAACTCAGTTTTCCAAAAGTAGAAATGAACTATTTGTATAAATTTAGGGTAAAAAAAGAATATTTTAAATAAGACTCACTCCAGCCTGTCCAGGACAGCTTCGCAGTATGCCATTGCCTGTACCTGTGATTTTTGTGGCCCTTGTCATTTCTGTCCATTGCTTGGCGTATTTCACTCTAGTGGGTTACTGAGTCTTTCTCATCAACCCCTCTTAGGAATTTGCAGTCTTTTAATTCTTTGATCCTTGGAAATGTCCCTCTGTTCCAAACTGAAACCATTCTGACGGCTCCTGAGATCATCCTTCATCCCAACACAAATGAGATCGACAAGATGTGCTTCCATTGTGTCCGGAATTGTGTGGAGATCACCAAGGTAAGAGTGGAGGTGCCTGCGTCCTTGCTCAGATGGCGTCTCAGGATGCCTCCGCCTCCCACAGTGCTGGGACTACAGGCATGAGCCACTGCCCGCAGCCCAAGGTGGAATTCTTGGCTTCCTGCCTTGTGACTTGGTCATCCCCCAGTTTTCCCCACTTCAGAAAATGGCACCAACATCAACCCAATTGCTTGAGCCAGAAACTCGTCCTTGTTTCTTTTTCTCTCACCCAGCCCTGCCGAGCCCATCGGCAAGTCGTCCAAACATACCTCCCATCTGTCCTCTTCTCTCCTGTCCCCCCAGTACCTTCCTATCCCAAGTGGCCATCACCGCTCTCGTGGACTGTCTCGGTGACTTTCCAACAATTCATTCTCCACCACAGGTGGTCAGAATTACCTTAAACAAATACAAATCAGGCCAGGTGCAGTGGCTCATGCCTGTTATCCTAGCACTTTGGGAGGCTGAGGTGGGAAGATTGCTTAAGCCCAGGAGTTCCAGACCAGTCTGTACAACAAGGTGAGACCCCCATCTCTACCAAAACTAAAATAAATTAGCTAGGCGTGGTGGTGCACACCTGTGTTCCTAGCTACTTGGGAGACTGAGGTGGAGGATTGCTTGAGCCCAGGAGTTCAAGGGTACAGTGAGGTATGGTTGCACCACTGCACTCCAGCCTGGGCAACACAGCAAGACCCTGTCTCTGAAAACAACAACAACAACAACAACAACAACAACAACATATCATTTCGTGTCATCCCTGATGTAAACTGCCCCACCCACCCCATGACTTAATTACACTTAGAACATAATCCAGATATCTTTGTGTGGTCTATGAGGCCCCCATGCTCTAGCCCCTGGCTGCCTTTCTGATCTCAGTCCTACAAGGATCATGCTCCCTCACACTGCAGCTTGACTGGCTGCCTGATTTTACCCCCAGCAGGTACCGTGGGTTCCTCTTGCAAGGATTTCCGTAGCTGTTCCCTCACCTGGAACATTCTGCTCCCTTGACCTTCTTGTCCTCTCTCTCCCATCGGCCCCATCCCATCTTCTTCCTACCACGTACCACTCTCCGACTTTTTCTTATTTTTTCCCTTGCTTTTGTATCTATTGATCCTATCAGGCCACTAGAATGTAAAGGGATCCATGGGCATACCGACCTTGAGTGTTTTGTTCCCTTTAGAATCCCCAGCACCAAGAACACCTGGCACACAGTTGGTTCTCAGTAAATGTTTTTTGAATGAACATCTGCTGGCAGATAACCCAAAGTTTATGTCTTACCCCAAACTGGAAAACAGAGCTGTCCTTGTAGGTATGGGCATGACTCCCGCAGCACGCTGGCATCTTCCTCTTCACTTGGCTTCTGCAGCAAGTCAGACATGTTTCAGGCATTTTTAGGGGCATAAAAGTAAGTATAGAAATCAGAAT
>NW_012103587.1:460091-466377 GCF_000951045.1 Mandrillus leucophaeus
AGGAGTTGGAGCTCGCAGTGAGCTGAGATCGCACCACCGCACTCCAGCCTGGGGGAGAGAGCGAGACTCTGTCTCAAAAAAGAAAAAAAAACTGATGAATAAACAGTACATGTTTTATAATCCATGCTAAGACAGTTATTTATTAAGCCTCTGTTACATAAATTCTCTTATAGGTGCTATATCTTATAGGTGCTATGTATGTTTCCTTTGTAAGGGAAACAGCAATTTTTAAGGGGTACATAAATAGGAAAGTTGGCTTGTAAAACATTATGAATATTAATCACAATATTTCATGCCAACTTAACTTTCCTCCTTACTAATAGATGGATTTGAGGCTTGTAGTGAAGCCTGTATTATTTTAGTTTCATAAGTTTCTTTTAAATGAGAAGAATTTTTACTTATTCTCTTAGATAACATTAGAAATGTATTTCGTTAAAAAGATCTCGGCAAATGAACATGCATGACTAGGCCACTTAATATGGTTGAACTCTTTCATCTTCAGGATTCCTATTTCATGGCAGAATATAATGAGCCGAAGTTTTAACTAGATTCTGAATTTTACCTCATCGACTAAGTGGAAAATGATAATATATTCACCTTCTAGTGCTGTCGGGAGGATTAAATTATATAACATGTGTGTACAGCTTAGTGCACTGTTTGGCAATCAGTAGCTCTGAATAAATGTTAGCGATTAGTGTTAGTATTACCTTTTTTTTTTTTTTTTTTTTGAGATGAATTCTTGCTCTTTTGCCAGGCTGAAGTGCAGTGGTGTGATCTCGGCTCACTGCAGCCTCCACCTCCCGGGTTTGAGTGATTCTTCTGCCTCAGCCTCCCGAGTAGCTGGGACTACGGGCATATGCCACCACGCCCAGCTAATTTTTGTATTTTTATTTTATTTTTTTGAGACAGAGTCTCGCTCTTTCACCCAGGCTGGAGTGCAGTGGCACAATCTCTGCTCGCTGCAAGCTCTGCCTCCTGGGTTCATGCCATTCTCCTGCCTCAACCTCCCCAGTAGCTGGGACCATAGGCGCCGGCCACCATGCCCAGCTAACTTTTTGTATTTTTTTAGTAGAGATGGGGTTTCACCATGTTAGCCAGTTTGGTCTCGATCTCCTGACCTCATGATCTGTCTGCCTCAGCCTCCCAAAGTGCTGGGATTACAGGCGTGAGCCACTGACCCTGGCCTAATTTTTGTATTTTTAGTAGAGACAGGGTTTCACTATTTTGGCCAGGATAGTTTTGATCTCTTGACATCGTGATCCGCCTGCCTCTGCCTGCCAAAGTGCTGGGATTACAGGTGTGAGTCACCACGCCCCACCTAGTGTTTGTATTACTATTATTAGTAATATTGGAAATAGAAGTATTAGGTCGGTGCAAAAATAGCTGTGGTTTTTACCATTAAAAGTATTGGCAAAACTGCAACTACTTTTGCACCAACCTATAGTAGCTGTTATTCACATTTTACAGATGGTGAGCCTACTGTTCAGAGAAGCAATGTGTAACATATCCATGGTTTGCTGTTAGAACTCACACTTGATTAAAACAGAGCCTTGGCCAGGCGCAGTGGCTCACGCCTGTAATCCCAATACTTTGGGAGGCTGAGGTGGGCGGATCATGAGGTCAGGAGATTGAGACCATCCTGGCTAACACGGTAAAACCCCATCTCTACTAAAAATACAAAAAATTAGCCAGGCGTGGTGGCGGGCACCTGTAGTCCCAGCTACTCGGGAGGCTGAGGCAGGAGAATGGCGTGAACCCAGGAGGCAGAGCTTGCAGTGAGCTGAGATTGTGCCACTGCACTCCAGCCTGGGCGACAGAGCGAAACTCCGCCTCAAACAACAACAACAACAACAACAAAACAAACAAACAAAAAGCAGAGCCTTAACTCTACAACAGGGAGATGTCAAATTAACAGATTTGTTCTGGGACACTAAGCAGTCAATTTGCCTGAATATGTGTTTTTTCCTCTGTATATATGGAAATAAAGGTTTTTAAAATTCATCCATAGTGTAGTTGGCTTTTATTTTATAACAAACCACTTCAAAACTTACTGGCTTAAAGCAATAATCATTTAACTCTGGGTTCTGTGGGCTGGGTTCCGCTGAGCAGTTCTTCTGGTCTTGGCTGGACTCACTCATGTATCTAGCAGTTGATGACCTCAAGCACAGCTCTGATGGCCGGCGGCTGGGATTCTCCTGTATATGGCCTTACGTAATGTAGTAGGCTAGCTCGAGCTGGTGGTTGCAAGGTTCTGAGAGAATGAGAGCAGAAGCCACAGGGCTTTCTAGAATCCTTGGTTTGAACTTGCATAACACCATGTCCACCCCTTTCCATTGGTCAAGTTAAGCCACAAGGCTTGCTCTGGAAGGGAAATAGGCTCCATCTCTTGATGAAAGGAACAAAGGATTATGGTAATTTTTAAAGTGATTTTCCATTACTGGCAAGACTTATTACTGAATACTAATATATACGTTGGAGGCAAAATAGATACTAAAATACTATCTTTTCTCCTAATTCTTACTTTGCCAGCATTTTGTTCGTTGGATGAATGGCAGCTGCATAGAATGCCCCCCTCAGAAGGGGGAGGAAGAAGAAGTTGTTATAATAAACTTTTACAATGATATCTCTCTGAACCCTCAGATAATTGAACAAGCTGTTATGATCCCCCAAAATGTCCACAGGATTCTGATCAATCTTATGAAGTATCTACAAAAATGGAAGCGGTATCGACCTCTCTGGAAATTGGACAAAGCTATTGTGATGGAGAAATTTGCCTCCAAGAAACCTCCTTGTGTAGCATATGATGAAAAATTGCAGTTCTATTCCAAGATAGCCTATGAGGTTATGCGCCACCCTCTAATTAAGGATGAGCATTGCATCAGACTTCAGCTCGGGCATCTGGCAAACACAGTGCAGGAAAATGCCAAGTCCTGGGTGATTTCGCTTGGAAAACTTCTCAATGAGTCAGCAAAAGAGGAGCTCTATAGTCTCCATGAAGAGATGGAGGTACTCAATCGCTGTGTGTAATTGAACTACTTTTCGTGTGAATTGGGTCTTCTTTTGCGTCATTACTGTTTTTTCTGTGTTTGCTTAGTGTTCTTTGTACTTTCTGTTATAGCACCTGGCCAAAAGCCTTAGGAAGATCCCCAATACCCTTGAAGATCTCAAGTTTGTCCTTGCAACAATTGCAGAAATTAGAAGTAAATCTCTAGTCATGGAATTAAGATACAGGGACGTCCAGGAGCGATACCGTACCATGGCAATGTATAACCTCTTTGTAAGTCAACTTGTATTTTCTTATGCATTTAACAATTGGATTGACCACTAATGACCTTTTTCAGAAATGCTTCTCAAGTATACTGCCATTGATTCATTTTCAAGTAAGTGACTTTAAGTAATACATTGTAAATGTAAAGCAATGCCACAGTTATTTAGAATAATGAAAATATAGAGTATTTTTCAATCTGTATGGCTCGAACGGATTGATCTGTAACTATACCGTTTCCATTCTCCCTCTTCCTTTCTTCTTTTTTTTGTGTTAATTTCCTTTAAAAGATAAAGAGCTATTGCAAAAATAAGAAGAAAGTGAAAGATTTAAGATGATAAAAGAAATCAGTAGAAGATAATTCAATCAGTCTTGCTTTGTTTAGGGTTGTTAAATTTGGGTTCTCAGGATCTTTCAAAGTCAGGGATGAGTTTTAGGATTTCTGGGTTCCCCCTGAAATTATATGGAAATTTTATATACTGTACGTTTTTCTGATGATGAAAGAATCTCAAGTTTTTGGCCCAGGTCTACTGCTCAGCAAGGGCGTTTGAGAGCGCCACATCCTAACCACTAGGCTGCAAGGGGCCTGGTGTTTGAAGCAGTCGAGCAACAGAAATGCTGAAAGACAAACTTCATACACATCCTGATTTATTCATAGCAATTTGTTTCTCTTCTCTAGTTTGTATTTCTCCCTCAACCAGGTAGATTTTGTCAGACTTTGCTTTACCGGCTTACATCACAGAAATAATAGAAGAATCGCTGCAACAAAGGATTTTACACTAAGTGTGTAATGAGTCACACTCAAAAAATGAATCAGAATGTCAAATTCCAACAACAACAAAAACAACAAAACAGCGACAATTGAGATTTTGATTGTGATTGCATTGATCCTGTAGATTAATCTGAGGCAAATGGACATCCTGTCGTATTGCGTTTTCCTATCCATGAACATGTTCGCTCTCTCTCTATTTAGGTCTTTAATGTCTCCCCGTAAAGATTTATAATTTTCCCCATAGAGACCTTACCTATTTTTTGCTGGATTTATTGCTAGGTACTTGATATTTTTAGATGCTCTTGTAATTGGTATCTTTAATTTTTATTTTAATTATTTTATTTTTTATTGTTATGTAGAAAGACAATTCATATTTGCATTCTACTTTTTTATGATCAGTAATTATTAATTTTAATCATTTATTTATCCACAGATTATTTTGGATTTTCTAGGCACACCATTATATAAACTGTGAATATTGACAGTTTCATTTCTTCTTAATTTTTAAATATTTTGTTTCTTTTTCTCACCTTATGACTCTAGCTAGGAATTCCTGTACAAGGCTGGATGAAAGGGGAGGTAGGGGAAACCCATGTCTTGTTCTTAGTCTCAGAGGAAAAGCTTTTGGCACTGTATCATTAAATATGGTAATTGCCGTGTGGTTTATTAGATTAACTCTAATACAATAAGAGAAATATACAGTTGTGTATATTTAACACAATGGGGATATGTTCTGAGAATGTGTCAATGGGCAATTCCATAATTGTGCAAACATCATGGAATGTACTTATACAAATCTAGATGATATAGCTACTACACACCTAGGCCATATGGTAGAACCTATTTCTCCTAGGCTGCAATCCTGTGTAGCAGGTACTGTGCTGAATACTATAAGTAATGTAATGTAATAGTAAGCATTTGTGTATCTAAACATATCTAAACATAGTAATGGTGCAGTAAAAATACAGTATTATAATCTTATGGGAATACTGTCATATATGCAATCCATTTTTGTCCCAAAACATCATTTTGTTGCTCTTTAATCTTTGACAAAAAACCAGTGACTGTCTTTGGTCATTGTCCCTGGTTCCTGACACAAAGCTTCCAAAACACTTGTAATTTCCTGAGTGACAGGGGTCACAGGAACAGATGTTTTGTTACAATATTGTTCTTTGTCTCTGGTTCCTGGCACACAGCTTCTCAAATCCTTGAACTCTGGAGTGATAAAAGTATCTTGTGTACGCAAGTGAAATGACTGGTGGCTGGGAGCCCTAGACAGCTTCAGCGTGGGGGATGGTTGCCAGAAAGATCAAGGCATAAATTATTTCGAGGTTTGGAGCTTTCAGACGTCCATCCTCGCCACCCTTGGGGAGGGAAGAGGGGCTGGAGATTGGAGATCAACAAAGGCTAGTGATCTAATCAGCCATGCCTATATAATGAAATCTCCATGAACATCCCTAAATTATGGGATTTGGAGAGCTTCCAGGTTGTTGACTACACCAAGGTGCTGGGAGAGTGGTGTGCTCAGAGAAGGCATGGAGGCTCTGTGCACCCCCCAGCCCCATACCTTAGCTTATGCATCTCTTTCATTTGGCTGTTGCTGAGTTGTGTCTTTTATAATAGATCAGTGATGGTAAGTAAAGTGTCCTGAGTTCTGTGAGCCATTTCAGCACATGGTCAAATGTGAAGGAGATGTGTGTGGGGGAACCCGTGATTTTGTAGGCAGGTTGAACAGAAGTCTGTGTACCCTAGGCACCCAATACTTGCAACTGGCATCTGAAGTGAGGGCACCCTTATGGGACTTACGCCTGCATTTCTATTGAGTATAGGCCTAGACATGAAGTTGCTGGGTTATAGGAATCCACATGTTCAGCTTTACTAGATTCTGCTAGTTTTCCAAAGTGATAGTACCCTTTACACCCACACCAGCATGAATAAGGTTTCAATTGCTCCATATCCTTACAAATACCTAGTTTATTGATCTTTTGGAAACACCAGCTTTGGTTTTTTTTTTCTTTTTATCCTTTTTATGTGTGGATATTATTCCATCATCCTCTGGCCTCTATTGTTTTGATGGAGGAGTTGACTGTTAGTCTTTTTGTTGCTCCCTTTCAAGGTAGTCTAGTCTAACTAGTTTTTTTTTTTTTTTTTTGGTCTGCTTTTAAGATTTTTTTTCAGTCTTTGGTTTTCAGCAATTTTTTTTTGAGACAGAGTTTCCCTCTTGTTGCCCAGGCTGGAGTATAATGGCG
>NW_012103587.1:466737-467744 GCF_000951045.1 Mandrillus leucophaeus
ACCTCCGCCTCTCAGGTTCAAGCGATTCTCCCACCTCAGCCTCCTGAGTAGCTGGAACTACAGGCTCCTGACACCATGCATGGCTAATTTTTGTATTTTTAGTAGACAAGGGATTTCACCATGCTGTCCAGGCTGGTCTCAAACTCCTGACCTCAAGTGATCCACCCACCTCGGCCTCCAAAAGTGCTGGGATTATAGGTGTGAGCCTCTGTGCCCAGCCTAATATTTCTTTTTAACATTTCTTTTTCTTTTTATATTTACAAAGATACGGTCTCACTATGTTGCCCAGGCTGGTCTCAAACTCCTGAGCTCAAGGGATCCTCCTGCCTCAGCCCCCCCAAAGTACTGGGATTACAGGCATGAGCCACCATGTCTGGCCTTAATATTTCCATCAGTTTTTGAGTTGGTTTGAATCACCTAGCCTCCTGTTGCCAGCAGCAGAAGTCCCTGGGAGGTAACTATGACGATCAATTTCAGTTCCCAATTGCTGATCATTTATTGTTTATTCTGTTTTTTGTTTCTCCTAATTAGCCTCCTGATGCAGAGAAAGAACTGGCTGATAAGATTGAGAGCACGTGGTCCAATCTGTTTAATGATTCGGTGAATGTGGAGCATGCTCTTGGGGACATAAAGAGAACTTTCACAGAGGTGCCTTTCCAATTTCACTTCCTGAGTAAAGATACTGAAACATGTATTTGGGCTAAATTAATGTAACCTCGTTTTTCTCAGATTACTCGAGGCGAAATAATGAACTACAGAGTTCAGATAGAGGATTTTGCAAAGCGTTTTTACAGTGAAGGCCCTGGTTCTGTTGGTGATGATCTTGATAAAGGTAAGAATGTTCCTGTGGGTCTTACTGAGCGATCTGAATATCAAATGTTTGAGCATGTTTTGCTTAAGAATTTTATGGCAAGTGATTGTTGTGCCCTGATTTAAATATTTATTTCTTCCTCAAATACTTTTTTCTTGGCTCCTTTTAGTGGTCACATTAAAAAAAAAAAAAAAAA
>NW_012103587.1:468669-470363 GCF_000951045.1 Mandrillus leucophaeus
GTGTGCCACCATGCCTGGCTAATTTTTGTATTTTTAGTAGAGATGGAGTTTCACCATGTTAGCCAGGCTGGTCTTGAACTCCTGACCTCAAGTGATCCTCCTGCCTCAGCCTCCCAAAGTGCTGGGATTACAGGCCTGAGCCACTGAACCCAATCCTAAAATTCTTATTCTAAAGAGAATTTGGTAAATACCATGAGACAAAAAATACTGTGAGACAAACCAAAGACTGCTATGGCTTCCAAAGAAACGGGTGACGTTTGTTTAAGGATGCTCAAAAATGGCATCTGGGAAATGTGGCATTTGGCTAGATGATTGTGAGCAGGGATGTAGTGATGTAGAGTGGTGGTCGTCATTGGAATTGGGGGAGAAGCATAGAACTGGGAAATCAGAGTGGTAGGGGAGTTATTAGTAGGATGATGACATTCTCAAGGGGGCAGCAAAGCATGGTGATGTTGACCACAACGTAGACCAGCTCAGATTCCCTTAAAATAGTCTCATTTCTGAATGACCTGGTTGTGAGAATTAGACACAATTTTCTAACTGGAGGAGACTGGAGATGTCATTGGTCTTTTGGTTTTAGTTAGAATGGTGCCATGATTCTAAATTTGTCTTCCCGTGTGGTTTATGAGGATGAAATTATAATTGAGGTACATTATGCATGATTTCTTTTTCAATTTTGTATACCTTAAAATTGTATTTATTCATTTATTGGTGTATTTATTTACTAGGAGTAGAGCTTTTAGGTGTTTTTGAAAGAGAGCTGGCAAGGCATGAAAAGAGCCGTCAGGAACTGGCTAACGCTGAGAAACTTTTCGATCTTCCTATTACCATGTACCCAGAGCTGCTGAAAGTGCAGAAGGAAATGAGTGGGCTGAGGATGATTTACGAGCTCTACGAAGGACTAAAGGTGAGCATCTCCCCAAAACCAAAGGACTCAAGCTCACCGAAGGGGATGTAGGAATTACTTAGGCCCCGCAGACTTTGATGCCACCATAATTATGAGCTTGGGTTCGACTTCGTGGAAACGCTCATTTTGGCCGTGGGAGGGGGGATGGGGAGTGATTGCTTATGGGTACAGGGTTTCCATTTGGGATGTTGAAAAAGTTCTGGAAATAGGCCAGTTGCAGTGGCTCACACCTGTAATCCCAGCACTTTGGGAGGCCAAGGCGGGTGGATCACCTGAGGTCAGGAGTTCGAGGACAGTCTGGCCAATGTGGTGAAACCCCGTCTCTACTAAAAATACAAAAGTTAGCCAGGTACAGTGGCAGGTGCCTGTATTCCCAGCTGCTCAGGAAGCTGAGGCAGGAGAATCACTTGAACCTGGGAGGTGGAGGTTGCAGTAAGCCAAGATTGCGCACGGCACTCCAGCCTGGGCGACAAGAGCAAAACTCCATCTCAAAAAAACAAACAAACAAAAAAACTTCTGGAAATAGATAGTGGCGGTGGCTGCCTGACATTGTGAAAGTACTTGATACCATGCCATGGAATCGTACATTTTATTTTTATTTTTGAGGCAAAGTCTTGTTCTACCACCCAAGCTGGGGTGCAGTGGTGTGATAATAGCTCACTGCAGCCTCAAACTCCTGGGCTAAAGTGATCCTCCTGCTTCAGCCTGCAAAGCAGTCGGGACTACAGAGGTGCACAACCATGCCTGGCTATTCTTTTTTTATTTTTAGTAGAGGCAAGGTCTCGCT
>NW_012103587.1:471233-475309 GCF_000951045.1 Mandrillus leucophaeus
TGCAAATTCATGCTACTCATTCATTTATCTATTGACTTAGTTCTTTATAGCTCAGTGCTGTGCTGGTTGGAGTGTGGGGTCCAGAAAAGGAGTCATGTCTGCCCATTCCTGCCCTTCTTGAGCCCCTAAGGGAGACTGACTATGTTAGTCTGGGTTCTTGAGAAACAGAACCAATAGGAGATCTATGTGTTTATGTCTGTATCTGTCTATATCTAATTGGTATCTATACCTATATCTATATCTCATCTATATCTGTATTACATTATCTAATCTATATCTATCTGTATCTAATCTATATATCTATTTCTAATCTATATCTAATGCATATCTACATATCTCTATCTAATCTATACCTATATGTATGAGATTTATGATGAGGAATTGGCTCCCATGATTATGGAGGCTGGGAAGTCCCGCGATCTGCAGTTGGCAAGCTAGAGACCCAGGAGAGCTGATGGTGTAGGTTCTAGTCCGCGTCCAAGTCTGAATGCAGGAGAACACTGACGTCCCAGCTTGAAGACAGTCAGGCACAGAGAGTGCATTCTGCCTTCCTCAGCCTTTTGTTCTGTTCGGACCTGCAGTGGATTGGGTGAGGCCATCCATGTTGGGGAGGGCCACCTACTTTACTCAGTCCCCCGATGCAAATGCTCATCTCACTCAGTATCTCTCACAGACACACCAGCGTCCGCTTGACACACAAGATTCACCTTCGCACCGATATATGAACAAATAACCACGCCGCCAGGATGTGTGCTGGAAATGAGGTGGACAGAGTCCTGAGATTGCAGAGGAGGAAGGAGAGTGGCTCACTGGCCCAGGGAGTGCTGCTGAAGAGGTGGCCTGTGATGAGACTCTGAACCAGAACAGCCTTTTGCCTGGTGCAGAACAAGGCTTTCCAGGCAGAGGGTTGGGCAGGAGCAGAGATGGGAGATTTGAAGTTGTGTCGTGTGTCCATAACCTTTCCTCCAGACTGATGGCTTTACCAACCATGGATGCGCTGGAAAATGGGGTTGGGATGTGCGGAGCGGCGGTGGAGATGGAGATGGAGCCGTCAGAAGGGACTCTGGGCCCTTAGCGGGGGGATTGCAGGCAGGGGCTCCTTCAGGAGGTCACTCCCCCAGTGCTGGCAGGAGGGATGGCAGCTTGCATTTTAGGACAATTATGGAGGGAATAGACAGGAGAGAAGATTCCAGAGATGGGGTGGAAAGTGATGAGACTTGGTGCCTGCACTAGGCAAAAAATTCATAAAGTGAAAAACATACCCTCAGCTTTTAAAAGGAAAGGTTTCATGACAACTGAGAACAACCACACATATGTCAAAATAAGTGGTGTTTTAATTTTTAATTTTTCTGGGTTCCTAGTAGGTGTCTATATGGGATGCATGAGATGTGTTGACACGGGCCTGCAATATGTAATAATCACGTCACCGAGAATGGGGTGTCCATTCCCTCAAGCTTTTATCCTTTGTGTTACAAACAATCCAATTATGCTCCTGTAGTGATTTAAAGATACACAGTTCTTATTGACTCTAGTCACCCCGCCATGCTATCAAATACTAGGTCTTATTCATTCTTTCTGTTGTTTTTTTGTTTTGTTTTGTTTTTGTTTTTTTTTTTCTGTAGCAAAATAAGCATTTTAAAAAATCCAGTATTGAGACATGGCTTGGTCCCCCCACGCTACTCTGGTCTGTGGATGTTAAGGGACATTTCATCACCTGGAGTGACTTCCACTTTCCTTGAAATTTATTTTTTCCTAGCAATTGCTTTTCAAGGTTGTGTGTTGAGAAGATTCTCAGTGACACACTGGGTAGCTCCTGGGAGGCTGGGCAGGGGACTGTCGTCATAACCCCAGGGGATCCCGGGGTGGCAGTGTTGCAGCTTGGGAGGCATGGGTGGATTCTGGATGTGGTTTGCAGGTAGAGTCAGTGGGACCTCCTGGAGGTGTGGACGTGGGATGTGAGAGCAAAAGAACAGGGAAGACTCCAAGGTTTTTGCCTGAGGAGCCGGAAGGGTGGAGTCAACTCTTAAGGGAAGACTCCAGGAAGAGAAGGTCTGGGGATGGTGGTGAACGTCAGGAATTCAGGGCAAGGTGATGTCTGCTGGACATTCCTGTGGTGACGCTGAGGAAGCACTTGGATGTATTTGTCTGGAGCGCAGAGGAGAGCTGGAGGTGTGAATTGGGAGTGTCCAGGTGCAGACGGTACTGAGCTACCAGTTCAGATGGGCTTACCTGGTGCCTTCGTTTCCTGGGGCTGCCAGAACAAATGATTACGAATACAGACCAGGAGGCTGAAAACAACAGAAATGTATCTCCTCACAGTTCTGGAGGCCAGGGGTGCAAAATCAAGGTGCCTGCAGAGCCATGCTCACTCGGGGGGCTCCAGGAGAGGCTCCTTCCTGCCTCTTCCAGCTCCTGGTGGCTTTTGACTGTCCTTGGTGTTCCGTGGCTTGCGAATGCATCGCTCCTGTCTCTGCCTCCCTTGTTACATGGCTGTCTTCCCTCTGTACCTCTGTGTCTGTTTTCTCTTCTTATACGGACTCTGGTCATTAGATTTAGGGCCCACTCTAATCCAGTATGACCTCACCCTAACTACATCTGCAAAGACCCTCTTTCCAAGTGAGGCTTCATTCTGAGGTTCTGGGTGGATGTGCATTTTCAGGGGATGCTATTCAGCCCACTATACTTGGGAGTGGGGTGGGTGGAGAGAGGAGCGAGGGCTGAGCCTGGGTCTCTCCAACATTAAATGCCGTGAGAAGATGTCCCTAAAAAAGGAAAGACGAGGAGGAAGAGGAGTGGCCCAGGTGGTAGGAGAACAAACAGGTGAATGTGACATCTTGGAAACGTGTTTCCAGGAGGCAGGACTGGCCAACTGCACCAGATGCTGCTGATAGACTAGGTGAGAAGAGGATAGCAGATCGACCACAGCATTGCATATCATGGAGGCCACTGGTGACTGCAACAAGAAAGGATCAATGGAGTGTGGCCATGGAAGCCTAAATGGAGCGAAGCCAAGGGGTTTACCTGAGGGAAGAGAAAGCATGGTCCTTGCAGAGACTTCTGCATGAACGTTCGTAAACAGCATTGTTGGTAATAGCCCAATACTAGAAACAACCCAAATGCCCATGAAGTGAATGGATAAAGAAGCTGTGGCTCATCCACACCGCGGAATACTACTACTCAGCAAGGTAGAGGACTGAACCAGTTATCAGCGCATCCACGCAACAACACGGGCGACTCTCAGAATCATCCTGCTGAGCGAAAGAAGCCAGATACAGAGGAGTGCATATTGTATGATTCCATTTGTATAAAACCCTGGAAAATGCAAACGAATTTATGGTGGCAGAACGCAGATCCATGGTTAACTAGGGGTAGGGACAGGAGGAGAGGGATGGGAGGGGTGATGACACAGGAAAATGGGGCAGCTTTTGAGGCTGACGAATGAGTTCACTATCTTGATTGTGTTGGTGCTTTCACAGGCATACACATCTGTCAAAACTTTGCAGATTGTACCTTTAGTTATGGGCAGCTTATTATATACCAGTTAATCCTCAATAAAGTTATTAGAAAAATAGGCCAGGTGTGGTGGTTCATGCCTGTAATCCCAGCACTTTGGGAGGCTAAGACAGGAGGATTGCTTGAGCCCAGGAGTTTGAGGCCAGCCTAGACAACCTAACAAGACCCCCTATCTCTGCAAAATAAAATAAAAAATATCCATGCCTGGTGGTGCATGTCTGTAGTCTCAGCTACTCAGGAGGCTGAGATGGGAGGATCACTTGAGGTCAGGAGGTTGAGGCTGCAGTGAACTGTGATCACACCATTGCACTACAGCCTGGGTGGCAGTGAGACCTTGTCTCAAAAAAATAAAAAAGTAATTTTTACATTAAATCTCAGGAAAATATAACACAGAAAATCTTCTCTTTACAATCATCAAGTAGGAACATGTTTTATTCTCGCTTCTTAGCCTCAGCCTGATGGTTTGTAGACAGATTCTTGGATTAGTGATCTAAAGTGTAAATATTTTGTAACCTTAGCTGCTTTTATCAGGAAAAAGAAGCAAGTTATGACAGCACCTGAAT
>NW_012103587.1:475429-477212 GCF_000951045.1 Mandrillus leucophaeus
CACTGCCCTCCAGCCTGGGTTACAGAGTGAGACTCCGTCTCAAAAAAAAAAAAAAAAGGGAAACATATTTCTGGATCCTGCACATCCTCAGATGCAGCATTATTTTTGCAAAAGCTTACAAAAAGTGGAATCCTTTCCTTATTGTTTTAGATCCTTGTAGTCAACCCCTTGTTTGTAAATTTCAGGTAGTTGTAGATATATGGGTAATACTTTAAAATGTCTGAACGTGACAGAGTCAAGAACTTGCTCTCCTTGTTGCATTTCCAAAGGGGTCTTTGTTCATGGAGTTGTTTCTTGCATGTTTCCAGGTTGCAAAAGAAGAATGGTCTCAGACCCTTTGGATCAATCTGAATGTGCAGATTCTCCAGGAAGGAATTGAAGGTTTTCTCAGGGCTCTCAGAAAGCTACCTCGGTCAGTCCGTGGCTTATCAGTGGCCTACTACTTGGAAGCGAAAATGAAGGCATTCAAAGACTCAATTCCTTTACTTCTTGACTTGAAACATGAGGCACTAAGAGACAGGTTTGTTTTGTCCTCTGTCCACGGATGTGAAAGTGTGGGAGGAACTTTTAGTTAAAATTGTTTCCCTCAGTACATTATCTTTGCTCAGGTCTGTTGATGAAGCACAGATTTCAACAATGCCGCAGGGCTATACATAGGCATGACACAGTTCCATAATATTGTTTCTATGTAAAGTGTCTATAAAACTGTCAACCACAGGATTCTTTTAAAAAAGAAACATCCCAGCAGGTGCAAAGTGGCATTTGCAGTTGCTTTTCTTGAAGATTTAAAAAAATATAATAAGTGGCCTCTATCAGCCCCATCCAGCAGACATGGAAAGGGACTCACATATGTAATTTACAGTTTTTTAGCTGCTACAGTAAAAGAGTAAAAACAGGTGAAATTAATTTTAATAGTATATTTCAATTAACTCAATATATCCCAAACATTATTTCAACATGTAATCAACATGAAGCATTTATTCATGAGATACTTTACATTCTTCTTAAAAAATATGTCAAAGCACAATGTGTGTTTTACACCTATAGCCTATTTCAACCTGGGCTTGCCCCATTTCGAGTGCTCCGTAGCCACATGTGGCTTGTGGCTGCCATACTGATGGGATAGCCAGCCCTGTGGGTGGGACAGAGAAGGCTCCTATGCATGGGTCTGTGTTTATTTGGTGATGGTGCCACACAGACATGAATTAGTAGGAGTTACAGTCCTAATTTGTGAGTTATGCTCCTGCTCATGTGTTTCTCTATTCCTCTGTCATGTTTTCCAGAGTGTGGTCATCTAGTCATGCCGTGACATCAAATGACTTCATTTTCCTTAGTGAGAAAGTCATCCCTTCTTTGGTTCCCTTCCCATCCTTGAGTTCACATTGAGAAAGTCTCTCATAAGTGCTGGCTTGTCTTCAACACGTGTTACACCTGTCTCTCCCTCTCAACAAGGAGCAGGCAGCCCTCAGGCCCCAGTGACTTGGGGTCTCAGCTCTCTTTTCACTGTCTGCTGGCTTCCCTGGAGCACTCACCCTCACCTTTACCTTTGCAGACTTCAGTTTCCTCATCTGTAAAACTAGGTAGAAGTAGGCATTTTCTAGCTAACGTTCCCAGTTTTATGATCCCATAACCCAGTGTTTCTCAAACTTTGGTCCTGTCTCATCATTTTTGTCAGATCTGAGTATCATCTATGCTATCATGGCTTTATATTTTTCTTCCTATCAGTTTCTTTTTTATGGAAATGAATGTTATTCTAAAAAGAAACTTACACCACCACTGTAAA
>NW_012103587.1:477262-479607 GCF_000951045.1 Mandrillus leucophaeus
ATATATGCACATGTATATACATATAGATACATATGCATGGAAACACACAAAATATACATACAGTGTGCACACAGCATACCTAACATATACACATAATGTATATACATGTGTATGTATGCACATAATGTACACACAGTGTACCTAATATATACATGTACACATAATGTACACTATGTACTCTTGTACACACAATGTACACACAGTGTACCTAATATGCACACGTACATATAATGTACACACATATACATATACACACAATGTATAATGTACCTAATATACACATGTACACACAATATACACACATGTATACATATTCACACAGTGTACACAATATACCAAACATACACATAAGATACATATAATGTATACACGTACATATGTATACATATACGTATGTATCAATACAGATTTTTTTTTGAGACGGTCTCCCTATGTTGCCAAGGCTGGTCATGAACTCCTGGGCTCAAGCAATCTGCTCACCTTGACTTCCTAAAGTGTTAGGATTACAGGCATGAGCCACCACCCCCTGCCTCGATACAGATTGTTTTGAATATGGAATCATAAGAGACATATCATTTTGTAATTTGTTTTTTGTGACAGTAGAGTAAGCACAGGGGCAGGATCTCATAACTGTGCAGGCTTCGGGGGCAGACTGTGGAGTTTAGATCCTGTTTCTGGGGCTCAGTAGCTAAGCCTCATGTCTGAGTCCCAGTTGCCATCTCTGTAAAATGTGGGTGATAATAATCCCAATATAATTTGAGGTATTTGCTTTGAAGACTGAATGAGATCATGTATGTGACATGCTTACCTGCCACATAGCAAATGCTTGATAAGTGACTATTATTACCATGACAGAATCCCAACTTTTCAGGAAACAGACCCAGGACTCCAATTGCGTTGTTGGCCAAAAGCAAGCTAAGGCAGGTGTTTTTGGGTTGGGGCTTGGTCTTTTCAGTTCGTGTACCTGAATCATTCTTTTTCTATTCCTGAACAGGCTGTGAAGGAAATCCTAGACACGTGGGAAAATATGAAATTCACTGTAGTCAAGTATTACAAAGGCACACAGGAGCGAGGCTACATCCTGGGTTCTGTTGACGAAATTATTCAGTCTCTTGATGACAACACTTTCAACCTGCAGAGCATCTCAGGAAGCAGATTTGTGGGGCCTTTCCTGCAAACTGTTCACAAATGGGAAAAAACGCTTTCTCTAATAGGAGAAGTCATTGAGGTGAGAGAAAAGATGAACAAAAGATGGATTAGAGCCAGTGCATAGCAGTGGCTTTTATAGGAGGATATTTTGTGCTTAGAACTTTTATATGAGGATATTTTGTGCTTAGAAACAAATGATCCTCTTTCATGCCTTTTGTCTTGATTTATTTTGAGGGCAAGAGCGCATGATCAAAGGAATTGATCTAAGTTTTTATTTTAGTGAATGATTTTCATTTCCAAGATTCCTAATTGCTTCTTTTTTGTATATATCTGTTTTTCTTTGATACTGTCTTGTTCTTGTTGCAAGGATGCTTTTGCCTCCTTGATGACGCTGAAAATTAGAAACATTTATTTTACGTTCCTTTTCAGATTTCTCTACACTATTTTTTTAAATGCCTGTTGACTCTCTCTTATGGTGGTGGGTTTTCCTCTGTGTGATTTTGATTTTTTTTTCTAGCTCATCTCACATGTATTTTTTTTTCTTGTGTTTGCTTCACTTTGTCATCTGTTTTTGCAGCCTCTTTAACCTGGGGCCTGTCACACTGGGAAGTAGCAAGGTCTTATAGTAGGTGATTTGGGGCTTTCTTCCTTTTGGGCAACACTTGTCCAGACCTCTGTGAGCAACCCAGGCTCACTGCACCATTTTTGTGCAGCTGCCTTTTTTTCCTCCCCAGACCACAGGCAAGCACCTTGTTTTTGGCCATAATCCAAGCTTTGGGTGGGATGAAGCCAGGTCTGGTTCACCGGCCAAGTGTGTGATCAGGCCTCCATCATGCCTGGGCTTCCTTGCCTTGCTTTTTTGTTCATTTGTTTGTTTTGTCTATGACTTTGTGTTAGTGGAAGCTCTTATGTGGGATATAGCACTGTTTTTTAATTTGTGAGTTAAAAACAATTTTTTTTAAGATGCAGTCTTGCTCTGTTGCCCAGGTTGGAGTGCAGTGGTGCCATCTCAGCTCACTGCAACCTCTGCCAGCCGAGTTTAAGTGATTCTCCTGCCTCAGCCTCCAGAGTAGTTGGGATTACAGGCACGTGCCACTATGCCTGGCTAATTTTTGTATTTTTAGTAGAGATGAGGTTTCACCATGTTGGCGAGGCTGGTCTTGAAATCCTGACCTCAAGTGACCTGCCCACCTTGG
>NW_012103587.1:479922-487641 GCF_000951045.1 Mandrillus leucophaeus
GAAGGGAAAGGAATGTGCTTATTAAGGCCCACTGTTTTACTGGGGCCCATTGTATGAGGGTGAAGTTTGGCAGTTACCCAAGAGACTTCCTTCTCTCCTCCCTCTGTGTCCGAGCTGTTTTGTCTGTGTGTTCCTGTCTGCTCTTTCTGGCAGCCTGTAGTTAGAAGAGAAATGATTTCCTTGAAATGCATGGGCTAGAAAGGGGAGCTGGACCTTAAAGTGACAGTGTTTGTCCAAGATGAGGGGGCTCCTGCTCTGTCACACAGAAGCACAAAGAGGAGACTTTCCCTTCGATGTAATTTACTATAATTGAAAGGACTGGGTGGGAACTGGAGAGGGAATCACTCTCTCCCAGTGACTCAGGGCTATGTCGTGTTGAGTGTGGACCCTCTAACCCACCACCAGGGTTATGTCACAGGCTGGCCCCAGGTCCGCTCTGCCCACATGCAGTCCATCAATCGCCGTGACATGGGTTTTGCAAAACAGAAAGATTTATTCGCAAGGCCGCCAAGCAAGGAGGCAGGCGAGCAGCCCTCACATCTGCCTCCCTGAAGATAAGGCTTAGGGATGTTTAGGGGTTAGGGGAGTGGGGTGGTTGAAGTCGAGGGGGAAGGTGGTTGATGGTGGGAAAAAGGAAGTAACAGGTTCATTCTGAACAAGTGTAGTTGGAGTTCACAGCTTTCACAGGACATAGGCACAGAAAATGGGGGTGTCAGCGTGGCCTGAGGGTGGAGTTTTTGGCCTTCCAACATCAAAAGGCCACCTCTGGGACACTTGCACAGGCCCAGTTGAAAGGTCAGTGGTCTCAACCAGTTGGAACTGGACAGAGGAGTTGGCTCAACTTCCTGAAAAACAACCAAAGTGATCATCGCCATAGTGACCTGTGAATGTTATCCATAGTAGCTGGTGAAGGTTAAGTTTCAGCATTCAGTGGTGAGGACTTCAGCTTCATGGGCAAAGGGGAAAAAAAAATAAAAAGCAAGTGACCATAAGCCACAGAGCAGGCACTGATGACACTTACCCCTCAGTTTCAGTTCTGACACGCTCCTTCCTGTCAGTGCTGTGCTAGGCCAGGGGGTTCAGAGACTGATGAACCAGTAGGGCCTCCTTTCTGACCATTTCCATGGCCGTGTGTGTGTGTGTGTGTGTGTGTGTGTGTGTGTGTGTTTACAACAACACTCAGTGATTCGACACTTGCTGCTCACGTGCTGGGTCCATGGCGTTTTACTGTCTAGCATCATGCTTAGCTCCCTTACTCACACCCATTCCATATACACAGAACCAAAACATGGCCAAATTCACAGGCCAGATGTAAACCTTAAAGGTAGGCCAGTCAGGTGAAGAGCAGAGCTGCCTCCGTTGTGTCTGTGTGCACAGGAGTCTGCCCCGATTGTCCCATCTGAATGGGCCCCTTTGTCCCTCCTCTGGCACACTGTGGTTTTCTCATAGTACTCAAAATCCTATGTCATTATTTAATTTATGTATTTGTTTATTGTTTGTTGTATGTCTCCCCAAGTAAATGGCAGGTTCCCTGAAGCTAGGGGCGTTGCCCTTGGTAACTCTGTACCCCAGTCCACTGCCTGGCATGGAGTCAGCACTGACATATTTATCAAATGCATGAGCACTCATAATTTACACGAGGCTCCAAAAGGACTGAGTGATTCAACAGAGATTGAGGTCATTGGTCGAGAGACTATGACGGAAGCAGTTCCCAATAATTAAAAGTTGTACAGTTTATGACATGGCCGTCAAGACTAGTGTATATAGTATTTTGCGATACATTGTTTTCAGGTTTAACTCTGGAGGCCACTGGGATTTTGGAGAACTTTGGGAATATATTTCCAGTGATGTCCCCATGTTTCAGAATTTCATTATAAGAAGTTTACAAAGTGAGATTTGTCCTGTGATTTAAATGGGAATAATCAAACTCCTCACTAAACTCAGTAAGCATAAAGATTTGAATGCTGATGTGCTTTCAGGCATTGGAAAGAACTTATGGAAAAAACGTCTGTCTTTTTTGAAATGACCGAAACGTTCACCCTAGAAAATATGTTTGCTATGGAACTGCACAAACACACGGATGTTCTCAATGAGATTGTCACAGCAGCAATCAAGGAGGTTGCCATTGAGAAGGTAAGACTTCAGTTAAAAACAGGCTGGAGAAAACAGAGTCTTTTTTTAATTCAAAAAGAAAACAGGGAGACCTCATCTCTACTAAAAAAAACAAATTAGCTGGGCGTGGTGGCATGCCTTTAGTCCCAACTTCTTGGGAGGCTGAGGTGGGAGGATCACTTGAACCTGGAAAGTGGAGGCTGCAGTGACCTGTGATCGCACCATGGCACTCCAGCCTGGGTGACAGGGTGAGACATTTTCTGTCTCGAAGAAAAACAAACAAAAAAGAGAAAACATATTTGCTCTAGTACCTGCTGTACTTCAGTAATAAAGAATTATTTATTGTAGAAATATAATTTTTGTTTTAATTAAATTTTTTATTGTTCCCAATTGTAGTTTCATTTTCCATTGTTTAAAAAAATTTTTCTTATTTATTTATTTATTTATTTTGCCATTGATTTTTAAATAGAAGTAATGGATGTTGATGGTAGAAAATTGAAAAAAATTCATAATCCCACCACCTGAAAATAATTATTAACTTTTTAGGGTATTTCTTTCCCTACTTAAAAATGCATACACACACGTATACATATGCATACACACATACTACTCATATATGTGCATATATGCCCATGCATTTGTGTGCACAAACATACACATACACAGGTACACACATACACATACCCCTACACATACATGCACATACATGTATACAGTTGTGTGTCACCTAATGGCGGGGACACATTCTGAGAAATGTCTCCTGAGTTGATTCGTGTTTGTGCAAACAAACCTAGCTGGGATGACTACTGCACACCTAGGCTGTTGGGTAGAGCCTATTGCTCTAGACTGCAAGCCTATACAGCAAGTGACTATATTGAGTACTGTCAGCCATTGTAACCTAGTAGTACATGTGTATCTAAACATATAAAAGGTACAGCCAAAATATGGTCTAATAATCCTATGGGACCACCATTGTAGATGAGATTCATCACTGGCTGAAACGTCCTTAATGCAGTGCATGACTGTACATAGTATACCACACATGTATATATGCACATGTATATACATATAGATACATATGCATGGAAACACACAAAATATACATACAGTGTGCACACAGCATACCTAACATATACACATAATGTATATACATGTGTATGTATGCACATAATGTACACACAGTGTACCTAATATATACATGTACACATAATGTACACTATGTACTCTTGTACACACAATGTACACACAGTGTACCTAATATGCACACGTACATATAATGTACACACATATACATATACACACAATGTATAATGTACCTAATATACACATGTACACACAATATACACACATGTATACATATTCACACAGTGTACACAATATACCAAACATACACATAAGATACATATAATGTATACACGTACATATGTATACATATACGTATGTATCAATACAGATTTTTTTTTGAGACGGTCTCCCTATGTTGCCAAGGCTGGTCATGAACTCCTGGGCTCAAGCAATCTGCTCACCTTGACTTCCTAAAGTGTTAGGATTACAGGCATGAGCCACCACCCCCTGCCTCGATACAGATTGTTTTGAATATGGAATCATAAGAGACATATCATTTTGTAATTTGTTTTTTGTGACAGTAGAGTAAGCACAGGGGCAGGATCTCATAACTGTGCAGGCTTCGGGGGCAGACTGTGGAGTTTAGATCCTGTTTCTGGGGCTCAGTAGCTAAGCCTCATGTCTGAGTCCCAGTTGCCATCTCTGTAAAATGTGGGTGATAATAATCCCAATATAATTTGAGGTATTTGCTTTGAAGACTGAATGAGATCATGTATGTGACATGCTTACCTGCCACATAGCAAATGCTTGATAAGTGACTATTATTACCATGACAGAATCCCAACTTTTCAGGAAACAGACCCAGGACTCCAATTGCGTTGTTGGCCAAAAGCAAGCTAAGGCAGGTGTTTTTGGGTTGGGGCTTGGTCTTTTCAGTTCGTGTACCTGAATCATTCTTTTTCTATTCCTGAACAGGCTGTGAAGGAAATCCTAGACACGTGGGAAAATATGAAATTCACTGTAGTCAAGTATTACAAAGGCACACAGGAGCGAGGCTACATCCTGGGTTCTGTTGACGAAATTATTCAGTCTCTTGATGACAACACTTTCAACCTGCAGAGCATCTCAGGAAGCAGATTTGTGGGGCCTTTCCTGCAAACTGTTCACAAATGGGAAAAAACGCTTTCTCTAATAGGAGAAGTCATTGAGGTGAGAGAAAAGATGAACAAAAGATGGATTAGAGCCAGTGCATAGCAGTGGCTTTTATAGGAGGATATTTTGTGCTTAGAACTTTTATATGAGGATATTTTGTGCTTAGAAACAAATGATCCTCTTTCATGCCTTTTGTCTTGATTTATTTTGAGGGCAAGAGCGCATGATCAAAGGAATTGATCTAAGTTTTTATTTTAGTGAATGATTTTCATTTCCAAGATTCCTAATTGCTTCTTTTTTGTATATATCTGTTTTTCTTTGATACTGTCTTGTTCTTGTTGCAAGGATGCTTTTGCCTCCTTGATGACGCTGAAAATTAGAAACATTTATTTTACGTTCCTTTTCAGATTTCTCTACACTATTTTTTTAAATGCCTGTTGACTCTCTCTTATGGTGGTGGGTTTTCCTCTGTGTGATTTTGATTTTTTTTTCTAGCTCATCTCACATGTATTTTTTTTTCTTGTGTTTGCTTCACTTTGTCATCTGTTTTTGCAGCCTCTTTAACCTGGGGCCTGTCACACTGGGAAGTAGCAAGGTCTTATAGTAGGTGATTTGGGGCTTTCTTCCTTTTGGGCAACACTTGTCCAGACCTCTGTGAGCAACCCAGGCTCACTGCACCATTTTTGTGCAGCTGCCTTTTTTTTCCTCCCAGACCACAGGCAAGCACCTTGTTTTTGGCCATAATCCAAGCTTTGGGTGGGATGAAGCCAGGTCTGGTTCACCGGCCAAGTATGTGATCAGGCCTCCATCATGCCTGGGCTTCCTTGCCTTGCTTTTTTGTTCATTTGTTTGTTTTGTCTATGACTTTGTGTTAGTGGAAGCTCTTATGTGGGATATAGCACTGTTTTTTAATTTGTGAGTTAAAAACAATTTTTTTTAAGATGCAGTCTTGCTCTGTTGCCCAGGTTGGAGTGCAGTGGTGCCATCTCAGCTCACTGCAACCTCTGCCAGCCGAGTTTAAGTGATTCTCCTGCCTAGTTGGGATTACAGGCACGTGCCACTATGCCTGGCTAATTTTTGTATTTTTAGTAGAGATGAGGTTTCACCATGTTGGCGAGGCTGGTCTTGAAATCCTGACCTCAAGTGACCTGCCCACCTTGGGCTCCCAAAGTGTTGGAATTACAGGCATGAGCCACCATGTTCAGTCAAAAAATTTTTTTTATTGAGGTGAAATTTACATAACATAAAACTAGCTATTGTAAAGTGCACAATTCAGTGACATTTAGTACATTCACAGTGTTGTGCAGCCACCACCTCTAGTTCCAGATTTTCGTCAAACCAAAAGAAAAGCCAGTACCCCTTAAGCAGTCGCTCCCTACCCATCTCCTCACCCCAGCATCTGGCAACCTCCAGTCTGTTTTCTGTGTCAATGGATTTACCTATTTTGGGTATTTCATATAAGTGGAATGACACGATATATGATTCTTTATGTCTGACTTTTGTCAGTTAGCATGATGTTTTCCAGGTTCATCCGTTTTAGCATGTGTCAGTGCTTCCATCCTTTTTATGGCCCAATAATATTAAATCATGTGGATTGATCACATGTTGTTTTTCTGTTCATTGGCTGATAGACATTTGGGTTGTTTTCACCTTTTGACTATTGTGAACAGTGCTGCTGTCAGCATTCATGTACAACTACTTGAGTCCCTGTTTTCAATTCTTTTGAGTCAATACCTAGGAGAGGACTTGCTGGGCACTTGGTACTTGGCTCACTTTTTGCATGGCTTTGGCATGGCCTGTCCTTAGTTGTTGTGGGTCACAGGCTTCACCGCCTTCTCATAACTAGACATTTTCCTACCTGTGCTGGGCTGCATGGAGAGCTTTCTTTTGCTTTAGAGTGTGGCCTTAGTTATGCTTTCCTCGGCATTCACCTTCATTGGAGTGGAGGGGAGCTGGGCATGCACATGCTCACTCTGTCACCTTGCCTGGAAGGTCCTTCCACCGGGGTTGATTTGGGTCTGTCCCGTGTCAGGGTGGGGCTTTGCCATCCACTCCTGGAGGTATCTGATAACCCCTGCTGACACTGACCTTTTGTACTTTTACAGATTTGGATGTTGGTTCAGAGAAAATGGATGTATCTTGAAAGTATTTTTATTGGTGGAGATATAAGATCACAACTCCCGGAAGAGGCAAAAAAGTTTGACAACATCGATAGAGTATTTAAAAGGGCAAGTGACTCACTTGTATTTTAGTAATGAAAGAAGGGCAGTGTTTTGAGATATTTGTACTTTTTTATTTGCACATTGTATTTTCTCCATTGGTAGCTTCTCTCTCATTTTTTAGAGACAGGGTTTTGCGCCGTTGCCCAGGCTGGAGTGCAGTGATGTGATCATGGCCCTCTGTAGCCTCAAACTCATGGGCTAAAGAGATCCTCCTACCTCAGCCTCTCAAACAGCTGGGACTACAGGCAGGTGCTGCCATGCCCAGCTAATTAAAACATTTTTACAGGGATAGGATCTTGCTACGTTGTCCAGGCTGGTCTCAAACTCCTAGCCTCAAGTGACTCCCTCACATCAGCCTCCCAAAGCACTGGGATTACAGGTGTGGGTCACCTTACCTGGCCCACTAGTAGCTTCTGAATTTTTCCTGTCATTATTTATGACCCTAATCTGTCTAGTAAAAATTCCCATTTGATTTTTAGCTGCTGGCATATGACACTGAATCTTTTTTACATTTATTATAAAAGCAATATTTCTTGTTTAAAATATTTTGAAAACGTAGAACAGTGGAAAAATGTATCTCTCATGGTTCTGTCACTTTAACATGTCAACATATTCCTTTTATCTTTTTCCTATGTGTATACATTTAAAAAGCATAATTGTAATCATATTGTGTACAACTTTATGTCATAATTTTCTCTTAATATTATGAGAAACATTTCATATTAGGAAGTCACCTGAGGAAATATTTTCATGGCTCTCTATATTCCAGTGAGTGGGCTGACATTAGTTTAGTTGATTATTCTCTAGTAATTTGACATTTTGTTTGAACAGAGTTATTTGCTTTCATAAATAATGTGCAGGTTCTTGCCTAATGCTTTTTCCATAGAGTGAATATCTTAAGATAGATTGTTAGAAAGCAAATTGCCCATGAAAGGGTGTGTGTATTTTAAAGTCATCTCCAGAAGGTTGGACTGGTCATCACAGTGGCTGGTAGTTAGTGTGGCTGCGATTTTAACCCAGCTCATTTGCTCTCAAAGCCTGGGTATTTTGCTACTTAGCTTTGCTGCTGTGTTCTTTAATTAGAGGTGGCCAGTTCATGTTTTGGTCTCTTTTATCCACTAGTGTTTATAATTGTTTCATACCCATTTGCATAAGCTCTTTTTTTAAA
>NW_012103587.1:487916-498171 GCF_000951045.1 Mandrillus leucophaeus
AAGACTAACATGACAAATATCAATTCATTACAGAATGCTTTAGAAATTACAAAAAGCCAAGAAAAAAAAGAAAGGAAGGAAAAAGTACCTATAATCCCCTTGCCCAGGGTAACCATTTTAACGGTTGAGCATGTAGCTTTGTGGAATGTTTATTCCTGCATAAACATACAAATATATGTAGATAAATAAATAACATTCTACAAAATAGGATTGTTCTTTTTTTTTTTTTCTTTAAAGAGACGAGGTCTTGCTTTGTTGCCCAGTGATCAAAGCTCACTGCAGCCTCCAACTCCTGGGCTCATATGATCCTCGCCTTGGCCTCCCGGGTAGCTGGGACGACAGGTGTGCACCACCACACCTAGCTAACTTAAAAAAAAAAAAAGGTTTTTTTTTTCTTTTTTTTTTAGTAGCGATGGAGTTTTGCTCTATCGCCCAGGCTGGTCTCAGACTCCTGGCCTCAAACAATCCTCCTGCCTTACTCTCCCAAAGCACTGGGTTTACAGGCATGAAACTAGAATCATTCTTACCAATATCATTGACTATTTTCATTGAACAGCTTGACGTATTTCAATAAATAAACATCGAAATTATCACTCACAGCAGATGACTGACCTGTTGCTGGACTTGGAGGCTATTTCTTTCTTTTTCTGCCGTGATGAAGAAGCTGCTGTGAATATTCTGTATATACAAATCGCTCACGGTGGAATTGCCAGCTTCCTTTACTCAGCATATATTGACTGGGTTACTGGGTGTAAGCACTGCTGTAAGGTGGGGTGGAACCCATCAGTGAACAAGACAAAAAATCCTTTCCCCGTGCCGCTGGCCGCCTTATGGGATAACGAAAAGAAAAATCAGAAACCGGTTAGTTACATGTAGTACGTTAGAAGGTGCTAAGGATACGCATGTATAAAAATGATAAACTGATCCCCTGAAAGCCGATGGCACTGGGCAGCTTGTCAGTTTGGTCTCTGCTGTACCTGGGCTCTGGCGAGTGCCTGTTGGGGGTCAAACACAGTGTGTCTGCTCTCCCTGCTCACCCTGCTTGATGGCTCTCCTCTGTCCTGGTCCAGATCATGGGCGAGACCTTAAAAGACCCCGTGATCAAGAGGTGCTGTGAAGCCCCAAACCGCCTCAGTGACCTACAGAATGTCAGCGAGGGCCTGGAGAAATGCCAGAAAAGTCTCAACGACTACTTAGATTCGAAGAGAAACGCCTTCCCGAGGTTCTTCTTCATTTCTGACGATGAGCTGCTCAGCATTCTGGGGAGCAGTGACCCACTCTGCGTCCAGGAGCACATGATCAAGGTCGGCCCTCTGAGTGGGCAGGGGCTCCCCGTGTAAGCCTTAGAACCGCCTTCAGTCCTCCCTGGTTCCCTCTGCCGTGAGGTTCAACCCAAAGGGTTAAGACTGAAATGTTGCTAGAGTTGGGTTTTTGGTTTGTTTTCTGAGATAGGGTCTGGCTCTGTTGCCCAGGCTGGAGTGCGGTGGTGCAATTCGTGGCTCACTGCAGCCTCGAGTTCCCCGACGCAAGTGATCTGCCACCTCAGCTTCCTGAGTCGCTGGGACCACAAGTGCACATCACCATGCCTGGCTATTTTTTATATATTTTTTGGAGAGATGGGGTCTCATTATGTTGCCCAGGCTGGTCCCTAACTCCTGAGCTCAAGCGATCCTCCCACCTCAGCCTCCCAAAGTGCTGGGATTGCAGGTGTGAGCCACCGCACTCAGCCCTGGAGTTTTAATTTGAAATGTAAGTCTGATGATATTCACTCAGTCTGAAATCACACCAGATTCAGCTCTTTTTCCACAGTCCAAAACCTTTCCTTTTATAAACTAAAAAAAGTTAAAAATAAAAAATACAGAAATATACAAAGACTAGTATATTAAACAGAGAGGCATTGGAGGATAGTGGTTTCGCACATGGACTCTAGAACCACATGGCTGGGGTTCAAATCTTTGCTCTATTCTGAGTTTCTGTGTGGCCTTCGGCAAGGTACTTGATCTCTCTGGACATCAGTTTCCTCATCTGTGAACGGACATAACCCCAGTAGTTACCTGTTTCGGTGGAGCTGCTATAAAGATGGAATGAGTCACTATTTATAAAGCACTTTGAACAGCGCCTGCTTTGCACTGTTGGCTAAACAACCCTCTCCACTACCCAGAATTGGCACGTGTTACCATTTAGTCATATTTGGTTTGTCTCTTTTTTTTGTAAAGTTGTACAAATTTGCAATACTCTTTGTTCCCTTCCCCATTCATACTTCCTCTACTTTCTTTTTTTTTTTTTTTTTTGAGATAGAGTCTCACTTGTGTCACCCAGGCTGGAGTGCAGTGGCATGATCTCAGCTCACTGCAACTTCCACCTCCCGGGTTCACGCCATTCTCCTGCCTCAGCCTCCCGAGTAGCTGGGACTACAGGCGCCAGCCACTGTCATGAATTTGTTATGATTCCTTCCAGACCATAATTTCATACTTTTTAAATAAATGTATATGTATCCACGAACCATTTCTGGAATGGCAGCAAACAACAGAGAAAACTGCCCCTTGTGATGGAGAACAGAGGCTGAGCAGACATGATCTTTGGCCTGCTAGTCAAAGCTCTTTATCTAGCGTCAGCCCGGGCAGGGGCTCTGAGCCTCGGCACTGCTGGCATTTGGGGCTGGATGACTCTTTGCCATGGGTGCTGTCCTGTACATTACAGGATATTATGTAGCATCCCTGATCGCAACCTACTAGATGCCATAGCACCCCCTCCCTAGTTATGACAACCAGAAACATCTCCAGACATTGCCAATGTCCCCTGGTGGCAAAATCATCCCCGGTTGAGAGTCAGTATTGCAGGGTAATTCCTCCATTCCAAATTAACAGAGCACTTAGGAACAAGTGCTTTCTTCCATACTTTCCCTTTAATTAATGCTGACTTCCTTCTTAAAGTAAAATTCATATTTTTGACTGCATGTTTTTCCTTTCTCAAAGGGGAGGCTTATACAGTATTCTGTTTCTTTTTCTTTTTTTTTTTTTTTGAGATGGGGCCTTGCTTTGTTGCCCAGCCTGGAGTCAGTGGTGTGATCACAGCTCATTGAAGCCTCTACCTCCTGGGCTCAAGCAGTCCTCCTGCCTCAGCCTCCTAAAGTGGTGGGATTACAGGCATGAGCTATTGTGCCTGGCCTTCTGCTTCCACTTTTGTAAACAAGTCTTTTACTGTTACAGAAAAATACAGTATCAGGAATACTTCATTTACTGTTTGCCTCTTTTGGAGACCTCTGATTTTATTTTTTAAAGTCTGTTTGTTGCCTTCCTCTCCTCTCTGATTTGCAAGTGCCTTGTATTATATGGTGGGCCCTAAAGGACCCATTGTCCTAAATGTTATTCTGATTAATAACAATGATAATAGTCAGCAAATGCCACGTGTTTAACAGTGTGCTGGCATTCGACTCACATTGTTTCATTTGATTCTCCCAAGCCCACCTTGGTAAATGCCATGATCATGTTTATTCCAGGCAGAGAGAGGAGGAGCAACTCACCCATAGTTGCTCAACTGGATAGTGGGGAAGCTGGGATTCCACCACAGGCCTCTGTTCCCCAGCCTGGGGTGTTAATCACCCTTCCACCTCCCCCACATTCCACTGGCTCCTATGTCCAGATATCTCCCCATTCCAGCAGGGTTAGGGACAGAGTCTGTCTTCTTTTTCTTTCTATTTTCAATCCTCCACAGATCTTTGCACAGTGCAGAGTAAATGAAAGTCCCCAGTAAATGTCTTTCGGATGACCACACAGGTGGGTGAGCGACATCCATCTTGCCTGTGATCTCGGCTCAATGGTTGCCATTGCTTGCATCGTGGCAGCTCTGCTGGATGAAGCACTGCTGGCTGGTCTTTGATTCCAGAACTCAGTGCAGGTCTTACAGGGCCGCCTCTCCCGGTTTTGCAGATGTACGACAACATAGCATCGCTGCGGTTTAACGACGGCGATAGTGGAGAAAAACTGGTGTCCGCGATGATTTCAGCGGAAGGAGAAGTCATGGAGCTGCGGAAGATCGTGCGGGCCGAAGGGCGCGTGGAGGACTGGATGACGGCAGTTTTGAATGAAATGAGAAGAACTAATAGACTAATTACCAAAGAGGCTATTTTTAGATACTGTGAAGACAGAAGCAGGCAAGTCTGTGAATGTGAACGTGCATTGCTCTATCCTATTCATAGTCGTAATGGATTAATTTTAAGGGCTTGGAGTAGATTGACTGACATTCCAAATGAGGTTTTATTATTTTGCAATAGGTAATTAGTGGACAGATAGATGTCTTTATTTTTATTTTTTTGAGACAGGGTCTTGCTCTGTCACCCAGGCTGGAGTGAAGTGGCACAATGGCTCACTGCAGCCTTGACCTCCCGGGTTCAAGAGATCCTCCCACCTCAGCCTTCAGTGTAGCTGGGACTACCAGGCATGGGAATTACCACACCTGGCTAATTTTGTACTTTTTTGTAGAGAGGGAGTCTCACTGTGTTGCCCAGGCTGGTCTCAAACTCCTGGGCTCAAGTGATCCTCCCACCTTGGCCTCCCGAAGTGCTGGGATTACAGGTGTGAGCCACTGCACCCGGGCAAGCTAGCAGTCTTTAGTATATGTGCTGCCAAAGCGAGCTCAAGATAGCAGTCTTCAAATGATCACACCGAGCAGTAGTCTGAAAGTGTGCCCCCTGCGACTGTTAGAAATGCTGACTCTTGGGTCTTAGCCTGCACCTGTGCATCAGAACTCTGGGGGTGGGGCCTGAGGAGTTGTGTTTTTGCAAGCTCCCAGGGGATTCCCAGCACCCTTAGCATGTGACCCGCTGACTTAGTGAACCACCAGAAACGAGGTGTTTAATAGGATTATGTGTATGTAACGTTTCTAAAATATTTACTGAATTTCTACTGCATAAAAAGATTTTTGTGGCTAAAGAGGCTTCAGGATATCATGCTGAGCCCTGCCTGCTCCTAGCAGCTGAGTGCAGTTCAACTAGAAATACAGAAAGCCTCTTTGGCTAACTTGTTCTGTTAGATTGAGACAGGATCCCCCTTAAAGTTGGACTGTATTTGGCAGGGCCTTGATGCAGACATAAAATCTTCCTTGTTATTATGAGAACACCATCCTCTTGATTTTGTACACTGCCTTTTTGATTTTGCAAAATGCAAACATCTACTTAAAAAATTATCAGAGAGCAGCATAATATTTATTTGACTATGATCCTGCTGTTTCTGAGGTACTGAGGCATATAAAAAGTTTGTTTGCATCTTTATGTAGATATGTTCAGTGGTATGCTAGTAAACTGAATGTCTGGGAAAATTTTTTTTAAAGCTTTGATTTAAAGTATTTGCCAGTTTCCATGGTGCAAATATTCCTGTCATGGCTGATTTCAAAGCTCAGTGAAATAACAGTAAGTGGTTTAACAACCAGCTTGCAGAATTCCTGAGTATTTGACAGTCTTGCGAGTTGATAGGAGGTGGCCCTAGCACTCATTTAACCAATAGTTCTTCAACCCCTGCTCTGGGCTATTCACTATGCTAGATGCTATTTCAAAACCAAACTAGACAGAAGTCTCTGCCTTCTGTATGTATTAATCGCTGAATGTTTTAAAGTCTCTTTCATGCTCCAAAATACTATGAATTTTATGTCAGCATAAGTTGATTTTATTTGCATGATAGCTACCACTTTGCTAGGGCATTGCTACGTTTGGCGGTTCTTAGTTGGTGGAAAAGAGTAAGGAAATTCAGCCTGATGGACTGAAAAAGATATTTTTCTCATCCCAATGCGCCTTTGAGCACATGAACTTGTTGCTTCCAACAGGGAGAATAGTTGACATGAGCATGTTGATTTATTTGAGCTGATACGTGTGGCATCACTGAGAAGTTAAGGCCAGCTGTATCTAGTCCCAGGAAACACCAGTGTCCTGGGATTTCTTAGCTTTGCCCTGGTCATTTAATCTTCTCTGATCCTGCGGCCTCAGCTGCCACCTCTCCCTGTTTCTGATTCTAGGTTTGTCACGTTCTTTGCAAGGCCAGTCTTTGCTCGTCATTTCAGTGTCATCCTCTGGGTGTTCGTAATCTTTGTTGTCTCTCTCCTGATGTGTAGGGATCATGCATATAAGTAATCTTTAGGTTTTAGCTGCACCGCAGAATTTTAAAATAAGACAACAAAGGTCAATGTTCTTTTTATTGCTTTTCCTACTTATTTATTTATTTATTTATTTATTTATTTATTTATTTATTGAGACAGAGTCGTGCTCTGTCACCCAGCCTGGAGTGCAATAGCGCGATCTCAGCTTACTGTAACCTCCGCCTCCCAGGTTCAAGCGATTCTTCTGCCTCAGACTCCCGAGTAGTTGGGATTACAGGCACCCACCACCACACCTGGCTAACTTTTGTATTTTTAGTACAGACCGGGTTTTGCCATGTTGGTCAGGCTGGTCTTGAACTTGCAACCTCAGGTGATCCGCCAGTCTCAGCCTCCCAAAGTGCTGGGATTACAGGTGTGAGCCACCGCGCCCGGCCTCATACTCTTTTAAATTTATTTTGCCATTAACTGTAGGTCATCAAGATAATAACTATAGTAACCCGAAGTCACTTTTCCAGTATTGGCATTGTATTAGTCTGTTTTCACACTGCTATACAGAAATAACCAAGACTGGGTAATTTATAAAGAAAAAGGTTTAATTGACTCACAGTTACGCATGGCTGGGGAGGCCTCAGGAAACTTACAGTTACGGCAGAAGGCAAAGGCAAAGCAAGTACCTCTTTCACGTGGTGGCAAGAAAGAGAGAGAAGGAGGAACTAACAACCGCTTATAAAACCATCAGGTCTCATGAGAACTCACTCTGTATCGTGAGAACAGCATGGGGGAAACCGCCCCCATGATCCAATCACCTCCCACCAGGTCCCTCCCTCAACACCTGGGAGTTATGGGGATTACAATTGGAGTTGAGACTTGGGTGGGGACACGGAGCCCAACCATATTAGGCATTTACAGCTCTGAGTCCATTATTTCTTAAGTGCAGTTTGGAAAAAAAGCTTTGCCTAAATGTGTTTCAAGGCAATCACAAGCTATGTAAGTTAGTGCCTTGGTAGAGGAAATCCAAACATATGAAAAGAGGAGAAACCCCGTGACTCAGCAGGATCTGTACATTACGGGAGGATGAGGTGTTTCGTTTCACCTTTCAGACTTGCAAAAATTCAAAAGCATGATACAGCCTGGCCTGCAAACCTGGGCAGTGTGGTCAGAGACTATGAAATTCTTTGTTGGAATTTTAATTTTCTTTCTTGAGGCAGGGTCTTACTCTGTTGCCCTGGCCACAGTACAGTGATGTGAGCTCGGCTCACTGAAGCCCTGAGCTCCTGGGTTCAAGCAATCCTCCCACCTCAGCCTCCTGAATAGCGGGGACTACAGGCATGTGCCACCACATCTGGCTAATTTTTGTATTTTTGGTAGAGACAAGGTTTCACTGTGTTGCCCAGGCTGGTCTCAAACTCCTGAGCTCAAGCAATCTGCCGCAGCTGGGCCTCCCATAATGCTGGGATTACAGGTATGAGCTACCATGCCCAGCCTGGAATGTTTTTTTACTTCTTACAATAAACCCCAAATACTAAGTAAGTTTGAAAACCTTAATCAAGTATTTTATTTTATTTTATTTTATTTTATTTTATTTTATTTTATTTTATTTTATTTGTTAGAGACAGGGCCTTGCTCTGTCACTCAGGTTGGAGTACAGTACACAATTGTAGTTCGCTGCAGCCTCCAACTCCTGGGCTCCAGTGCCCCTGGAGTAGCTGGGACTACAGGTGTGCGCCATCATGCCTGGGTAGTTTTTAATTTATTTTTTGTAGAGACAGGGTTTTGCTATGTTGCCCAGGCTGGTCTTGAACTCCTGGCTTCAAGTGATCCTCCGCCTACGCTTGCCAAAGTGTTGGGATTATAGGCGTGAGCCACCACGACTGGCCCAAAACATTGAAAAAGTGATCTGGCAACTTTCTTTTCCTTTTCTTTTCTTTTCTTTTCTTTTTTTTTTTTGAGATAGAGTCTTGCTGTGTCACCAGGCTGGAGTGCAGTGGTGTGGTCTTGGCTCACTGCAACCTCTGCCTCCTAGGTTCAAACGATTCTCCTGCCTCAGCCTCCCAAGTAGCTGGGATTACAGGCACATGCCACCATGCCTAATTTTCGTATTTTTTTTTTAAGTAGAGATGGGGTTTCACCATGTTGGCCAGGCTGGTCTTGAACTGGTGATCCGCCTGCCTTGGCCTCCCAAAGTGCTGGGATTACAGGCGTGAGCCACCACACCCGGCCATGATCTGGCATCTTTCTATGCAGTCAGGTACCTGCAACATTTTTTGTGGCGAGAGGCATCCTCGGCCTGGAATTTTACTACCTAGTCAGAGATAGGTAACATCTTACTCCTACCTAAGTCTTACTCCTCTGACTTAGGTAAACAAATGCAGGCACTTGTTTACCTGAAGCCTTTACTTTGCCCTTCCTATTCCAGATCAAAGAAATAAATTCCTGAAGGGACTGTTTTGGGTACCAGTCCCCAGATTGATCAGAGCCTCTTACACGTGTGCGTTCTCTGCAGAGTCGACTGGATGCTCCTGTACCAGGGCATGGTGGTGCTGGCCGCCAGCCAGGTGTGGTGGACCTGGGAGGTGGAAGACGTCTTCCACAAAGTGCAAAAAGGGGAGAAGCAGGCCATGAAGAACTACGGCAGGAAAATGCACCGACAGATCGATGAGTTGGTAACGCGCATCACCATGCCCCTGAGCAAAAACGACAGGAAAAAATACAACACCGTTCTCATCATTGACGTGCACGCCAGAGACATAGTTGATTCTTTCATAAGAGGCAGGTGAGCATTTTCCGGGGGCACTGGCATTTCAAAAGGGACCCTTCGTGGTCCTCTGGTCTGTCTCAATGGTTTCCACTTCCTCCTCCACCTTTCTTGCGGTCCAGCATCCTGGAGGCCCGAGAGTTTGAATGGGAAAGTCAGTTGCGGTTTTATTGGGACCGGGAGCCAGATGAGCTGAACATCCGCCAGTGCACGGGAACCTTTGGCTACGGATACGAGTACATGGGTCTGAACGGCAGGCTGGTCATCACGCCCCTCACCGACCGGATTTACCTGACGCTCACCCAGGTGACTGTCGGCCTGGTGCTTGTGGTTACCACTTACCTTGGGGTGGGGCACTTTCTCTAAGCTTGAGGCATGATGACTGCAGTGATTGAAATAGCAGGGGAGATCGCTGCTTTGAAATCTGGAAAAGCTTTTCCATTCGGGATGTGACCCGATTGTCACCATTTGGGATTGGGATATAAGTGTGGCCATGCTTAGCCACTGCTACACTGGCCCCTAGGTAATGGTGTGTCAGGCTGTATCAGTAGAGGCCAATGGGAAAATGCAGAAATGCCAAAGATGGTGACTGTTAGGGCAGGTGTGATGTGGTTTTGCACGTCTTGTGACAGCTTTTGTTCCAGAATATATCTGTTCCAGTGAACAGCCTTGGATGGTAGAGATAGCGTCTCCCTCCAGGACAGAAGGTAAACTTGTTTGCTGTACAGGAAATGAAGGTAACATCCATCCAGGCAGAGTTTGGGCAGGTTGGCAAGCAACCCCCAAGACTGTTTGTCAGATGCTTGCTAGTTTTCTTTTTTTCTTTTTATAAATTAGAGATGAGGTCTCGATATGTTGCCCAGGCTTGCCTTGAACTCCTGGCCTCAGGTGATCCTCCCACCTTGGCCTCCCGAGTAGCTAGGACTATAGCACGCACCGCTGCACCTGGCTAGATTGGTGGTCTCTTAGGCTCACATTTTCTCAGCTGAGACTCATACCCGCTGTGGGTGTGGCATGCGCCTGGGCCCGTCTCCTCATCACCCCATGGGATTTGGGGGGACAGGGATAAAGGGAATGAGTGACAACAGGAAGCCCATGCTGCCTCCTGTGCTGTGAGTGATAAAGTCCTTTGTTTTTGAGAAAAAGAGTGTCATCTTATCTGTATTGGTTAGAGTTCTCCAGAGAAATAGTACCAGTAGGACATAGCTAGCTGTTTGTCTGTCTGTCTATCTGTCTGTCTGTCTATCTATCTATCTATTTATCTATCTGTCTGTCTGTCTGTCTGTCTCTCTGTCTATCGATCTGTCTCTATCTATCTATCTATCTATCTATCTATCTATCTATCTATCTATCTATCTAGATCTATGTATCTATCTTATCCATCCATCCATCCATCTGTCTATGTATCTATCT
>NW_012103587.1:498631-503071 GCF_000951045.1 Mandrillus leucophaeus
CTATCTATCTATCTATCTATCTATCTATCTATCTATCTATCTATCTTCTGTCTGTATCTACCCATCCATCATTCTTATCTGTCATCTATTTTATCTATCCATCCATCCATCCATATATCTATCTATCCATCCATCCTGTCTGTCTGTCTGTCTATCTATCTATCTATCTATCTATCTGTCTATCTATCTATCTATCTATCTTCTCTCTCTGTCTCTACCCATCCATCATCCCTATCTATCATCTATTTTATCTATCATCTATTCTATCTATCTATCTATCTATCTATCTATCTATCTATCTATCTATCTATCTGTCTATCTATCTATCTATCTATCTATCTATCTATCCATCCATCCATCCATCCATCTGGATATTTAGGAAGAGATTTATTATGAGGCATTGACTCATGTGATGACAGGGTCTGATTACTCTCACAATCTGCTATCTGCAAGCTGGAGAACCAGGAAAGCCAGTAGCGTTTGAAGTTCTACCAGTGAGAGAGCCCATAGTGTAGATGCCTGTCTGGGTCTGAAGGCCTGAGAACCTGAAGTGCCAAGGGTAGAAGCCCAGTGCCCTGGTTCAAGCAGTCAGGCAGCACCAATGTAACCTCCCTCCATCCTTCTGTTCTGTTTGGTCTTCAACGGATTAGATGAGGCCCACCCACTTTGGGGAGGGTCACCTGCTTTTCTCTTCCTGAAGCACACTCATGGGCACTCCCAGAAATAATGTTTAGCCAGCTACCTGGGCATCTTGTGGCCCAGTCAAGTTGACGCATGAAAGCAACCACCACATTTTTTCTCTATTCTGCACCTGTAGTCACAGTGATGAATTTGGAAATGACACCCACTTCCTTCTGTGCACCAGAAAACATATGTTTTGCATTTGGCTTATAACAGGCACTGTCCATGTATCTGGGTGGGGCCCCTGCTGGCCCAGCAGGTACCGGCAAAACCGAGACCACCAAGGACCTGGCGAAAGCCTTGGGTTTGCTCTGCGTTGTCACCAACTGTGGCGAAGGCATGGATTACAAGGTAAGGCCTTGCTGTCACCTTTGGTACTGGCTCATTAGGTAGAGAGCTTAAAGCAGGACATGGCATTTCACTTCCTAGTCTTCTGTGAAGTGACATGACGTCAGTGGGAAGAAGCTAGGAGGAAACCTTCCGCCACCACAGCCCCAGAACCCAAGTGTGTCTGCTTGACGATCCTGCTTTGCTAGCAGGAAGTAGAGCAAGAGTCCCGGATTCACTAGCCTAGGAGGGTCAGGTAGATGATGTACGTGAGTAAAGCGGCCAGCAGACTAATAGAGAGTGGTGGGATCTGTGGCTAACTGCAGAGCAAAACTCCATCTGAAGAGGGCGCCACTGTCCAACTCTGGTTCATAATCACTATTTGGGAAAGTGGACCCAGCATTGCTAGATTTTCCAACATTTCAAGAGAAGAGAAGACAAATGGAGTTTTACACAAAAATCTGGATTTGTAAAATCCCAAGTAGGAGCCAGCCCATGAGGGGCCTTGGAAGTCCTGCCAGAAAAATCCACTAGTCAGGTGGCTGGTCGCCTGCTTCTCTGCCAATCGGCGATCTCATGGTTTGCTTTAATTTAGAAAATATATCCATAAATGCATTGTTTGCAGTTTTAAAGATGAAAATTGTCCTTGTCCTGACATGTCTTTCTTCCTAGGCCGTGGGGAAGATTTTCTCTGGCCTGGCCCAGTGCGGGGCTTGGGGCTGCTTTGATGAGTTTAATCGAATCGACGCTTCTGTGCTCTCCGTGATCTCCTCTCAGATCCAGACAATCCGAAACGCTCTGATCCATCAGTTAACCACGTTCCAGGTGAGACGCGCGAAGCCCCCGGGACCATGTCCCCAGGATGGAAGCTTGCCATACTACCTCTGAAACACCAGATGGTGGGCCGTTGTCACTCTAGACCAGGCTTCCTGTAGAAGATCTGTTGGCTTTTCCAATTGAGATGATTGGGTTTCCAAAATTATCATTGTTGATGATAGAAGGTTTGTAACAGTCCAAGGACTTCACACTGACTCCAGACATAGAACTAATAGTTACGAATGGGGGTGGGGCAGAGTTCTCAAATAAGTGATGTGCAGGGCCCCCTAGAAGGGAAAAAATATTCTTGGCGACTTCCCAAGTTTGAGAAAACCTGACTTAGAAAGCGAATGTTCCATGCAATCACATTGTCACAGTGAATACGAAATTTTGTCTTCATAGTTTGTAAAGTTACGGCGTCATAATAAGCAGGATTTGCAAGGTTATCAAAGTGAGAAGGCAAAATTTTGAAACAACTGTTGAGAATTCATCAATTTCTCTCTGCTGAAGAATATGTTTCCAGACTTGAGTTTGAGAAGTCTGTGTTAAATTAAACCAGATTAAGCTGGATCCAAATTTGGAGAAACATGATCTTATTATGTAGTCTAGGAGGCCCAGAAGGGGGTTCTCTGAAAACACAGGACCAGCGTGGGTGGGCCATTTCCCTGCACCAGGGCCTTCTGGGTCCCTTGCTGTCCTTCTGGTTCTGTCCTCCCCACTCCATGCCCTGCACACTTGTCACTAAGCCACTTGCTGCACAGTCAAACCCTACCCTGTGACACCACGTGCGTCCCCATCTGAGTGGAATTGTCCCTTCTTCCCTTTACTGGAAAACTCCTATACATCCTTCAGAGCCCCATTGGGAGGTCCAGGATAAAAATTCAGCTTGAACTGGTGGCCCTGGCATCCTACCTGCCTCCTCCTCAGGTCTTGGTGGGGCTCACTGTTAAGAGAGTGTGTCAACTGGAGACCGTTCAATATTTTCAGGATTCCAGTAAGAGGTCTGGATAGGTTTCCTTTTGATGAGTTCTTTTGAGGGATTTTTGGGGCTGAGCTGACTGCTCCCGAGAGAGGGAATTAACGATGTAGGTTTCCAGAAGCTGTGTTTCTCAGAGCCAGGAGGCAGCAGCTGTCTGCTCTTCCCCAGGGCCCATCTGGGCCTCTTGTGGGATACCGAGGAGGGGTGGGGATGGTCTCAGGGCACACCTGTGAGTCGAGGCAGTGGCCTTGTTTTGGGGGAGGCTGGCTGTCTTCCAGGCTGCCCTTTGTTGATGATGCAGACTGTGCCTCCTAAAAATAAAAATTTCTGTCCTCTGCCTGGCTGGCGGACAATCAAAAAAAATAAAACCAAAAACTTCACTGAGAGACAACCAGACTCAACCTTCAGCTAAAGAGGCTAAGAATATAGGGATTTCGGTGATTTGTTGGTACCTGGGGCAACCAGAGGAATGAAGACTGGTTTCTTGAAGGGTTTGAGGTGGGATTCTTTAGGGAGGAGTGACCACATGAAGTCCAGGCACCCGCAGAGGGTGCAAAGCCAGGTAGAGGAATGGAAGCGGGTGCTCTGTGATGTGGTGGGCTGGGCGCTCCCAACCTGGCCTGTCTCCCTTAATCGCCACAGCCCTGCCATGAGGTAGGTTGCATTTCTGTTGTGCAGAAAAATAAACTAAGACTCAGAGAGGTTAAGTGATCTGTTGAGGGTCAATGGCTTCTTGTATCAGCCCCAGGCTCTGTGCTTCGTCAACCTGGGCCCCTCTCCCAGGTAGTGCCCCTGGGTTCAGGTCCAAGTTTGGGGTTCCACTGAGACCTGCCCTCCCCAAGGTCTTCGGCGAGGGGGGCCCTGCACTGAACACTGGGGAGGGGAAAGGAGGCTAGTGATGTCATCCGCCTCCTACCACGAAAATGAATCCCCACGCGGCTCACTGCAGGCTCCTTTCCAGGGGCGGGCCGGCCGGGCCACCTAACTGCTTCTTTCTTTCTTCCTTCTTGCTCTCCAGTTTGAAGGGCAGGAGATTTCCCTGGACTCCCGCATGGGCATCTTCATCACCATGAACCCCGGCTACGCGGGCCGCACGGAGCTGCCCGAGTCAGTGAAGGCGCTGTTCAGGCCCGTGGTCGTGATCGTGCCCGACCTGCAGCAGATCTGCGAGATCATGCTCTTCTCCGAGGGCTTCCTGGGGGCCAAGGTGGGGCCTCGGCAGTGCCAGTCCACGCAGTGCAGGCTTCACCCGGATCTGCTTCCAGACTGGGGACCTAGGACGTGTTAGTTCCATGCGGCTCTTCCAGACTGGAGATGTAGGACACCTTAGCTCCGTGTGGCTCTTCCAGACTGGGGACCTAGGACACGTTAGCTCAGTGTGGCTCTTCCAGACTGGGGCCTAGGACACGTTAGCTCCATGTGGCTCTTCCAGACTGGGGACCTAGGACGCGTTAGCTCCGTGTGGCTCCTCCAGACTGGGGACCTAGGATGCGTTAGCTCCGTGTGGCTCTTCCAGACTGGGGACCTAGGACGCCTTAGCTCCAGACTGGGGACCTAGGATGTGTTAGCTCTGTGTGGCTCTTCCAGACTGGGGACCTAGGACACCTTAGCTCCGTGTGGCTCTTCCAGACTGGGGA
>NW_012103587.1:503366-512645 GCF_000951045.1 Mandrillus leucophaeus
TGTTAGCTCCGTGTGGCTCTTCCAGACTGGGGACCTTGGACGTGTTAGCTCCATGTAGCTCTTCCAGACTGGGGACCTAGGACACGTTAGCTCCGTTTGACTCTTCCAGACTGGGACCTAGGACACATTAGCTCCGTGTGGCTTTTCCAGACTGGGGACCTAGGACATGTTAACTCCATGTGGCTCTTCCAGACTGGAGATGTAGGACACCTTAGCTCCGTGTGGCTCTTCCAGACTGGGGACCTAGGACGTGTTAGCTCTGTGTGGCTCTTCCAGCCTGGGGACCTAGGATATGTTAGCTCCATGTGGCTCTTCCAGATGGGGCCTAGGACACGTTAGCTCCTTGTGGCTCTTCCAGACGGGACCTAGGATGTGTTAGCTCCGTGTGGCTCTTTGATTTTTGTTTTTTTTTCCTGCTCTGTCTCTCTCCCCCACCTCTTTTAAATTGTAACTTTTAATTTTGGAATAATTTAAGATGCACAAGAGGTTGCAACAATAGTAGCACGGAATTTCCGGGTGCCCCTTTCCCCATGAGAATATCTCACATATCCATAGCCCACTGCCCAAACCAGGAAGCTGGTTTTGGCACAAGTGCCATTAACTCAGGTATAGACGTTATGTGGATTTCACCAGGTTTCCCATTCTCTCTCTGGCGTGTGCGTGTAGTTAGTTCTATGATGTTTTATCACATGTGGACGGGAGTGGCCGTCACCACATCAGGATACAGAACTATTCCATCACCACAACCACAAAGAAGAGAGACAGGGTCTTACTCTGTCACCCAGGCTAGAGTGCAATGATGGGATCACAGCTCACGGCAGTCTCAAACTCCTGGGCTCAAATGATCTTCCTGCCTCAGCCTCCTGAGTATTTGGGACCACAGGCAGATGCCATCATGCCTGGCTAATCTTGCTTATTTTTTGTAGAGACACGGTCTTTACAGCCCAGGCTGGTCTTGAACTTCTGGGCTCAAGTAATCCTCCCACCTCAGCCTCCCGAGTAGCTGGGACTACAGGTGTGTGCCACTGCACCCAGCCTCTTGTTACTGCTTACTAGACACACTCTCCCCCAAACCCTAACTCTGGCAACCCCTGATCTATTCTTCAGCCAGTATAGTTTTGTCACTTTGAGACTGTTCTGTACCTGGAGACATGTAGTATGGAACCCTTTGAGGCGGGCTTCTTTACTCAGCACAATGCCTTTGAGAATATGTGGTTCAAAAACAACTTTATAGATAATGTTTATCCTCTTTTAAGCTATCTATAACATGTATGTATGTAAGATCTTTCCAGAAGCTCTGGAAAAGTTACAAAATAGAGAATACTTTTAACATAGAGGGTTGTCACATTGCGTTTCTGCAATATGTCTTTTATTGAAAGCTCTTGGTGCCTATTACTGCGTCAGGATTTTGAGGTGGCATGATGAGATTTCTTGCTCCTAGTTTTTATGACTAAAATTGCCACACTTGCCTTAGGGACCTGTGGGTTTTGAACGCTTGCTGTAGATGAGGTGGCTGACTTGTCCTCAAAGACATTTACAGCCTTTTTTTTTTTTTTTTTTTTTGAGACAGAATCTTGCTCTGTCACCCAGGTTGGAGTGCAATGGTGTGATCTCAGCTCACTACCTCACTGCACCCTCCACCTCCCGGGTTCAAGCGATTCTCCTGCCTCAGCCTCCCAAGTAGCTGGGATTACAGGCATGTGCCACCACATCTGGTTAATTTTTATATTTTTAGCAGAGACAGGGTTTCACCATGTTGGCCAGGCTGGTCTTGAACTCTTGACCTCAGGTGATCCACCCGCCTTGGCCTCCCAAAGTGCTGGGATTACAGGCATAAGTGACCACGCTTGGCCCAGTTACAGCCTTAATAATAGGTTTAGGTCAAAGTAAAGAAGCAATGTATTTCTGGAGAGTGATTCCTACAAATGGTTCTGTTCTTTAAATTAAGATAGTGAAGATTTTGGTAACACAGATGTTCCTTCACATTAATTCCCAATTTGCCATATTTAAAAATGAAGGACCCACCCTGGTATTTCTGAAAGTTAGAGACGGAATTTGCTTATTTGTAGAGCGGCTGCACTGGAACACCTGCCCCTGTTTTCTTGCATTTGTAGAATGATCATCTGTTGCTTTTGAATCATTTTATTTTATCTTTTTTTTTTGTATTATTATCTTCTTTCCAAAAGACTCTGGCAAAAAAGATGACAGTTCTGTATAAGCTGGCCCGGGAGCAGCTGTCCAAGCAGTATCACTATGATTTTGGACTCAGAGCCCTGAAATCGGTGCTGGTCATGGCTGGTGAGCTGAAGAGAGGCTCCTCTGACCTTAGGGAGGTAGGGGCCATGTGCTGGAACATTCTCTGGTTTCAGCTGGTTCATGTGCATTTACTATGTGCTTTCAGGGAGGTGATGGGCACAGTATGGTATCACCTGAAATGTTTAAGTCTTAGCAGCCGCTTCCCCCAGCGCTCTGGCCTTACTTTGGCCTCTTACCTGTTATATCGTTTGCTTTGTAATTACACTTAGTACCTTAAGGTTGAGTGCAACATCCTCACTCCAATACCAACATTTATGATGCTTCCATAGTAAGAATCAATCTGTAGTCTCAGGATGGGTGTGGCGGAACGGTGGGGACTAACAAAATTCTCATGAAAGCATGAATGTGAGTTGTTATTTTCTCTTTGCAACAAAACAGGGGAACGATTGTGGTTGTTTTTACATGGACTTTGAAGAAAAAGTTCAGTCAATGCTGTTCTGTGGGCAATAGGCTCACCTGTTTCTCTAGTGACTGTACTCATAATGTTACACACACGCGCACACACACGCACACACACATTTGGGTAGTAAAAGAAAACAAAACAGCCGCGAGTGCAGTGATAGAAGCCTGTTCGTGTCCATAGGAGGAGAGGCTGTCACAGTGCGGAGATAGAAGCCTATTCGTGTCCATAGGAGGACAGGCTACCACAAATTGCTTCATTCTTTTGGGGTTTTCACACATTCGGGTTTTTTTTTGGAGGGGTCGAAGGAAGAGATATTTATGCTCTTACAAAAAAGGAAGCTATAAAATGTAAAACACTGTAAAGTCAGATGAAGCTGCATTCATCATTGTTACTTCTTTTTCTTAGGAGAAGTAAGTTATATGGAAACTTCTTTCATTTTCTCCCCTGCTCATCTATGTCCAAAGTTGAAGGGCGATCATACTATTGGGTGGGTCATATCTTCTGAACTGAAAAACCACCGATGCCACTTTCAGTCTTAGCAACAGGGAAAACAGTCCCAAGCACTATCTAAGGCTCTACAAAAAAGAGTGAAGCGAATTGCAGCAGTCTCTCCTCTTAGGGAGGTGAATATGGTCCCATCACTGCAGTCACAGCTGGCTTGTTTTCTTTTACTGCCTTACACTGAACCCAAGCATGCATTCATAGGCCTAACTGCTGCACAATCTGGTACTTCCTTAGAAGAATGAAAACATATTGCAAATACCAAATATCCAAGGACTTCTGAGAAAGAGGTAAAAAACAGCCTTCTTTTCTAGGAGGAAAATCCCTCTTCTCATCCAACAAGGTGGAGTTACACATGTAAAACTGTTTGTACAGAGACTGTGATGGTTTCTTCACATAGGAAATTAACTTTGCTATATTGTCTTTGGGCTTCTTTATCACGTCAAAAGTTTGCAAACTTGGACCTTTGTTCTTATTCAGTAAATCTATGTCACAGGATGAGTCAGGATTTAGCGTCTTTTGCTTCAAATTAGAACCACATATTTGGAATTGCTGCAGTTCTCAACTGCGCTTATCATGATAGTGGCAGAAACTGGAGGACATTAAAAAGTCCCTGAAATCAGCTATACTTGCCCTTTATTTAGTCTTGTTTGGAATAAAAGGTAAAGAATTTGCAAATACCACCACCTAAGCACCTGTTTCAAATGAAACATCAGCCTTCAGCTTGCAACATGATGTCTTTACAATTAAGCAAATAGCAGAAGCCCCACGTCAGTTCTTCCTTCTGGAGAAGGCAGGGGAACTGCAATCCCCGGGACTCCTGTGTTGAATCTGAGAGGCAGAACAAAAAGAAAAGTGGCCTTTTCCATTCCACATCCTGGAGGTAATGTGTAGAGAAGAGATACCCACATTTCCAGATAGTGAATACTGAAAAAGAAGCAGGACTTCCTGCCCTAGGAGACAACATAGAGATGCTTGCCAGGTCCTGAGTTCAAAATTTTGTTTTTGAGATTTATATAAAAGCACCTAAGACTGGGTGCAGTGGCTCATGCCTGTAATCCTAGCACTTTGGGAGGCTGAGGTGGGAGGATTGCTTGAGGCCAGAAGTTTGAGACCAGCCTAGGCAACATGACAAAATCCCATTTCTTTCAAAACAAATCCCCAAAACCAAAAAATTTAGCTGGGTGTGGTGGCACGCTTCTATAGTCCCAGCTACTTAGGAGGCTGAAGTGGGAGGATTGCTTGAACCTGGGAGGTGGAGGCTGCAATGAGCCGAGATGGCACTATTACACTCCAGCCTGGGTGACAGAGTGAGACCCTGTCTCAAAACAAACAAACAAACAAAACAAATATATATATATATATGCACACCTAAAGGTCAAGGCAAATGTTCTTCCTGTGATAAGGAACCTTTGCCTTAGTGTAGATGACCATGCGCCTCTGTAAGGTGGGGAGGAGGAAGGTTCCGCTTCTTCCCTCTAGCTGAAATCTGTTTTCTTCTCCTCGCACGGCCCACCAGGACACTCGGCCTCCCAGGAGCAGGCCCACCCCGGCCCCTAGGCTGGATCGCAGCGTTGTGCCTCACTCCTCTGCCTCTGCTGCTTTTTTATATTTTATTTAATTTTTATGTTTATATACAATTTTATATTTTATATTTCACTTTTATATATTTTATGTTACATTTTTATTTTCATATGAAATTTTGAAAAATGCATATTTAAGTTTATATGATTTATATGATCATTATTAAATATGAAATATGAAATTTTATATATTTTGTATTACATATATTTTGTATGTATTTACACTATATAATATACATATTAACATTTTATAGAAATTTTATAAATTTTATATAATTTATAAACAATACAAATATAATTTATGTAATTTATTAATTTATATAAATGATATATATACATTTTATAAAATTTCATTTATATAAAATTATAATATGTGTATATCATTTATATATAATTTATGTTTCATTTTAAATTTTATATTTCATATGTATGTGTGTGTATGTGTGTGTGTGTGTGTGTGTGTATGTATATATATATTTTTTTCAAGACAGAGTTTCACTCTTGTCACCCAGGCTGGAGTGCAATGGTGAAATCTCAGCTCACTGTAACCTCCGCCTCCTGGGTTCAGGTGATTCTCCTGCCTCAGCCTCCCGAATAGCTGGGATTACAGGCACTTGCCACCACACCCAGCTAATCTTTGTATTTTTACTAGAGACATGGTGAAACCATCAGCCAGGTTGATCTCCAACTCCTGACCTCAGGTTATCCGCCTGCCTCAGCCTCCCAAAGTGCTGGGATTACAGGCATGAGCCAATGCACCCGGCCATATATGTGTATATTATATAATATGAAGTACATATTATATGAAATATATGAAATATACATATTTTATATTTTATGTTTAATCTCATATAAACTTTATTTTATATAATTTTTATTTACATATTTTAATATAAAAATTAAAATTATGTAATTTCTGTATATATGTATTATATATTTATATATACAGGACTTATATAATTTTAAATTATATAAATTTCTGTAATTTAAAATTATATAATTTTAAATTAAATGTGTATAAATTTTTTTAAAAGTATAAAATGTTTATATAAAAATTATATTTTATATTTCATAAGAGTGTTTCCACCGGGTTGGAAACACAGTCTAAAGCACTGGGTTCCTTTGGAAATCTCTTGGAAACGTGTTTCATTTCCTGCAGGACGTGGTGCTGATGAGGGCCCTGCGAGACATGAACCTGCCCAAGTTTGTGTTTGAAGATGTTCCTCTTTTCCTCGGTTTGATTTCGGATCTGTTTCCTGGGCTGGACTGCCCTCGTGTCCGCTACCCTGACTTCAATGATGCGGTAGAGCAGGTCCTGGAGGAGAACGGCTACACGGTCCTACCCATCCAGGTAAAGCCGGGAAAATGAGCTCACTGTGGCTGTGCATCCTTTCCATTGGCTTTTTGTTTTTGCAGTTCTTTAAAAATATATGTATAGTAAAATACACAAAAGTTTCACCATCTTAACCATTTTTCCCCATTTTTAAATCGTGGTAAAATACACATAACAATATTTACCCTGTTACCTACTTTTAAATGTAGAGTTTGTTAGGCCCGGCGCAGTGGCTCGCGCCTGTAATCCCAGCACTTCGGGAGGCTGACCAACATGGAGAAACCCCATCTCTACTAAAAATACAAAAATTAGCTGGGTGTGGTGGCGCTCGCCTGTAGTCTCAGCTTCTTGGGAGGCTGAGGCAAGAGAATTGCTTGAACACGGGAGGTGGAGCTTGCAATGAGCCAAGATCATGCCGCTGCACTCCCGCCTGGTGACAGAGTGAGACTCTGTCTCAAAAAATAAAAAAAAAAAAAGAAAAAATGTAGAGTTTGGTAGCACTAAGTATATTCACATTGCTGTGCAACCATCACCATTATCCATCTCCAGAACATTTTCATATTGCAAAACTAAAACCCTGTACCTGTTAACTACTTACCTTCTCCCCTCGCTCCAGCCGCTGGCAACCTCTGCTCGACTTCCTGTCTCTACACATTTGACTACTCTAGGTACCTCTTGTAGGTGGAATCATATAATTTTTGTCCTTTTGTGTCTGGCTTATTTCACTAACAGTGTTTTCAACATTTATCCATGTTGTGGCATGTGTCAGAATTTCTTCCTTTTTAAGGCTAAATTTTATATATGTAGTTTGTTTCACACAATGTGATCAGATGACCCGAATATTTTGTTTTGAGGCATCAACCATCAGAGGTTCTTTCCTCACCTCACCTTTTTTTTTTCTCCTGAGTCACACTTAGAAAAAAATTGAATTGGATATTGCTGGGGTAGGATTTGGATCCTCTGAAGAGCCTGTAAGTTGTATATGTTGTCATTAAGCCAAATACGTATTGATTGGCAGAGTCCTGCTGAGAATGTAAATGCTCAGAGCCTCCAGGCCTGGGGGATTGCCTCGGGTTGGGCAGCTTCAGGGTGTCAGGCTACCCCGGAGGCCTCAGGCCTGGGCAGTGGGCACCGGGTACCGGCTGTGGATGAGAGCTTTCTGTGCCTTTCCTGACCCTGATTTTCTCTGTAGTTGGTCGTTAAAAGCATGTGTTTTCTGGAAGGAATGTAAAATGGTGCAGTCACTTTAGAAAACAGCCTGGCAGTTCAACAGGTTAAACCGAGAGTTACCATAAGACCAGGCAATTTCACTACTGGGATCTACCCAAGAGTGAGGACAAACATCTGCTCAGAATTGTTCACGAATGTCTGGAGCAGCATTATTCATAATAGCCAAAAAGTGGTAGCAACCCAACATCCATCAATTGATGGATCAACTGCTGAAACAGAATGTGGTCTGTCCATGCCATGGGATATCTTTTGGCCATAGAAAGGAATGCAGCGCTGACGCATGCTGCAACATGGATGAGCTTTGAAAACACGCTAAGCGAAAGAAGCCAGATGTGAGAGATCACACATTCTAGGATCCCATTTCCATGAAATGCCCAGAATACGCAAATCCATAGAGATAGAAAGTAGATGAGTGGTTGCCAGGGGCTGGGGGAAAGGGGATTGGGAGAGATGGGTGCAGGGTTTTTTGCGGAGAGGGGTGATAAAAATGTTCTAAAATTGCTCGTGGGGATGGTTGCACAAGACTCTGAATATACTGGAAACCATTGACTTATACCCTTTCAAAGGTAAATTGTAGGCATGTGTGTTGTATCTCAATAAAACTGTTTCAGGAAAAGATCATGTTTTAGCCCAACTGCCATTGTTTGTCCTGCAGGTGGATAAAGTGGTTCAAATGTTCGAGACCATGTTAACCCGCCACACGACGATGGTGGTGGGACCCACCAGAGGGGGCAAGTCCGTCGTCATTAACACTCTGTGTCAGGCCCAGACCAAGTGAGTATGACCTCCATGGCAGGGCCTGACTGCCAGGGGGTTCACGGTGTATGTTTGGTGTCAGTATTACCAAGTCCCACTTTGCTCTCTGATTTCCTGGGAGGGTAAATTTGTAATACACACCCCTTTTGACTCAGGGTGTTTTTACTGACTTTATTGCAGACTCAGTTAAGATATTTTAGAATGCAAAATAGCAACCCGCTTGTGCATCAGATGGTGAATAGGTTCATTTGTGAAATGAGAGTTTCACAAACTATCTTATAAGGATATTGTGAGAATGAACATGAAGTCATAGTTTTTTGGTGTCTAAATTGCTTCCTTACAGTAATTCAGGATTCACCTTATGCAGCACTGCTGTGGTTTCGCAGTGGCCAGAAAAAGAATGTCACCTCCCCGGGTGCCTTATAATCTCTAGCCCTTCAGGGGCAATTCTTCATGCAGGAAACAGTGATCATACACTCCCACATTGAAGATCATAAAGGAGCCAGGCATGGTGGCTCATGCCTGATTTAATCCCAGCACTTTGGGAGGCCAGGGTGAGAGGATCGCCTAGTCTAGGATTTTGAGAACAGCCTGGGCAACATAATGAGACTCCGTCTCCACATTAAAAAAAAAATTAGCTGTGTGTGGTGACGTGCACTTGTAGTACAGCTACTCAGGAGGCTAAGGAGGGAGGATTGCTTGAGTTCAAGAGTTTGAGTCTGCAGTGGGCTAGGATTGTGCCACTGCACACCAGCCTGGGCAACAGAGTGAGACCTTCTCTCTAAAAAAAAAAAAAAAAGAGAGAGAGAGAGAGTATATCATAACAGCCTGCAGTGAATTGAAAGCCTTCTACTGAAAGTGGATGCCTGACTCCTCGCTTCTCTCCTAAGCAATAACTAGATTCCAGAAAGACCTCCGTGGATGCTGACAGTCTGGCAAAAATCTAAATCAAGCCAATAATTTTTGTGACTTAATAGGCAGTCTATAAAATCTAAAGAGTAAGCGTATGTCATTTGTTCCCATTGTTTCTTCATATGTTTCATGTGAGAAAACCAGCTGGCAGTGGTTTACTGACCCTAAGTGGGCTGTACTGCGGCCATCTGCATTTCATTCTTTAATTCATTCATTGTTAAATAGTTTATAGAACTATCACACAC
>NW_012103587.1:516230-517196 GCF_000951045.1 Mandrillus leucophaeus
TCCAGGTAAAGCCGGGAAAATGAGCTCACTGTGGCTGTGCATCCTTTCCATTGGCTTTTTGTTTTTGCAGTTCTTTAAAAATATATGTATAGTAAAATACACAAAAGTTTCACCATCTTAACCATTTTTCCCCATTTTTAAATCGTGGTAAAATACACATAACAATATTTACCCTGTTACCTACTTTTAAATGTAGAGTTTGTTAGGCCCGGCGCAGTGGCTCGCGCCTGTAATCCCAGCACTTCGGGAGGCTGACCAACATGGAGAAACCCCATCTCTACTAAAAATACAAAAATTAGCTGGGTGTGGTGGCGCTCGCCTGTAGTCTCAGCTTCTTGGGAGGCTGAGGCAAGAGAATTGCTTGAACACGGGAGGTGGAGCTTGCAATGAGCCAAGATCATGCCGCTGCACTCCCGCCTGGTGACAGAGTGAGACTCTGTCTCAAAAAATAAAAAAAAAAAAAGAAAAAATGTAGAGTTTGGTAGCACTAAGTATATTCACATTGCTGTGCAACCATCACCATTATCCATCTCCAGAACATTTTCATATTGCAAAACTAAAACCCTGTACCTGTTAACTACTTACCTTCTCCCCTCGCTCCAGCCGCTGGCAACCTCTGCTCGACTTCCTGTCTCTACACATTTGACTACTCTAGGTACCTCTTGTAGGTGGAATCATATAATTTTTGTCCTTTTGTGTCTGGCTTATTTCACTAACAGTGTTTTCAACATTTATCCATGTTGTGGCATGTGTCAGAATTTCTTCCTTTTTAAGGCTAAATTTTATATATGTAGTTTGTTTCACACAATGTGATCAGATGACCCGAATATTTTGTTTTGAGGCATCAACCATCAGAGGTTCTTTCCTCACCGTAATTTATTAATTTATATAAATGATATATATACATTTTATAAAATTTCATTTATATAAAATTATAATATGTGTATATCATTTATATATAATTTA
>NW_012103587.1:519776-521820 GCF_000951045.1 Mandrillus leucophaeus
TATGTATGTCTAATGTAGCATGTACATTATTATGACTTACTGATTTGTTGGTTGTGAACTGTGGAGTGTGTGATGTTTAGTTCTCTTTGGCTGAATTAATCCTATAGTTAGGGCTGCGGGGATTTACAGGCACTATGGTGAGAAGTGCCCTGTCTGCTTGATCCATGAAGTCAGCACAGAGCAGATGTTGTTCTGAAGTAAGAAGGATCGAACATTTGTAGTTCAAAGCTTTGTTATTATCCTGGATGACTGAGTACGGTCTCCTATACGCCCTTAATTCTGAGATATTTACTTAAATGCCATATATATGAATATGGAATATGCATAAATATGAAATATACATGAAAGTTAGCTTCTCGGCGCCCTCCAGAGGCGAAGCTGTGCTTCTAGTTCAGACCTCATTTGTGCTGTGGCCACATTTTTGGTGAAATGTGGTTGCTTTATGTTTAGAAGAAAGCACTAACAGTGAAGGGAAGCCCAGTGAAGAGTTTGCATGGGTTGCATTTTAAATTTTGGCTTGAATTCAAAACATCTAATTCCTCACAGAGGGAACCCAGACTGTTTTCCTCATGCATTTAGTTTGCTTGAACCATGGCTAAAGCCTCTCTTGATTTAGGCTTGGGCTGATGACAAAGTTGTACATCCTGAACCCCAAAGCCGTGAGTGTCATAGAACTCTATGGCATCCTGGACCCAACCACCCGAGACTGGACCGATGGGGTGTTGTCAAACATCTTCAGGGAAATCAACAGGCCAACGGATAAGAAGGAGCGAAAGTGAGTATCTTTGTAGGTAGGAAAGAGCCTGGGTTAGTTAATGTTAATTAGCTCAACATTAAAAATGGTGGCAGGACTATACATTGTAGCTTCATGCTTGGATTTCAGCAGACTTGGAGTTCAATCCTGGAGGCTGTGCTTCGGAAGTGAGCAGTCCAGCCTTAGTGCTTTTTACGTGTGACCTCAGTCTTCTTAGTGATGCAATGTGCTAGGTACCGGGATTGTTCCCAGCTTACCACAGAGGAAACTGAGGCCTAGAAAAGATCAGAAACATGCCCCAAGGCCAGGGATTTGACCCTGATCTGTGTGACTCTAAGTCCTCAAACACAGCTGCCGTCAAGCTGCCTGGTCACCATGTTCTATGGCAAGGTAAGTCAAAGAAAGGTAGCAAAGTGCCATGGAAAATGCAGGAATGCCCTCCCGAGCCACAGTTTTCCATCTGTAGACGTGGTTGATGGTGCCCTGATGACATCACCACGTGACATGGCGAAGGCCAAGTGAGGCCAAGTACAGAAATGCTCTGAGGGTGTGTAAGGTAATAAATGCTCTGAGGGTGTGTAAGGTAAAAAGCTTTTAGTTGGTCCTATAATATCTCTTTGTAAATGCAGGAATGGTTCTGATTTTATGTTCTAATCAAATCCCATTAATAATAAATAAAATCCTTAAATAACAAGAGTCCAAAGTCCCGACTCATGGCTTTAAAAACAGCTTCTTAGCACTTTTCCCCTGATTCTGGATGAACCCACGATCCCACACTGAGTTCCATCATCTTGTTTTTGGCGTTCTTTAATTTTGAGCAGTTCCTCAGGATTCTTTATCTTTTATGACCTTCTTGTTCTGGAGGATTCCAGGCCAACTGTTTTAGAGAATGATCTCAGTTTGGGTTTGTCAGTTGCTTCTTCATAATTAGATTCAGGCTATGGCTGTTTGACAGGAAGGCTGCAGGAACGATGCTGTGTCCTTCGTATCTCATCACGGGCACGTGGTGTTGGTTGCCCTGTTATGGGTGGTGTTAATCTTGATTTTTGGGTTAAGGTGCCATTTTCCTCTTTGCAGTTGATATGCAAATGTAGGGAGATATCTTATGACTAAGTAAATATCCCATTTCTTATCCAACCTTCACCCATTCACCCAATGGTTTGAGCATCTGTTGATGGTTGCTTGAATCTAGTTGTCATCGTTGTCATCATCATCGTCCTCCTCCTCCTCTTTCTTCTTCTTTCTTCTTCCTTCTCCTCCTCCTTCCTCCTCCTTCCTCCTCCTCCTCCT
>NW_012103587.1:521913-538380 GCF_000951045.1 Mandrillus leucophaeus
CCTCCTCCTCCTGCTTCTTCTTCTTCCTTCTTTCTTCTTCTTCTTTCTTCCTTCTCCTCCTTCCTTCTCCTTCCTCCTCCCTCCTTCTCCTCCTCCTCCTCCTCTTCCTCCTCCTCCTCCTCCTCCTCCTCCTTCTTCCTCTTCTTCTTCTTCTTCTTCTTCTTCTTTTTCTTCTGCTTCTGCTTCTGCTTCTGCTTCTCCTTCTGCTTCTCCTTCTCCTTCTTCTTCTCCTCCTTCTCCTCCTTCTCCTCCTTCTCCTTCTTCGGGGTCATGCTCTGTTGCCCAGGCTAAGTGCAGTGACATGATTACTGCTCACTGCAGCCTCGAACTCCCAGGCTCAAGCAATCCTCCCACCTCAGCCTTCCAAGTGACTGGGACTACAGGTGCATGTCACCATGCCTATTTTTGCTTTTTTTGTAGAGACAGAGTCTCCCTGTACTGCCCAGGCTTGTCTTGAACTCCTGGGCTCAAGGGATTCTCCTGCCTCAGTCTCCTACAGTGCTGAGTCTCCTACAGTGCTGAGATCACCAGGGGTGAGCCACCACGCCTGGCCTTTGAGTCCTCTTATAATGAATATAAACGGAGATTTTCTATAGGGACAACTGGTGAAATTTGCATGTGGATTTTATATTAGATAATAGTATTGTATCAATATTAAATTTCCTGAGTTTGGTAATTCTGCTGTGGTTGTGTAAGAGAAGGTGCTTATTCTTAGGAAATACTTGCTTAAGTATTTAAGGGAAGGAGACATTTTATCTACAATTGACTCTCAAATGATTCAGAGAGAGAGAGAGAGAGAGTAAGAGAGAGCGCAAATCTGGTAAAAAACGTAACAGTGGGGGAATCTGACTGAAAGGCATATGGGAGTTCTTCATACTATTTTATTCTTGTAACTCTGTAAGTCTGAAATTATTTAAAAATAAAAAGCTAAAAAGAAAAAAGATATGGGAAGGAAATAAACCAAAATGTTAATGCTGAAAAAAAAAATCCAACTACTTATATCAATGAGTTAAATGGAGGCACTATCAAACCACCATTTCAGCACAGTAGAATAGCGTCTGTCCTGTGGAGATGGGCTTCGCTGCATGAGATGTCACCCAGTATAGCCACAAAATGAAAGCATCCTGAAGCTTGAATACCTGAGGCCTTGGAAGTAGACGTACTGCCAGCACACATGGTGTGTAAACCAGGACTTGTAAACTCAGATTCTCCCAGGGACCCAGCAGGTAGCACAAATGAGTGAAATGGAGCAAATTACATGGTGGTGTTAGCTTACTAGGGCTGCCATAACAAATAACTGGGTGGCTTAAAGCAACCGACATTTATTATCTCACAATTCTGGAGGCCAAAAGTCTGAAAAGAGGTGTGAGCAGGACTGCACTCCCTCCAAAGGCTCTAGGGCAAATCCTTGCCTCTTCTGCTTCTGGTGGTTCCAGGTGTTCCTTGGCTTGTGGCCACATCATTTTAATCTTTGCCTCTGTCTTGGCCTTCCCCTCTGCGTGTCTCATGTCTCCTCCTGCTTTTCTCTTATAAGGGCATTTGTCATTAGATTAGGACTCATCTGCATAAGCCAGAATGATCGCATCTTGAGATCCTTAATTACATCTGCAAAGGCCTTTCTCCAGACAAGGTCACCAGTCACAGCTTCTGGGTGAACACATCTTTTGATGGGGAGTGGGTACCATTCGACCCACTACACATGGATATCCAAAATACTTTCTTTACTCTTGACTGTACCACAGGAAACCAGGGGTTAAAACCAGTGATCAATAGCAATTGATACTCAGCCTCAGGTGTAAGAGAATGAGGTAGGCGTTGTGGCAGGGGCAGGGACTATGATACTTTCTGTCTCCATGGGCAGCCACTCCTCAGCATCAGCAGATTGTTCCCATGAAGGAATCCAGGTCTGTGTGCTCAGAACTTCCAGTTTGCCCAAGAAGTGAGAAATTCAGATTTTTGTGTGAAGTTCCCTCATTCTTAAATATTGGCAATTAACTCAAACTTTTTTTTTTTTAATTTTGAGACGGAGTCTTGCACTGTTGCCTGGGCGGGAGTGCAGTAGTGCTATCTCAGCTCACTTCAACCTCTGCCTCCTGGGTTCATGTGATTCTCCTGCCTCAGCCTCCTGGGTAGCTGAGATTACAGGCACACACCACTATGCCTGGCTAATTTTTTGTATTTTTAGTAGAGATTGGGTTTCACTATGTTGGCCAGACTGGTCTCGAACTCCTGACCTCGTGATCCACCTACCTTGGCCTCCCAAAGTGCTGGGATTACAGGCTCAAACAATTTTTTATGTACCATTCAGTTAAACCTGTGGGCCAGCTAGGGTGCTCTGTCTCAGATTCTGGTTAGAAAACCCTGGGAAAAAGACATTCAACATGAATGGGCAGGTTATACCAAGTTCCATAGTTGGAAACTCTCTAGGACCCATACCTCTCCTTTCTTTGGTTGCTGCAGGTATATTTTATTTGATGGTGATGTGGATGCTCTATGGGTGGAAAACATGAATTCTGTGATGGATGACAACAAGTTGTTGACATTGGCCAATGGGGAACGCATCCGGCTCCAAGCACACTGTGCCCTGCTCTTTGAGGCAAGTAGTGATTAAAAGTAAATTTGAACATAAGTCTTTCTTGTAATTAAAAATGTAAATGTTTATTAAAGTAGTAGTAAATATAGATGATTATTTAAAAACAAACAATACATAAGGGTTTATAATGAGTACAACTCTTTGTTCTTTACTCCTGTCATCCCTCTCCGTCCCAGAGGTGACTACTTTTACTTTTTATGAATTGTTTCTTCTCATGATTACCCTACTGTCTATAAGTAACAGGCTTAGCATGATATTCTTCCTTTATACATTTTATAGTTTATACATTATCTGTCGACTGACTGCTACAAAAGTGAGAATTCATCTCTTATACCACTAACGTCAGAATAGTATATTGCTAAATTGGTTAACAGTAGATAATGTTTACATTATAATGAAGATAGAAATATTTACTGAAGAACCAACTAATATACTGTGATTACATTTACTTTCTTTTAGAGCCATTTGCTTTGTCTGGAGTTTGTAATTGCCTTCCTTTTTTTTTTTTTTTTTTTTATCTTTGTTGGTTTAAAGTCCGTTTTTTTTTTTTTTTTTTCTCACACTATTTGCCTTTATCTTAACCTCATTTTTTAAAAACTTTCTATCATATCAAGTATTCTGTCGAGTCCCTTTATTTACTGGAGACTATTCTCCAAAGCCCTCTATCTCCTGCTTAGGATATGGACTGCTTGTTTCATAGGTGTGGCCCTGGGACTTGCTTTCACTCTAACTTAGTATTAATGCCATTTCTAACTGTAAAATTGGTGGGTACATGGAATATTTGTACATATTACTATCTGATTAGCTGACTGAACTATATTTTTTTGTAGAGAGAGCTAGGTTTGTTAATATTATCTGGTTTAGCTGTGTACTTATGAAGTTTTATACTGCCTGATCTCAACTATGTTAAAAAAATAATAAAGAAAAAAGATTGACTGGGAAACACTTCAAAACAACATTTGTTTCTAGGTGGTGGGATTTGGATAACTTATTTTCTTCTTTATACTTTTCTATTTTTTGTCAGATATTCTACAACATATTTTCACATTAATTTTATTATAGAAAAACTGAAAAGATGTTACATCAGAAGTGTGTAATCTTCTCATCAAAATCCCAGGTGTTCAGTTAAAAACCTCATGAAAACTGTGTTCATTTTGGTATGATTTGGATTTCATGCAGTTGTAAAAACTTTCCATAAGAGAAGATCCTTAAATATCTAGTTTATCTTGTGTATAGCTGTAGTCATGATTGATTTTCTTTATTTCTCCAGGTTGGAGATTTACAGTATGCCTCCCCTGCAACTGTCTCTCGATGTGGAATGGTTTATGTGGACCCTAAAAACTTGAAATATAGACCTTACTGGGAAAAATGGGTTAATCAAATACCAAACAAGGTGAAGTTTTTTTCTAAAATGAACTTAAAGTTATCAGTATTGATGGCTAGTTGGATAACATAGTCCAGAGGGATGTTTGTAGTCGAAGGCGATGACCTTGTCCTTGACCTGCCTGTGTCCCTGAGCACAAATTAAGTGAAAACATGGCAGACACACTTATTTGGTTTCAGATAATTTATAGCCAGTGGGATAGGTAATGATTGGATTGGTTGGTCTAGACCAGAGGTTGACAAACTTTTTCTGTAAAGGGGTAGATAGTAAATATTTGAGACTTTGTGTGGGCAATATGATTTCTTTCACTACTCAACTCTGCTGTTGTGGCATGAAAACAGCCAGAAATTTGTACACGAATGGGCATGGCTGTGTACCAATAAACCTTTATTTACAAAACAGATGACAGGCCAGAAATGTGTTGTCTTAACAAAAGGCTTCTGTGAAAAGTGCAGAGATGGATGTGACACTCATGTTCGGGTTGTGGCTCAACCACACCTAGGACACTATGACCACCTTCTCAAAGGAACACAGGTGGTCTGGGTGTGTCTCTAGGAGGGCTACTAGGTTGGAGGTGAATGGAAACCAGGACATAATTATGCCAGAGAAGAGCAGAACAAAGGAAGCATGATAGAACCATTTGAAGCACTGTCCTGTGGGAGACAGCTGTCTCAGGACCCGTGCAATCCCTGGTGGTGATTGGCGCCTTGATAGGGAGGGGGCCTTCGCTGCTTTACAGTCTTTGCTGGATGACTGTGGTCACTTGAACTCTAAGATGATCAGCCTCTTTCCTGTCAAGTGGGAACTGTTATCTTCCCTTCTTCCTCCCCAAGGGCATGGTAGACCCTGTGGCAGCGAAATGAAACACCTCATGATGAGATGAAAGCATATTGTAAAGGACAAATCTCTCTGCTAATATAGGGCATTATTATCCAGGTTTCCAGATGTATCATTCATCAGAAGATGTTGCTCAATCCTCTTTGGGCAAGAACAGCTTTCCACTAACTTCCATTTAAATAAACAAACCCTTGAAATGCTTTGGAATGCTGCTTTTTTACAGGTGGAACAATACAATTTGAATAGTCTCTTTGAGAAATATGTGCCCTATCTCGTGGATGTGATAGTGGAAGGGATAGTGGATGGAAGACAAACAGAGAAGCTGAAGACAATAGTTCCTCAGACAGACCTCAATATGGTAAGAAACGATCCCTGCTGTTAGCAAAAAGAAATTATTTCCTAAAGACAGGCTCACAGTAGGGTTTTAAGGGGAGTGAAGATGCCAGACAGGGTAAACAGTAGCATTGTTGGTCAGTGCCAAGGAGGGCGCCATGCTTGCTTTTGTGCAAGTCAAGATACTGGGTTCCATCTGTCGGAATCAACGTGATGGGTCATATGCTACCATCGCTCTGGGATCTGGGATCCCAGGATTTATGACTGGAATGGACTCTGTGGGGGTGGACTGTGGGGGTGGACTATGTGAGCTGAACCAGATGTTTTCCTGTGAACCAGGTAACCCAGTTAGCCAAGATGTTGGATGCATTACTAGAAGGAGAAATAGAGGACCTCGACCTGCTGGAGTGCTACTTCCTGGAGGCTCTATACTGCTCTCTGGGAGCCTCCCTGCTTGAGGATGGAAGGACGAAATTTGACGAATATATCAAACGCCTTGCTTCTTTGTCTACTGTTGACACAGAAGGAGTTTGGGCCAACCCTGGGGAACTGCCAGGTGGGAACCGAGTGTCACCTGTTTCCCTGCTCTGAGTGCCTTTGGTTAAATTTCTAGAGGAAATGAACAAGCTTTTCTACATTTCTGTCTGTCTGAGTTTTCCAGGTTGTTTGCTTCTTTAGAGAAACATGCAATGGTCAGAGCACATGATGGAGACCCCAGAAGCCGTTCAAATGCATCGGCTGCTGTGGTAGAAGCCCAAGCCCTCTGGATGGTCTTTCTGGATGACAGTCAACTTCTCTTGCCTCAGCGTAGGCACTTGCTTCCTTTGCTCTTTAAACTTCTCACATTCTGCATGACTTTGAGTATCTTCTCCTGTGGGCTTCCCTATCTGTTTTTTAATTTTTATTTTTAACCACCTCACTCCATTTCCACCATATAATTCATCTGCTGTATTCCTGACTATTTGCACAGTAGACAATCAAGAGTGGATTTGTAAATCGTTCATAGGAAATCATAAAATTAACATTTTATGTTTTTGCACAAAAATGTACATCTTCAGTGAATCATCCATGATGAAAAAGATGCATTCTCCAAGGTCTACATGCAGTGCTAGGACTCTTCTTTGTCCATCTCTTATTGCTATTTGAGCATGGCTTGAAATATAGATGGCTTTTGAAGTTGTATTTTATACTCCTTACCTGGTGGTCTTTTTAAAGTTTAAAATGAAATGACCTCTGGTCTTTCTAATGGAGAGTCATGGAGCAAATCAAAGATGTTTTACAAGTCCCTGCTTTATTCGGTGGGAGTCTGAGTGCACTCTTCCAGAGCTGAAGTCTCCCTTGAGGGAGTGCTTTTCTGCTCCGCCGGCCACGCTGGCTGTGCACTGCTGCCGTCTACAATTCCCTTACTCGGAGATGATGTTGGCCTGCTTCCCTGGCTTGCCTCCCTCATTTGCCCTCATCTTGGGGGCCTGAATGGCCCGGTGGGCATCCCATTTCCTGACACCTGCTCACAACTCCAGCCCTCCAGGCCCTCGAGCACACCCTTGACGGTGACCTCTAGCACTGTCATGTCTGTGTCACGAATCCTGCTCTCCGCCTACTCTGCCTCTGTGACTCGGGCCACTGTGCTCCTGTTTGGCCTCATGGGGATGGCCACTCTGTTGCCCCAGTGTCTGCTGTCGCCTCAAGCACCCATACTTGCCCCTTCCCTGCATCCTCACTTCCTTGGCTGGTGGCCTTCACTTCAGTCACTCTTGCCTGAGACCCCCAAATGCCTTGCCTAATTGTCCTGTTGAATCCCTCTGAGAAAACCCCAAGTCTATCTTCTCGGCCTCTCTAGGGGCTGACAGGGAGAAGACCATGCAGCCACAAAGACAGATGTCTCCATACATCCCAGTCCCCAGCTGGCACCCTCACTCCTGGCTCCAAAGGAGCGTTGGGCCTTTTCCCCACATCTCCACCCTGCCCCTCGCCTTTCTCTGCAGCTGATCTTTCTTCCTGCTTCCACAGGAACAGCAGCAGCGGTCTGATAGGAATCTCTCCTTCCAGCGGAAAAGCCCACAGCTCCCGTCTTCAGCTTTCTCCTTTTACAGTGGAAGAGGACAGCCCCACTCCACCCCAGCCGAGGCCAACCCAGCCCCTTCCTCCTTCTCAGGCTCCTCGTTCCATCTGAGTCTCTCTCTCTCATCTTCAGTCTCCCCCTCTCTACCATCCCGTCAGCTCTTAGACACACTCAAGTAAAGCCTTGCATGGCCTGGGTGGAGGCGATGGTGATTACCCGGGCACCCGCAGCTTCCATCTCTCCCCTGCCCCGCCTGGGTTGCTGCCTTCCCGTGTTGTCCGCTGTTTCTGCACGTCTCCCGCTGCAGCACTTACGGCTCCATACTGAAATGGCCACTTCTTGCCTGCATCTGTCCCCCACCTGGCCCTCCAACAACTGCAAGGGTAGGGACCAGGGCTCTCTGCTTCGCTATTGTATTCGCAGGGAAGTGTATGTCCAGTGAATGGGAAGCGTTAGTTGAAAACACTCAGAAAGTGCCTGACCAGTGCACAAGTCACATTAGTGACTGTCCCGTGAACAAGAAACATAAGCTCCAAATACTTGGTATGTGTCCAGTGATGAGTAGCGTTAGTTCAAGGTACTCGATATCTGTCCAGTAAAGGAGCAGCATTGAAGTACTCACTATGGCCTCCTTGCGGTACACGCAACATTAGTTCATTTCAAGCATGTGCCAGAACCGGTTTTACATTTCCATGTTTATGATTGAAGTGAAATCAACCATTATTTCCTGCAGGTCAACTTCCAACCTTGTATGACTTTCATTTTGATGACAAACGGAATCAGTGGGTCCCATGGAGTAAATTAGTTCCAGAGTATATTCATGCCCCCGAGAGGAAATTTATCGACATCCTGGGTAAGTCATAGTCAAATCCTTGTTCCTGGGTTTAGGAGTGTGTGATCCTCACTCTAGGAGGAGGCAGAGAATATCCCATGGCTTCTCTGGTACTCTGAGTCCCACGCAGAGAGCTGGTAGAGAAGAATTGAAGAGGGTGAGCCGTGGGCCCTCCTGGGCACAGAGGGTGGCCCCTTTGGTATTTTTGTCAGCTGCTGGCTCTGAGTATCTTCCGTGGCTCTTTCCCCAGCAGGCCAATCCCCACAGGTGGATGAGATGCTGTTTCGCCTCCCCTTGCCTTTCCCTAGGCTCATCTTCAGTCCACAGAGCTGTCTGGGTGGGGACCAAACAGCAAGGAATGAGGCAGTGTTTTATAAAGGGCGCTCACTTGAAAAGCTGTGTGCCATGGGCGTTTATATACTGAGCCACATTTAGAATGCACCCCTCTGGCTATTTAGATAAAATATGGGCTGAATAATTTCACAAAGCATGTGTCTGACTTTGGTCCATTGAACTTGTAGAGTGGGACGTCCCTGTTTTCTCAGGAGTCCATCAGGATGAAAATATGCCAGTGCAGGAGGGAGCCGCACATGATGCTGTGGTTTCACTGTCTCTTCAGAGGAAGGTGTTGGTCAGGAAGTTAAATCCCGCAGGGGTCTGAGTGATGTCAGCAACAGAGAAGCTGAGTTTTTAATATCCTGAGTATAAGTCAGAATTGCATCTTAAAAACAGCTTGGGTGTTCTAAACCTGGACTGTGGTGAGGATCGCACTGCTGTAGAACTGTGCCAAAGTCAATAAATTATACACTTAAATGGGTGACTGTTTCTGAGGTCATGTCTTGGCCTTTGCTGCTGTTTTTTATGGGATCTGTGGGGTTCTAGGACAATTCCACGTTGCCCCCAGTGCTCACCCTACTGGAGCTACTGAGATGCCCCTGTTGTTAATATCTATTTTAGTTCACACAGTGGATACCACTCGGTCTACCTGGATATTGGAACAAATGGTTAAAATTAAGCAACCTGTTATTTTTGTTGGTGAATCTGGCACTTCTAAGACAGCCACTACCCAGAATTTCCTCAAAAATCTGAGTGAAGAAACTAACGTAAGTCATTATTCATATGAGTTATCTATTGCTGTGTAACAAATTACTCCAGCACATAGCAGCTTCATACAACAAACACTGTGATCTCACAGTTTCCGTGGGTCAAGTATGTGGGAGTGGCTTACCTGAGGGTTTCTAGCTCAGGCTCTCATGGGATTGCAGTCAAGCTGTTGGCCAGGGCTGTAGACATCTGGAGGCCTGGCTAGAGCTGGAGGATCCTCATCTGAGATGGCTGAAGGCTGGAGGCCTCCATTCCTCACCATGGGGCCCTCTCCACAGATGGCTTGGGTGTGCTCAACATGGTAGCTGGCTTCCTCCAGAGTGAGTGCTTAAGATAGGTGCCAAAGCAGATGCTATGATGTCTTTTATGACCTGGCCTTGGAAGTCACATACCCTCCCTTCTGCCCTAATCTATGGGGGAGACAGAATCCACCCTGTACACCCTGATACAGTGTGGGAGGGGCCTGCACCAGGGCGTGGACACCTGGAGGCGAGGAGGATCTGGGGCCCTCTTAGAGGCTGGCTGTCACATTATTCACCATCATTTTTGGGTTTTTAAAACTTTTCAAGTGTTTCCTTTCCTTCCTCCAGTCAGTTACATGTCCAATTTGTAGGAGGTCGGATATGTACCCAGCATGGAGTTTGCGAGGTGCACAGGACAAGTGAAGTGAACAAGCTGTGAAGATCTGTTCTGTAGGGATTCGCAGGCAGTGGTAGGATAAACATGGAGATGTGCACAGGGAGCATGGCGGGGTTTACAGCCAGGGGGACCTACGGGTTTGTGGAGTCAGGCACTAGGATGCCGCATTTGGGAGCCTCCATCACAACACCCCTCCCCCAGGACTCTGCAGCTGGTGCTCATCAGCCTGGCCAGGTGCACCTGAACGCAGTCGCTTTAGCAAGGCACACATTCAGCTTCAACACGTTCAGCTCGTGTGCACCTGCACTTTGGGTGCCCTACATGGAGAGGGTTATGGAAGGCAGAGGTTCGTTCTCAAAGTATGGTCCCCAGACTGGCCGCCTCAGCATCACTGGAAACTTGTTTAAAAGATCCCAGAGGCCGGGCATGGTGGCTCACGCCTGTAATCCCAGCACTTTGGGAGGCTGAGGCAGGTGGATCACGAGGTCAGGAGATCGAGACCATCCTGGGTAACACAGTGGAAACCCTGTCTCTACTAAAAATGCAAAAAAATTAGCCAGGCATGGTGGTGGGCGCCTGTAGTCCCAGCTACTTGGGAGGCTGAGGCAGGAGAATGGCCTCATTCTCCTGGGAGGCGGAGCTTGCAGTGAGCCAAGATCACGCCACTGGACTCCAGCCTGGGTGACAGAGCGAGACTCTGTCTCAAAAAAAAAAAGATCCCAGACCGCCAGGCATGGTGGTTTGTGCCTGGTAGTCCCAGCTACTCAAGAGGCTGATGAAGGATCACCTGAGGCTGGGAATTCACGGCTGCAGTGAGCTATGATTGCACATCACTGCACTCCAGCCTGGGCAACAGAGCAAGACCCTATCTCCTAAAAATAAAAAAAATACAAAACGCACCCTGATCTACCAAATTGGAAACTCTGGGAAATGGAGCCCAGCAAGGTGTGTGGCACATGCCCTGCAGGTGGAGCTGATGCATAATTAGTTAAGTGTGAGAACCACTACTCAAGGAGCTCTCGCCAGCCTAAGCATGGCAGGAGGGCTGAGGACACATGCATGAGCATCCAGGGGGCTTCCCTCACCCTTCCCACCAGCAGTTAGTCCCAAAGCCTGAACCACTTGTTCGTGCTCTCTTTGACCTGTTTCGATACAGCCAGCATGATAGTGATTTATGTTTGAATATTGTCATATTGAAAATACTGTTGGATATTGCATCTCATACGATGCAATTACTCTATGAAGTAGTCCAAAAAGATGTCATTACAATCGTCTTACAAGTGAGAAGAACAAGGCTCTGAAAGGTTGAATGACTTTTTGGAAGTCGCCTTGCTAGAACTGTGCAGAAACAAGACCCTCAGTCTACTTTCTTCTATGTCACATTGTCCCCAAGGCTCACATGTGACAATTCGCTATTGACTCATACAATCTGCTGAAAGGAAAGAGAAACTCTTGCTTTAGCACTTAGAAAATAATGAAGCACAGACTCACACTGGGTTATTAAAAAGTTAGTTCAGAGGGATTTGCAAAATAGTTGCTAGCTTGTGTGCAAATGTTGACTGCTGTACCCTGAAGAAAAGACTGGCTTTTCACATCATCTCTTTCTGCTTCAGATTGTGTTAATGGTCAACTTCTCCTCCCGCACCACATCCATGGATATCCAAAGAAATTTAGAAGCAAATGTGGAAAAGCGAACCAAAGATACTTACGGCCCGCCCATGGGAAAACGCCTGCTGGTGTTCATGGATGACATGAATATGCCAAGGGTAGTTAGACGCTCAAGCAGGTGGAGGGATGGGTCAAGACAGTGCTTGTGTTTGCATGGGTGTGTGTGTGTTAGAAGTGAGTATGAGAACGTTGATATTTACCTCTGTGCAATGTCTGCAGGGCGCAGGCTGCAGGGAGCCAGCCTAGGGCAGAATGTGCCTGGGATGCTGTTCTTACACAGAGGGACCTTGCCCTGACTGATCACGTTCCCTAGTTTCTTAGAGGAGGGAAGCAGGTAGCTGGCGGCCTTTGAACTAAATTCAGTATGTATTTGAGGAAGTAGTTTCTAAAGGAGCTCTTCTTTAAATTAATAATACTGATGTTGGCTCCTTGTACATGGGAGGCATCAGGGCAGATACTTCCCAAGAATTCCGCTGGACTTTTTGAGGAAGAAAAACTTTGGCTGCCTTATGAGTATGTTTCTGGGGTCAGAGCCTGAGAAGTACAAAGTTTTCTTAGCATACTAGAATTAAAATTTACATTATTTCATAGAACCATTTTTTTTTCTGAAAGTCTATTTCCAGAAGGACTGTATGCAAAGCCAGAATCCATCCATCCATCCATCCATCCATCCATCCATCCATCCATCCATCCATCCATATGTTCATTCATCTATCAGTCTATTCTTCCCTTCATCCATCCATGTGTCTGTTTTTTCATCCACCTATCTGTTATTTACCTACCTATCTGTTCATCCATCCAACCATCCATCTGTCCATCCACTCATATATTTATTAATCTATCCATCTATTCTTCTCTTTGCTTGTCTGTCTGTTTTTCCATCTAGCTGTCCATTTGTCCATCTACCCGTCTGTTCATTCACCTGTCCATCCATCCATCCATCCATCCATCCATCCATCCATCCATCCATCCACCCATCCATCCATATCCATCCATCCATCCATCCATCCATCCATCCATCCATCCATCCATCCATCCATCCATCCATCCATCCATCCATCTCCATCCATCTCCATCCATCCACCATCCATCCATCCATCCATCCATCCATCCATCTATCCATCCATCTCCATCCATCCATCCATCCATCCATCCATCCATCCATCCATCCATCTATCAATCTGTCCATCCATCCGTCCATTCAATGGATGGGCCCATCTGTCTGTCATTATCAGTGTATGAATTAATTACTCAATGTCTTTGCTTATGTTAAATGAAGAAAGGGACAAATGCTTGGCTTAAGGCTTGATGCTTTGTAAGCCCCTGAGTTGAAACAGGTGAAACCAAGAGAAGCAGAAGTGTCGATGTGTGGACAGGCATATCACACCCCCGGGTGGGACTGCACTGTTGACTTCTTGTCTGTCCATCTGTCCATCCATCCATTTGTCCATTTGTCTGTCTGTCCATCCATCCACCCATCCATCCATCTATCCATCTGTTCATTAATTGAATTAACATATATTCATTCAGCCCTTCCTATGAGACTGGTGCTGTGTAGTCAACACGTATGCAGTTCCTGCCCTCATGAAGCTGTAGTATCGTAAGGGAGACAAACTTCAAAAAACACAGTCACAAATGGATATATACAGTTGCAACCTTTGAGAAGCCCTGTGAAACTGAAACCAAGGTGCCCTGGAGAGTGACGGGAGAAATGAGCTTGAGTTAGGATGGTCAGCCAAGGCCTCTCTGACTCCCGCTTTGCGATACTACTATTCTCTTTTCTTTTTTATAAAAATCAAGGTGGATGAATACGGCACGCAGCAGCCAATTGCCTTGCTGAAGCTGCTGTTGGAGAAAGGCTATTTATATGACCGTGGGAAGGAGCTGAACTGTAAAAGCATTCGAGACCTTGGCTTTATTGCTGCAATGGGAAAAGCCGGAGGAGGCCGCAATGAAGTTGACCCGAGATTTATTTCACTATTCAGTGTCTTCAACGTGCCGTTTCCTTCAGAGGAGTCTCTGCATTTAATTTATTCCTCCATCCTGAAAGGCCATACCTCGGTAACTTGATTTTAATTAGAAGTTTAAACCGGAAGACCTTGTGTTGGGAGGAAGCATACGCAGGGCTGACTTACCCATTAGGCACAGTGGGGTCAAAGCCTAGGGCCCTCAGTACTTTCAAGGGCCTATGAAAATGTTTTAATTTCTTTCAAAATCAGAAGAAAAAAATCCTCTTTATACAATGTCATTATAAAATGTAATTGTAATGTGTTTTTATGGAGGAAGGGGTCCATGGAGGCAAAAGTGCCTTGGGCTCGTGGGAGGCCTGATGTGGCCCTGAGGTGCTCATGCCACAGTGAGTGACAGCAAAGAATCAACTAGCAGGCTGAGGCCCTGGAGTCAGTCCCCTTCTGCTCTGGGATCAGGTCCCTTGAACTCTCCTAACCTCGTTCTCATTTGGAGTGGGGAGATCATGACGGTCCCCACCTCACTGGGTTTTGGGAGGATGAAAGGAGAGAAAATGTGTGTAAAGGTTGCCTAGTGCACACTGCCTAGTGCATAGCAGCTACCCATTAGTTGCTAGTTACTGCTGTTATTATTATGGTTTACTAGGCTCCTCCAAATGGAACCCATTCATTTAAACAACCATCTTCTGATCTGGCATTTCCCTGCTAAAGTGGGGTCTGCACACTCGGAGGCTCCAGGGGCCCGGTGGGTAAGATAAAGGTGTGGAGTGGCCAGGCATGACCAGTAGGAACTGTGAGCACCTGGCCCATTCATGCCCTACCTGAAGGCATTTGCTTTCAAAACTGTGAGGTCTGTGCTAGTCAAAACTCCCGCTGAGGGCTGGTTGGGGGCTTTGGTTTCACATCATGTTGACTTGTTAGTGTGAAAATCTAGAGCAATACAAACAAATCAGGCCAGGTGCAGTGGCTCAGGCCTGTAATCCCAGCACTCTGGGAGGTCGAGGCAGGTGGATCATTTGAGGTCAGGAGTTCAAGACCAGCCTGGTCAACATGGCAGAACCACATCTCTACTAAAAATACAAAAATTAGCTGGGTGTGGTGGTGGGCACCTGTTGTCCCAGCTACTTGGGAGGATGAGGCAGGAGAATTGTTTGAACCTGGGAGGTGAAGGCTTCAGCGAGCTGAGATTGTGCCATTGCACTCCAGCATGGGCAACAGAGTCTCAATCTAAAAAAAATAAATAAAATAATAAAAAAAAGTAAAAATAAAAAATAAGTAGTAAAATTCACATAATGGCTGGGCATGGTGGCTCACACCTGTATCCCAGCACTTTGGGAGGCTGAGGAGAGCGGATCACTTGATCCCAGCAGTTTGAGACCAGCCTGGGCAATGTGGTGAAATCCTGTCTCTACCAAAAATACTAAACAATTAGCCAAGTATGGTGGTGTCCTGTAGTCCCAGCTACAAGGGAGGCTGAGGTGGGAGGATCACTTGAGCCCAAGAGGTAGAGGCTGCAGTAAGCTGTGATCATGCCACTGCACTCCAGCCTGGGAAACAGAGCAAGACCCTATCTCAAAAAAAAAATAATAATCACATAACACAAAGTTATTATAGTCATTTTAAAGTATACAATTCAGTGGCATTTAGTCCATTCACAGTGTCGTGCAACCGTCAGTACCGTCTAACTCCAGAACATTTTCATCACCCCAGAAGGAAACCCCTACGCATTAGCACTTACTCCCATCCCACCTCTCATTCCCAGGAACCATGAATCTACCTTTTGTCTCCATTGGAGTTTTCCATTTTGGGTATTTCATATAAATAGAGTCATAAAGCACGTGACTTTCTGTGCCTGGCTTGCTTCACTCCACATCATGTTCTCGAGGGTCATCTGTGCTGGAGTGTGTGTCTGTCAGTGCTTCATTCCTGGTTGGTTTTGTTTTGTTTTTTTGAGACGGAGTCTCCCTCTGTCACCCAGGCTGGAGTGTAATGGCATGATCTCAGCTCACTGCAACCTCTGCCTCCTGGGTTCAAGAGATTCTCCTGCCTCAGCTTCCCAAGTAGCTGGGATTACAGGTGCACGCCACCATGCCCAGCTAATGTTTTTATTTTTAGTAGAGACAGGGTTTCACCATGTTGGTCAGGCTGGCCTTGAACTCCTGACTTCAGGTGATCTGCTCACCTTGGCCTCCCAAAGCGCTGGGATTACAGGCGTGAGCCACTGTGCCTAGTCAACTTCATTCCTTTCTATAGCTCAGTAATATTCCATTGTACGGCTCTGCCACATTTTGTTTATTCATCCATCTACTGAAGGACATTTGTCTGTTGGGGGGGTGTCTTTGCATTTTTCAGACGTTTCATGAAAGCATTGTGGCTGTGAGTGGCAAGCTGACATTCTGCACGCTAGCACTTTACAAAATTATTGTGCAAGACCTACCTCCCACTCCGTCGAAGTTCCATTACATCTTCAACCTTCGAGATCTCTCACGGGTTTTTAATGGTCTTGTCCTCACTAACCCGGAGCGGTGAGTTTGGTTTATCTTACTAAAATATGCCCCACAGGTATGATGGTTTTCTTATTCTTTTAAGACAGAGGACTTATCGATGGATTTGATGAATCATTGTATGAATTAATTACCCAATGTCTTTGCTTATGTTGAAGAGGAGAGACCAGTGCTTGGTTTAAGGCTTGATGCTTTGTAAGTCTTTGAATTGAAACAGGCAGAAACAAGAGAAGCAGAAGTGTAGACAGGCCTATCACACCCCTTGGGCAGGACTGTGTTGCTGACTTCTCGTTTTCAGTTCTGAAGTTGGAATTTGCCTGCCTGGAGCCTTTTGCTCACATAACTCAGTCGTTGCTGGTTGGTTATAGGATGTGTGTCTTTGTGAGAAGTAAACAGAGGACAGAAAGGATTTAAGTCATGGTATAAGGAAATTCCCCATTAAAACTAGGCTTGGCCGGGCGCGGTGGCTCAAGCCTGTAATCCCAGCACTTTGGGAGGCCGAGACGGGCGGATCACGAGGTCAGGAGATCAAGACCATCCTGGC
>NW_012103587.1:543933-545720 GCF_000951045.1 Mandrillus leucophaeus
TGGTTGAACTAGTTTACAGTCCCACCAACAGTGTAAAAGTGTTCCTATTTCTCCACATCCTCTCCAACACCTGTCGTTTCCTGACTTTTTAATGATGGCCATTCTAACTGGTGTGAGATGGTATCTCATTGTGGTTTTGATTTGCATTTCTCTGATGGTGAGTGATGATGGGCATTTTTTCATGTGTCTGTTGGCTGCATAAATGTCCTCTTTTGAGAAGTGTCTGTTCATATCCTTTGCCCACTTTGTGATGGGGTTGTTCGTTTTATTCTTGTAAATTTGTTTGAGTTCTTTGTAGGTTCTGGATATTAGCCCTTTATCAGATGGATAGATTGTAAAATCTACCATGCTGGGTTTTAACTTCTTTTTTTTTTTTTTTTTTTTTTTTAATGCAGGAAATTCTTGAAGAGTATAATGAAAGCAACACCAAAATGAACTTGGTTCTCTTCGACGACGCTCTGGAGCATTTAACCCGGGTGCACCGTATCATCCGCATGGACCGCGGCCACGCCCTGCTGGTCGGGGTCGGGGGCTCAGGGAAGCAGTCTCTTTCGAGGCTGGCTGCTTTCACAGCCGGCTGTGAGGTCAGTCCACGTACCCTCCCAGAAACAGGTTTATGATGCCAATTTCTGCGTTTGGTAGTTCATGTACATATTGGAACAATCCACAGCAGATCATAACATGATGTTTTCATAGAGTGTAGAGATGGGTGTTTTGGTTTGTTTTATTGTTTCTTGTTTTTGGCTTGATATTACTATGTTTTAACTGAATAGCCAAAGCATCTAAGTACAGATGTTCTTTGGCTTAGGATGGAGTTACATCCTGATAAACTATTCATAAGTCAAAAATATTGTGAGTTGAAAATGCATTTAATATCCCAATAAACCCATCGTAAAGTTGAAAAATCCTAAGTGGAACCATCGAAGCCGGGGACCATCTGTATTGTCTTGTTTTTAGGATGGAGAATGTCAGATCAAGTTAGAAAGTCAGATACAAGCAAATCCTGTGAACGGTGATGTGTGTTCATATGGGGAGGGCTTGGCCCAAACCTCAGTGGACCCATCATATGGGGCTGGCAATTTGCTGGCTGCCATATCTGCACAGCCTGCACACACAGATCTGGGTTAATCTTAGAATCTTGTATTTTTAAACAGCTTTACTGAGATCGAATTCAAGACCATACAATCCACACATTCAAAGCATATAAGCCAGTGCTTGTTGGCACATTCACAGATCTGTGCAACCAGCACCACTGTCTACTTTAGAACACTTCTGTGGTGTCGGCCAGGCGCGGTGGCTCACACCTGTAATCCCAGCACTTTGGGAGGCCGAGGCAGGTGGGTCACTTGAGGTCAAGAGTTCGTGACCCTTGCCAACATGGTGAAATCCCATCTCTACTAAAATAAAAAATTATCCAGGCATGGTAGCACGCATCTGTAATCCCAGCTACTCAGAGGCTGAGGCAGGAGAATCACTTGAACCTGGGAGGCAGAGGTTGCAGTAAGCTGAGATTGTGCCATAGCACTCCAGCCTGGGAGACAGAGTGAGACTCTGTCAAAAAAAAAAAAAAAAGAACGTTTTGTGGTTTCAAAAAAAAAAGAAATCCCATGCCCTTTAGTGATCACTGCCCTAATCTCTGCACCCTCCCCTCATCAAGCCCTGAGCAACTAATGACTAATCTACTTTCTGTCTCTATAGGCTTCCTATTCTAGACTTTCATGTGAAAAGTGTGTGTGTGTATTTTGTGTCTGGCGTCTTTCTTTTAGCACAATGCTTTCAAAGTTCAC
>NW_012103587.1:547547-549672 GCF_000951045.1 Mandrillus leucophaeus
AAAAAAAAAAAAAAAAAAAAAAAAAAAAACTAGGCTTATACCTTCACATGAATATCTACTTTAGTCTGTGTGGATTTGCAAGCATAGTCCAGTTATGTGGATTCATATTATGAATCCAGAAGATACTGAAGAATGAGTTGAGAATTTTGCATGTATCCTGCTCTTTGGTGCCTTGAAACATGTAGAATGTCAGGGGCGGTCAGGAGAGGGCAGCTCCAGGTGTTTCAGGTGGAGTGATGGTTCTTTGCTAGAATGCAGGGAAAGTTCTAGAACTGAGGCCAGATGGAGTTGGCTCTTAGAAAAAGGAGGTGTCGGCCACTACTACTGTTCTTTCCTACAGTAAGATAAGCTACGGATGATGACTTGACTTTATTAGCTTCTGTTGGATTCTCTGGTTAGATTTCATTAACGTGAGACTAGGCGGCAGGACTGGAGAAATGTTGGGCTTTTGTTGCGCCCTGTGTGTCTGTCTGAATGTCACAGCCGTCAGCCCTGGGATCCTGCAGGTGACTTCCTGGCTGACTTTTGTCCCTTCCATTCTGCAGATTCCAGACGGTGGCCCAGATGGTGAGAGTCTGGAGGAATGAATGTCTGAGAGTCTTCCACGACCGGCTGATCAGTGAAACAGACAAGCAGCTGGTCAGTACCTCCAGTGCACCAGCAAGTGCAAAACTCAGCCAGAAAATTCTTCTCAGGAAAATAAACAAGCGCCAAAAGTGTTTTTTATATAGGACACAAATTGCAGAAAAATAGGCACGAGAGGTCAATGGGGCAAAGGAGGGTGGGTTGGTTATTAAGCACCTTGCAGCAACTGAAAAAAAATAGAATGCAAATGATTTTAGATAATAATAGCGTATCCTCTGTTCCTAACAAGTTTTAGCCCATGTACTGTTGTTGAGTTTGGGTCCTTAAGTGGGCGTCTGTTTCAAGGTACAACAGCACTTAGGTGATTTGGTTACGGAACATTTTAACGATGACGTGGAGGTGGTGATGAGGGATCCCATATTGTTTGGAGACTTCCGGATGGCTCTGCACGAGGGAGAACCACGCATTTATGAAGACATCCAGGACTACGAGGCGGCCAAGGCTCTGTTCCAGGTGGGGATGAGCCCCACCCTGTCCGTGGGCTCGCTTTCTCCTGAGCATGGGCCAAGCGGGAGCTGAACGTGGCGTGGGTGCCCAGGAGCCTAACACCTGTGGCTCTGTCTGAGGGCTTGAAATACGGACTTCTGTCTGGTCCGGTGGTGCCCATATCCAGCATGCTTGGGAGTGACGTTAGGAAATTGTTAAACAGACTCCTGGGCCACCCCGTGAGATTTGCTGCGCTGGGTCCATGGAGGGTCCCCAGTTCTGGTGCACAGCCAGGTTTGGGAACCACTTGTTTGACTCCCTGATATTCATTTCATTTAATTCATGAGATGAGCCTTGGTACCTGCTTTGGGTCGCTGCTGGCCAGTCAAAGCCCAGCAGATGGAAATCTTGATTGTGAAAGCTAGATTAATCCCCGAGACCCAAACAGTTTAATTATTTTAACTACTGCAGATGTTCAGAAAAATCTCTCTTCCATTCTTAATCTCCTCTGGACAAAAGGAGGGAGTCTGTCTCTTAAAATCCAGTGATCCCTTAAAACATTATTTATTTATTTATTTACTTAGAGACAGGGTCTCTCTCTGTCACCCAGGCCACAGTGCAGTGGTGTGATCACGGCTCTCTGCAGCCTCAACCTCCTGGGCTCAAGTGATCTTCCTGCCTCAGCCTCCCAAGTAGCCGGGACTATGGGCACATATCACCGTGCCCAGCTAATGGTTTTGTTTTTATTTTTGTAGAGACAGAGTCTTGCTCCATGGCCCAGGTTGGTCTCGAACTCCTGTGCTCAAGTTATCCTCCCTCCTCAGCCTCCCAAAGTGCTAGGATTACAGGCATGAGCCACTGTGCTGGGTTTTAAATTCTATTTTTTAAAAATTATTATACTTTAAGTTCTAGGGTACATGTGCACAACGTGCAGGTTTGTTACATATGTATACGTGTGCCATATTGGTGTGCTGCACCCATTAACTCGTCATTTACATTAGGTATATCTCCTAATGCTATACCTCCCCTCTACCCCCACCCCACAACAGGCCCC
>NW_012103587.1:551892-554604 GCF_000951045.1 Mandrillus leucophaeus
TTTTTTTTTTTGCCAATAGGAGTTGCTCATGTGGCTATGCCACGTTTCCTTTATCCACTGCTGGGCCTGTTTGTTGTTTCCACCTGTTGGCTTTTGTGGACAGTGCTGCTGTGAACTTCCATGCACAAGTTTCTCTGTGGATATGAGTTTGCATTGCTCTTGGGTACGCTCCTACGAGTGGAATTGCGGGGTCCTATGATAACTCTATGTTTAATCGTTTAAGGAACCTCCAGGGTGTGGCTGCACCATTTTCCATTCCTATCAGCAGCATCTGAAGGTTCCCATTTGTCCACACCGTTCTTAGAATCGTACAGGTACCTCCTTGCAGGTTGCACATGTAACTCACCCGCAAGGGGCCTCCCGAAGTGGAGCAGACACTGTGCATTGAGATGTAATTTGAAGAGAGTCATCTCCCTGATTCACCCTTTTCTCCCCGACCCTTGATTAGTTCTCTGATATCTGACTTCTTCCACTATTAGGGTCTTCCTTTATCCAAAATGCCTGTTTTTGCCTCTGGTTGCATGATACACATGCATGCTTATAATATTTTCAACTTACAATGGATTTATCAAGACATAACCCCATCTTAAGCTGAAAAGTGTACACTAAAATGCAACTAGTACCTAACAGCGGCTGTCTTTAGGTGATGAAATTACAGACGATCTTTATTTTCTTTAGACATTTCTGCGTTGCTTGAATTGTTGCAATGAGGATTATTCCATTTAGAGAGAGAGAAATGAATCCATAACAATACGGATTCTTACTGTGTGCAATGGACTGAAGTTTTGTCTGTGCCTGTTCTGGATGTGTGGTACAGGACAGGATCTGTATTCAACCTCAGTTCTTCTCAGACACTTGGCCACCCCTCACGTCTACCTCAGACCCCTTTGATAAGTCCACCTTTAGAGAAGATACTTCTTGCGAAAGGGTCATTTTCATGACCCTTCTCCTAGCAAGCAAGAGGTTTTTTCCCCTCCAAGATGGAGTTTCGCTCCGTTGCCCAGGCTGGAATGCAATGATGCGATCTCAGCTCACTGCAATCTCCGCCTCCCCGGCTTCAAGCGATTCTCCAGCCTCAGCCTCCCGAGTAGCTGGGATTACAGGCACCCACCACCACGCCTGGCTAACTTTTGTATTTTTAGTAGAGACGGGGTTTCACCATGTTGGCCAGGCTGGTCTCTAACTCGTGACCTAAGAGGTATTCTTTTGCACAGACTTTCTTGTTTGTCTTCAGCCTGTTTTCTGGAATCAGATTTAACTCAGCATCATCGCCATTACCACAGAGAGTCTTAGGCAGTTCAGGCTGTTGTAACAAAGTGTGGTAGACTGGCTGGCTCATGGACAGCAGGCGTTCATTTCTCACCATTCTGGAGGCTGGGAATTCCAAGATCAGGGTTCCAGCATGGTCGGGCTCCAGAGAGGGCCCTGTCCTGGGTTGCAAATGGCTGGCTTCTCATGGCATCCTCACATGGATGAATGACAGCAAGAAAAGTCTTTGGGATCCCTTTTAAAAGGGCACTAATCCCATTCGTGAGGGCTCCACCCTCATCACCTAATCACCTCCTAAAAGCCCAGCCTCCAAATACCATCACATTGGGGGTTATGATTTCAACAAATGAATTTTTTTTTTTTTTTTTTTTGTGGGGAGAACAAACATTCAGTCCATTGAACGGAGTAAGAATCACTATTGTGATGGACTCACTCATTTCTCTCCCTCTAAATGGAATAATACTCACTGCCACAATTCAAACAATGCAGAAATGTCTAAAGAAAATAAGGACCATTTGTAATTTCATCACCTAAAGATCGCCACTGTTAGGCACCAGTAGCATTTTAGTGTATACTTTTCTTTTTTAAAATTCTTTTTCTGTTATTTTAATTTTTGGTCTGGGAACCGACGGAATAATGTACACTTTTCAACTTACAATAGGGCTGTCTCTATAAACGCATCATAAGTTGAAAATATTATAAGCTGAAAATGCACTTCTGATTTATATACTCAGCTTACGATGGGTTTAATCTGGATGTGACTCCATTGTAAGTTGAGGAGTGTGCTGAAAGTGTAGTACTTTTGTACCACAGCAAAGTAAAAAAATTCTCAGTTGAACCAGAGGAAGTCAAGGACCATATGTGCATTCATATACAAACGTATTTCCTTCTTACCAGCAATGGGTTAATGTTATACGTAACTTATGTAATTTTTCCCCACTGTATCACTGCCTCTTTTCAAGTCAATGAGTATGTATTTACATTGTCTTTGGAAACATTGGACAGTATTCCATTGTTTGGATATGCCACACATAACCCATTTCCAATGGCGGGCATTTAGCTTTGTCCTTGTTTTCTTATTACAAACAGTGCAGTGATTAACACCTTTGTTTGTATATCTTTGAATATAGGATCCTCATAGGATCACTTTCTTTAGAAACTGGTATATTGGCAGGTTAAAGGGTATATGTTCTTTTAAGGCTTTTGTTGCGTGGCACCAGATTTTGCACTGGAAAGGTTGGACCTAAACTCATGTGGAGCTTGCCTCCTTGGAGTGGAAAGGACCTGGGGATGCAGGACAGAAGGAAAGGAAAAAAGTATCTTTATTAACAACCAATCATCCCACTGCAAAGGATTATGCTAATTTATGCAACTGGCAATGTCTATTTTCACATATTCTTGCCAATACTGGATATTGTTAAGATTATAGGTGGAAAATGTTGC
>NW_012103587.1:554822-560501 GCF_000951045.1 Mandrillus leucophaeus
CTAGATGTACCATATGACCCAGCCATCCCATTACTGGGTATATACCCAAATGATTATAAATCATGCTGCTATAAAGACACATGCACACGTATGTTTATTGCAGCACTATTCACAATAGCAAAGACTTGGAATCAACCCAAATGTTGCAGTTTAAATGACCCTTTCTCCAATTAATAGTAAAGTTTGAATATCCTTTTATGCATTCATTGGACATTTACCTTTTCTCTTTTGTGAGTTGCCTCTTTATATACTTACTGATTTGTGAGAACTCTTTATATAGGAGAGCAATCACAGCTCATTCAATGAATCCAGCTTCCAATATTTCACAAATATTGGCCTTTTGTTTGAGGTATTTGTAAAAAAGGGAAAAACTAATATGCTTGATCTACCTTTAAATCTGATGAAATACATAATTGAAATCATTCATTATTAAAATGTAACTATTTTGCAATTGTTTTCCACAGTTTTCTGTAGGATAAGACATTTCCCACTAGAAAGATTTTTTGTTTTGTTTTGTTTTGTTTTGTTTTGTTTTCCCTGTTGATTTGTCCAGGTAAATCTGAGGCATTTTCTCCTGAAGTAACGCCTCGAGGAACAGCAGAGAGGATGCTGAGGGACAGAGATCTGGAGGAGGTTGAGAACACACAGGGCTGTGTCTGGGCCCTAGGAAGTGAGGAAGTGGAGAGGGTTGGGTAGCGGGGTCAGAACAGGTGTTCAGAGAGTAGTGCCAGGAGCTGCTGGGGAGGGGAGGCGGCTGCACTCGGGAGGGGTGAGGAAGGTTTGCAGGCGACAGGCAGAACTGGAGACCAGAGTCTATTGGCCAGAAGGTTTCCTGGTTGCCGTGCGTGTGTGTGTGTGTGTGAGCTTGTGTTCTAGTGCATGCCAGGGTGCAAGTGAGTGTGTGGCTGAGTGTGACCGTGTGAGCGTGACTGTGTGTGTGACAGTGTGAGTGAAGCATGTGTATCAATGCATAGGGTTGAGGGAGGTAGGGAACAGAGAGAGCTCTCAGTTACTGGAAATCTGACATGTTTCTGACAGTCACTGGTTGTAATGAAAGTTTTAATTTCTACTTCTGAGAGAAAAGAAACACTTGAGCCGAAAAAGCATGCTTTAAACTTATGTCCTTGTTCACATTGACGTCGATTTTGTGTGTACATTGATTTCCTGTCAAGAAGTTAAAGTGCCTGTTTGTTTCTCCCTGTGTGCATCTTCCCATGGGGTCTGATTTTCTGTAAACTGCAGTATATGGCTGGCGCTCACCTCGGGGTGCGTTCTTCCCCACTTTCCTCTGTGGCTAGGCTCATGGGGCTTCCCCCTCCTGTTCCACGACAGGGAGTCCCTTCCAGACTCTTCTTTCCTGACCCACTTCCTCAAGTTTGGACAGACCCACGCCCTCTGCACTCTCCTCCAGCATCCCTGCCCCAGAGCCTGCAGGGAAGGGAGGCTGGTGATGGTGACGCCCGTGTGCTCCGTGTCTGTGTTACAGGTATTTGAGATCCTGCTGAGCCGAGGCTACTCGGAGAACAATTTCCGGGAAGACCTGAAGAGCCTCTATTTGAAACTCGGGATCGAGAACAAAGCGACGATCTTTCTGTTCACGGACGCCCATGTGGCCGAGGAAGGCTTCCTGGAGCTCATCAACAACATGCTGACCTCAGGTACAGCCAAGGCTGGTGCCCACTGTGGCCAGCTCCCTGCTCAGCTCTGAAGGGAGGTCGCTTTCTTCAGCAGTTACCACCTCCAGACTCTGTGGGCAGCCCTGTCCAGGTGTCCCTGTTCCTCCCTCACAGTGGGCCCCTGAGATAGGTCTCATTATCTTCCTTGGCTCCTCCTGTCCTGGAGTCTGCCAAGTGTGCCCCCTTCTCTCCGTCTGCGATGATGGCAGTGCCCTTGCAGTAAGAACAGGTGGTGTCTGGGCGTCTGGCTGTGCCCGGGCCGTGCTAAGTGTGCATCATGCATTCCTGTCTCCACAAAAACCTGATGAGAGGCTGAGTGTGGTGCCTCCTGCCTGTGATCCCAGCACTCTAGGAGGCCAAGGAGGGAGGATGGCTTGAGCCCAGGAGTTTGAGACCCTGTCTTTACAAAAGTATTTTTAAAAAGTTAGCCAGGCATGATGGCATGAGCCTGTAGCCCCAGCTACTCAGGAGGCTGAGGCAAGAGGATTGCTTGAGCCTGGGAGGTTGAGGCTGTGGTGAGCCATGATCATGTTATTGCACTCCAGCCTGGGCAACAGAGTGAGACCCTGTCTCCAAAAAACAAAACAAAACAAAAACAAAAACAACTGAAAAACAATCAAACCTATTAGGGAAGGCACATATCACAGCTGAGGAAACTGAGGCCCCTGTAGAGGGCTGAATGTAGAAGGCTGAATGGTGGCCCCCGAAAGACACATCCTGGTCCTAAGCCCCTGGAACTTGTGAATAAGACCTTTGTAAGAAAAATAGTCTTTGCAGATGTAATTAAATTAAAGATCTTGAAATGCCTTCCTGGATTTAGGGTGGGTCCTAAATCCAGCGACAGCTGTCCTTGTAAGAGAAGGCAGAGGGAGATTGAAGACACAGAGAATAAGGTCCCGTAAAGATTCCCACAAGCCACAGGATACCTGGAGCCACCGGAAGCCAGAGGAGGCAAAGAATTTTTCCCTGGAGCCTTTGGCAGGTTACCCTGAGACCTTGGTTTCAGGCCTCCAGAACTGCAAGACAGTCGGTGTCTGTATTTCTTGTCTTAAGCCACTCGCTTTGTGGTAATTAGTCATGGCTGCCCCAGGAGGTGCCACCTACCTTATCCAAGGGCACCTTGCTGGGAAGGCACTGAGGTGGGACTTGAACACAGGACTTTTAACATCTTAGCCGCGCTCACAACCCCTTTACTGTGTTGTTATCTTGTCTGCCCTGGGGCCCGGCAAAGATCCCTGCTGACTTTGCCTGGCCTAATGGCTTCCAGGGACCTCTTTTCTTTCCCAGGGACCTATTTCATGGATTGCTTGTTTGTTTCAGGACCTGACCATATTCATTATTATATTGCCGTGTTATTCATTGAGCCCTAGCCTCCCAGCGTTTACTATAAAAAAATCTCTAACATAACAGTGAGGCTGAACGAATTTTTTCTGTGAACATCTGCCGGCATGCCATCTAGATCCCTCCATTCACGTCTTACTGCACTTGCTTTGTCACACATGTAAACAGCTTTCCTTCCCTGTTTCCACCCATCTCATTTTTAGATGCTTTCAAAGTCAATTGCATGTCACTACTCTCCCCGCTAAATGCTTCTGTGTGGCACTATGTAGAGTTCAAGTTTTGTTTAGTGTTTTCTTTTGATGTAAAAATTATGTACAGGGAAATGCACAACATTTTAAGTGTATATTTGCTGCATTTTGATCATTGCGTTTTAAGTCGCTTCCGTTTCAGTGGATTGCCGGCTCCTTGAGAGGAGGGATTGTGTCATCCACCTAGATTTATTCCACAGTGTTTATTCCAGACGCTGGGTTTGGTAGGGAATAAGACGGTCATGACCTCTGCTCTCCTTGGAGCTTACATTTCAGCGTGTGAGTGGGCTGGTTAACGACAACAACAAATATACAAACAGATACAGCAATGGCAGGTTGTGGCAAGTGTCACGAGAGCAAAGGGGAGGTGCTGTGAGAGAGTGTGGGCAGGAGCCATCTCAGGGCTGACAGGGAAGACGTCACTGTAGACTTTTCAGCCGAGGCCTGAGAGGTGGTGTATGGTCACACTCCCTGTGGTCGCTGTAGCAAATTTCCCCAAACAGCACAGATTTATTACCTTAGGCGCCTGGGGGTCAGAAATCAGAAAAGGGTGTTAAGGGGTTAAAATCAGGGTGTTGGCAGGGCTGGTTCCTTCCAGAGCTTCCTGGGGAGACTTTGTTTCCCTGCGTCTTCCAACTGCTTCAGGCCACCCTATCGTGGCTCCTTGGCTTGCATCCCTCCAGTATCTGCTTCTGTCATCCTGATGCAAACTCAGCTGCTTCTCTCTTGTAAGGACCCCTGTGATTGTCTCCAGCCCACCTGGATAATCAAGAGCATTCGCCGCATCTCACCATCCTTAACTGAGTTACATCCGCAAAGTCCTTTTTGCAGGAAACATAAGGAAACCTGTTGGCAGGTTCCCGGACTTAGGATGCCATGGACACCTTTATGGAGCTGTTGTGCAGGGATCGGGATGGGGTGGAGGGGTCTATGACGTGGAACCCTGTGGGCCATTTATAGAAGATAAGATTTTATTCTCGGTGCAATGATGTAGTCTAGATTTATGGGTTTTTAATTTTTTTATTTAATTATTTCAGAGACAGGATCTTGCTCTGTTGCCCAGGCCAGAATGTAGTGGCATGATTATAGGTCATCGTAGCTTCCAACTCCTGTACTTATACTATCTTCCTGTCCCAGCCTCTCAAGTAGCTGGGACTACAGGTGCATCCCACCAAAGCCAGCTAATTAAAAAAAATTTTTAAGAGATGGGGTCTTGCTGTGTTGCCCAGGCTGGTCTTGAACTCCTGGGCTCTAGTGTTCTTCCTGCCTCAGCTTCCCAAAGTGTTGGGATTACAGGTGTGGCGGCATTTGTTGACTGACTGCTGATGACAGTTGGGCCAAAAGGGCCCCTGGCGAGTAACTGCCAGATGGTCTGATATCTAACAGGGGAGTCTTTGGGGCTCAGGCAGGGGACCAAGTCTGCGCCCAGCTAAAATTTGTTTTTAAAAGATCCCTCCAGTGGCCCGTGGGGACTAGATTAGAGGGGAACAGGAATGGGAGAGGTGTCCAGTTTGGAGCTACCCCTGCAGTGTAGGCAGGAAGTGACAGTGATTGGAGGAGGGTGGGGCTCTGGGGACAGAGAGAAGCGGGTGGATTCACGAGGTATTCGGGAGGCAGAGCCAACAGGACTTGGATGGATTTGGATGTAGGTGGGGGAGGGGGTGGGTATCAAGGGCGACTCCCAGGTTTCTGGCGGAGCGAGTGATCAGTGCTTCCATTCGCCGAGATGAGGAAGACCAGGTCTGGGCTTGTGGCATTGGCAGCGTGTTGAGTTTGCTGCACTAGGTGAGCAATGTGTGAATGTGATGTCGCATAGTGGATTAGTTTGCTGGGGCTGTCATCACAAAGTGCCACGAACTGGGTGGTTTAAAACAACAGAAATCTACTCTCACAGTTCTGGAGGCCAGGAGCCCAGGATCATGGTGTCGGCAGAGCCTGTTCCTTCTGAGCTCTGGGTTGGGGAATCTGTGTTGCTGGTGGCTGCTGAGTCTTTAGTGTTCCTTGGCTTGTAGGCACAGCACTCCTATCCCTGTCTTCGTCGTCACGTGGCCTTGTCCTTGTGTGCTGTCTGTCTCTGTGTCCAAATTTCCTCCCTTTATAAGGACACCTGTTGTATTGGATTAGGGACCATCTCAATGACCTCATTTCCACTTGATTATCTCTGTAAAGACAATTTCCAAATAAGGTCACAATCTGAGCTACTCGGGGGACTTCAGCCTATCTCTTTTGGGGGGACATGCAACTTGAGCCATAATACATAGGCAGTGTGTACATGAGTCTGGTTTTCTCAGAATAGGGGTCCAGGGTGGGGATGTCAATTTCAGAGCCACTGACACATGGTTTATAAAGCCATGGGACCTGAGTGAACCATTCAGGGAGAGCCCAGCACTGAGTTCAGGTGGAAGAGGAACGAG
>NW_012103587.1:562341-563663 GCF_000951045.1 Mandrillus leucophaeus
TTCTTGTGGTGGGGCTCTCCTAGGCACTCTGGGACGTTCAGCAGCATCCCTGGCCTTGACCTATTAGATGCCAGTAGCAATCTCCCTGCCAAGTTGCAACAAGCAGAAATATCTCCAGACATTGCCCAGTATTTCCTGGGGGCAAATCCCAGCTGAGAATCCCTGCTTCTGAGTTACAGGCAAGTGAGGCTTCCTCATGCTCTGTATGCTCACCTGTGATGCTCACGTTCATCCTCCCAGGTGAGCTGGCAGCGTCTAGGATCCCCATTTGACAGACAGCTCTAAGGGCTTCCCATGAGGCGGCAGGAAGCCTCAGGTCTCAAGTCAGGCCCACATGCTGCTCTCTGGACTCGGCACCTGCGGCTGTTTCCACACCTTCCGTCACTTCAGTCAGCGCCTAGAGAGGTCGTGACCCTGGGACTCAGAGATCATCAGCATGTCTTCCTTTTCCAGGAATTGTACCTGCGCTTTTCCCTGAAGAGGAGAAGGAGTCTATCCTGAGTCAGATTGGACAGGAAGCTCTGAAGCAAGGCATGGGGCCGGCCAAGGAGTCCGTGTGGCAGTACTTCGTGAACAAAAGTGCAAATAACCTGCACATTGTCCTGGGCATGTCGCCAGTGGGGGACACCCTGAGGACCTGGTGCAGAAACTTCCCAGGTACCCGTGGTGGAGCCTGAGAACCCATTTCCCCTGCTTTGGCAGGGTGTGTGGCTGAGGGTCTGTCCACACCTCTAGAGGTTCCCCCAGCAAAGCAAAACAAGGCATGGCCATTAGGTGGAAATGTGGGCTCTGCACTGTAGCTTGGGGCTCACTGCCCCATCCACGCCAGTGGGCGTGGATGATGTCCCTCTGACAGGAGGATGTGCCCACGCTCCTGCATGCGAGGCCCGCAGTGTGTGGAGGGTGGCTCCCCGCTTCCTTCCATTTGGGAAAATTCCACCAGCCACATGCCAACCTTTAGAGCAGAGGTTTCTAATGGGTGGGGAAGGGGCGGGGGAGGTTGTCTCCCAGGAGACTCTTGGCAATGCCTGGAGACATTTTTGGTCGTCACACCTCCAGGGAGCGTGCAGTGTAGTACTGGCATCTACTGGGTAGAAGCCAGGGATGCTGCGAAGCATCCTACAGTGCACAGCCAGTCCCTGCCACAAAGAATTAGAGCTCACATGTCAATAGCGCCAATGGTGAGAAACTCTGCTTTTGATGAACTAGATTTGGACACATCTGGCTTATTCACCAACTTGTTGGCTATTGTAGATGGCATCCATGTTCTTGAGTGTCTCCGGGTTGCAGAGTGAACATCCTTTTTTCTTTTTTTTTTCTTT
>NW_012103587.1:566943-567560 GCF_000951045.1 Mandrillus leucophaeus
GAGTGAGTTCCTCTTTGTCTCTCGCAGTCTTGGGAACGGTGTCGAAGATCCCCAAGACCATCCCAGCTCTGTGACTCGCTGGGAGGACTTGCAGGGCTCAGCATGTGGTCCTGCTCACGACTGTGAGTCATTACAGCAAAAGGACACAGAGCAACATCAGCAGCGGGAAAAGGCACATGGGGGACCCTGGGGAAGACCAGTCTGAAGCCTCGGAGTCCTCTCCCTGGGGAGTCACACAGGACACGCTTAATCCCCCAACATCGAGTCGTGGCAACTCTGTGAAGTACTGCCCACCAGGGGAGCTAGCTGGAGACTCAGTGCTGTGGGATTTTCTTGGGGTGCTCATGTAGGCACCTCTACCTGGCATGTGCCAAAATCCCGGATGCCCGGAGGGAAAGCGGGTAGGCAGCACAGAATATGTTGCGTACACAAGCAGTGTATACAACATACACAATGGCTAGGCTGTTCTTGCATTGCTATAAAGAAATACCTTAGACTGGATAATTTATAAAGAAAAGAGGTTTATGTGGCTCACAGTGCCGCAGGCTGTACAGGAAGCACAGTGCTGATTTCTGGGGAGGCCTCAGGAAACTTACAGTCAGGGCAGAAGGTGAGGG
>NW_012103587.1:572040-573845 GCF_000951045.1 Mandrillus leucophaeus
CACACACACACACACACACACACACACACACACACAGAGAGAGAGAGAGAGAGAGAGAGAGAGAGAGAGAGAATATATTGCCTGGAATTGAGGTGACTATGCCCAAAGGCACAGGTATTTGTGAGGCACAGTTTTTCCTGCACACTGTAAAATAGGCCCTGGGGCTGTGTTTTGCTAACCCCGGAATAACAAGACCAGCTCTGCAGAATCTGGATTAATCGATACTTTCAATCTGTCTTTCCTTCCTTCGTTTTAACGTGAGACATTCTCTGCTTTGAGCTGAATGCATTTAACAGCCTATCAGATAATCTAGGTGATGTGATCTTGACACTGGAAGCCATCGTTAATTCTTTCAGCGGGTGTATAGGAAGGCCCACCCTTGCCAGTATGTGCTGGGTGTCATCCAGTGGTGGGTAACTGAACAATCCCACCCAGCCCCTGGGCGGGCGGGGAGGGCAACAGGCAGAGACAGAGGTGGTGATTGCTTCTGAAAACCCAAGGCTCTTCTGCCATGGCGTCTTGGCCTTTAGGGAAGACAGGGCTTCCTAACAGTAGGGAAGGAATTGGACAACAGAGTAAAACCCTGTCTCAAAAACCAAAAACAACAAACAAACAAACAAAAAAGCATTGGCATGGATCACTGCTGTGGTCCTGAAAAGCCACCAATAAGTAATAGCTGTTCTTTTCTTGTCCTATTAAAAACTTTAGCATCTTTTTTTTTATCACAGTAAAATACATGTAACCTAACACGTTCCATTTTAAGCATTTTGAAATGTTCATGTGGCACTAATCACATTCGTAGTGTTGTGAAACCAACACCACTATCTGCCGCCAAAACTTTTTCATCATCCCAAACTGAAACTCCGTACCCATTAAACACTAGCTCCCCGCCGCCCCTCCCTCCAGCCCCTGGCAACCTCGAATCTACTTTCTGTCTGTATGAATTTGCCTATTCTAGAGAGGGTTCGTGTACGTGGAATCATGCAGTATTTGTCCTTTGGTGTCTGGCATCTTTCACTTAGCATCACGTTTTTGGGGCTCATCCATGTTTCAGCATCGGAACTTCATTCCTTTTACAAGTGAATATTATCCCCGGTATAGATAGGATACATTTTGTTCACCCATTCCTCTACTGCTGGACGCTTGGGTCCTTTCCACCTTGTGGCTATTGTGATAGTCTACAGTAAACATTGGCATACAAGAATTCATTTGAGTCCCTGTTTTTCAGTTATTTGGGGTATATACCTAGGAGTGGAATTGTTGAGTCGTATAATAATTTTATATTTGAGTCTTTGAAGAGCCACTGTTTTCCTTTCTTAAGAAGCATGGCCGGGTGCGGTGACTCACACCCGTAATCCCAGCACTTTGTGGGGCTGAGGTGGGCCGATCGCTTTAGCTCAGGAGTTGAAACCAGTCTGGGCAATATGGGTGAAACCTTGCCTCTACAAAATAATACAAAAAATTACCCAGGCATGGTGGCCCACGCCTGTAGTCCCAGCTACTTGGGAGGCTGAGGTGGGAGGATCACCTCTGTCCGGGAGATGGAGGCTGCAGTGAGCCGTGATCACGCCACTGCACTCTAGCCTGGGCAAGAGAGTGAGAGCCTGTGTCAAAAAAAAAAAAAAAAAAAAGTGAAAAGATAAGTGTTGACAAGGATATGAAAATAAGGGGGATCCTTTTACATTGTTGGTGGGAATGTAATTGGTAAAGCCATTATGGAAAACAATAAGGAAATTCCCCCCAAAATTAAAAATATAGCTACCTTATGATCCAGCAATCCCGCTTTTTTGAGTATATATCCAAAG
>NW_012103587.1:576520-577487 GCF_000951045.1 Mandrillus leucophaeus
TCTCGGCCTCCCAAAGTGCTGGGATTACAGGCTTGAGCCACCGCGCCCGGCCGGATATTAATTTTAATCTTTGAAGAAGAAAGGAAGTCTGTCTTCAGGGAACATCTTTTTCTTTGGACCTGACTTGAGCAGATTTATGAGGAATGACACTGGGTAACCTTGAAAATAGTTTCAACCTTATAAATCTGTACTCAATAATAAATAAATAAATAAATATTCCTATATATAAGAAGAAATCATAACTTTAATCATAATGCAGTTTTAGGGGAAAAGGGGCCAAGAGAATGACTCTTTTCTGATGATATATCTCAGGTCCAGATGGTAAATATTTACAGCTTTTTCGCAGCTACGCAATTCTGCCATGTTATCATGAAAGCAGTCATAGACAAAATGTAAATGAATCACTATGGCTATATTTTATTTACAAAAATGGGGTGGGCTGAGTTTGTCCTTTGGCCTGTAGTTGGCCAGCCCCGATACAGATATACGCTTCTTCTCAGAGGTGTATTTGCCATTTTCATGTGTGAAGTGCTTGTGTTTGCTTTCAGTATTCAGTGTTCCAGCATCATAAATAATGCTGCCTAGAATTTGCTTAGAACTCTTTTTCCTTAGGATATACTCCCTGGAGGCTGGGTGCAGTGGCTCACACCTCTAATCCCAGCACTTTGGGAGGCCGAGGTGGATGGATCACTTGAGCCCAGGAGTTTGAGACCAGCCTGGGCAAAATGGTGAAACCCCATATTTACTAAAAATACAAAAATTAGCCGGGTGTGGTGGCGGGCGCCTGTAATCCCAGCTACTCAGGAGGCTGAGTCATGAGAATTGCTTGAGCCCAGATGGCAGAGGTTGCAGTGAGCCGAGTTCGTGCCACTGCTCTCCATCCTGGGAAACAGAGTGAGACCTCTCTCTCTCTCTCTCTCTCTCTCTCTCTCTCACACACACACACACACACACACACACACACACA
>NW_012103587.1:579234-600870 GCF_000951045.1 Mandrillus leucophaeus
AAAGAAAGGAGGAAAGAGAGAAAAGAAAAATACATTTTTTATTCCTTCCTCTTCAGGGCGTAATCCAATGATCCCGGCAGAAAATATAGAAAATGTGGTAAAGCATGTTGTTTTGGTTCACCAGTCCGTGGGTCACTACAGCAAACAGTTTCTACAGAAATTGAGGCGCAGCAACTATGTCACTCCCAAGAACTACCTTGATTTTATTCACACCTATTCAAAATTGCTGGATGAGAAAACTCAGTATAATATAGGTGAGCCTGGGGGATGGGGTGGTTGACAGAGGTCATTCTTATTTATGGTAAGGATTCGAACGCTGATCTTTTCTTTAGTAAGATCAGCCATCTTCAGTATTGAGGCCAAGCGAAGCACATCTCGAATTTTGCGTCTTGGAACAATTCTTTCATGTGGGTAGGACCCTGGCATGTCCTTGTTTATATTCTCAGTGTTGAGTCATAGACTTTGAAGCTTTACGTTTTCATCACATTAGCAATGTTTCAATTTTGATTTTTATCTTAGAGATAGGGTCTCTGTTTCCCAGGCTGGAGGGCAGTGGTGCAATCATGGCTCACTGCAGCCTCGACCTCCTGGGCTCACGTGCTCCTCCCACCTCAGCCTCCTGAGTAGCTGGGACCACAGGTGTGCCTGGCACACATTGGAGATACTGTCTGCTGCAGCAGCATGCACTGCTGGACAGGGCGTTTTAAAAAGTGCTCTGGCTATTGGCCAAGGGAAGCACTGTTTTCAGATATATATTCATTTTGGCTGATGCCATCCCAGTATGGCAGTGGAGGTACCGAAAGACACGTGCCATCTTGTAAAAATGTTTTGTTTTGTTTTGATAAGCTGAAGTTAGGCAAATCCCAGTGATTGTGTTGGGAACAGTGGCCACCTCGACAATGAACATAGGTGCCCTCTTTCCTCAGCTCAGTGCAAGCGTCTGGACGGGGGACTGGACAAGCTGAAGGAGGCCACCATCCAGCTGGACGAGCTGAACCAGAAGCTGGCCGAGCAGAAGATCGTGCTGGCCGAGAAGTCTGCCGCCTGCGAGGCCTTGCTGGAGGAGATCGCCGTCAACACCGCTGTAGGTGGGTAAGGGCCGGGGCCAGGGCAGCCCATCCCCCACACCACTGTAGGTGAGTGAGGGTGGGGGCCAGGGCAGCCCATCCCCCAGCAGGACAGGGCTCTGCCGGGATGTCCCTGCGAAACTGCTTGTAGGCACCGAGCGTTGCCATCCTGACCCTGCAATTCCTGTTTCTTTCTGAATTTGTGTCCAGCCAGTTTCATCCCTTTTCATAAGCACTGAGACGCTACCATATGTAGGCCCCTGCGCTGGTAGCTTGAGGATGTGCCAGGAAGTGGAAAAGTCACCCGACCCTCAATGGGCTGGTGAACTAAGTCCGTGGGGTTGAAATGACCTAAGGCTTGGCGTCATCGATGCGGGACTTGCTTGGCTCCCCTTGAAGCTGTTTCAAGGTTCTTTCTTGGGCTCCTTCCCTCGGTCTTCCTGGCCAAGGCTCTGTGTCACCTGCACTGTCCTGCTCTTGATGACTCTACCCTCTTGTGATGCCTGGCACAGGACAGCTCCTGGAGCCCACAGCTCTGTGCCTGGCCTCTCACCCTCCTCTCTAGGTCTTTGGGCCACTGGTTTCTGATGTGTACCCGCCCCAGCTCATTCTCAGATTCCTGCAGATGCTACTCGACCTGCCTGCCTCTTCCTTCTTCTGCTGGTCTGTGTTTGTGTTGCTGCTAAGTGTCATCTCCGTTCAGTTCCTTTGTCATTGCACCCGGCCTTGTGCACAGGATCCATTTGTCATCACTCTGGCAACAGCACCCTAACTTGGTGTTGGCAAACTGCCTCTCCCCAACTCCCAGTGCCTGCCATCAGGATGGGCTTATTCTAACCCTGGCAGACCAATTAGAAGTTATCTGGGACTGCACATTTTGAGTCAGCCAACAAGACTGAAGATTATTTGAGTTCATTTATTGCATGGCAGCGCTGTGAAGAGACTGCATTCAGTGACTAAGCCCAGATCCCTGAGGCGCCCCTGGTTTATGTGTTTCAGCATCTTCCATGTCCGTGAGCTACCGTGTCTTCTTATAACAATTTCACATTTTTCTTAACTCGACCATTGTTAGCTTCTGTTGCTTGCAACCAAAGCAACTTAATCGATAGATATCCTTTCCCAGGAATCTGTGGCAACTCCCTGCTGCCTGTTTTGATGCTGAGTCCTCATTGTGGCCATGAAGGGTCCCATCAATTCCTCTATGTCATCTTGCCCACCTAATTTCCCATGACACCCTGTCGCCTGCTCACAGCATCACCTCTTCATGCCCGTGTGAGTCCTGCAGTAATTTGCTCTTCCTCTCCCTTCGGTCTGCTGAGAATATCCATACCACGTCTCTCTTCCTATCCGTGTTTCTTCTACCAGAACTTTGATCAAATGCCTCGTTCCCACATAACTGCACTTTGCTTTGATCTGCCTTTTAAAAAATATATATTTCTGGCCCCCTAGATGTAAAAAACTGTACATTCCTGGCCCCTTAGATGTAAAACTAGACTGGAAGTGTCTTGAAGGAAGCTGTTATTCCACGTATTCATCTGTCCAATCAGCAGATACTGACTTCAGCTTCATGGCAGGCACCATGGTAGGGAGAGTGGGGGCTAGAAACTGAATGAGACTCAACCCCTGCCTCGAAGAAGCTCACAACCAAGAGAGCCCCTCCCCCAGTGCCCAGGCTGCAGTTTGTACTGAGGACGACCTGTTTGCCACACCCATGTTTAGTGCCTCTTCTACCTGTGGTTGCTTTTCTTTCCCCATTGCCGTCATCCTTGTCCAGGTCACCTTGCTCCCACTTGGAATTTTGGAGGAAGCTTCATCTAGGATCTCTGTTTCCAGGCTGCCTGTCCCGATCAGGACTATTTTGGTTGCAAATGGTGGAAACCGAGCTCAAAGTGGCTTAATCTAAAGTGAAAACGCATTGATTCCAGAGGCATCCTGGCTTCAGGCACAGCTGGATCTAGGACTGAAGTGTATCAGTGGGAATCTTTCCTTCCCTTTCTTGGCTCTGCTGTCTTCTGTTTGGGCTTCATCTCAGGCAGCAGGCTCTGTCCATGCTGAGAGTTTGGGAGCCTCCCGCATGAGGCTGGCATCCTATTAGCTCAGCATCCCCAGGGGAGAGAGGGCTCTTCTTTCCCACGCATTCCCACAAAGCTCCCAGAATTGACTGTGATTGGACAGATTTGAGTCACATGCCCTTGCCCAAACCAATGGTAGCCATAGGAATGGGATACATTGACAAGTCCTGCAGAGGGTAGGGTGGGGTGCAAACAATTGTTTCTCCTGAGGGTGGCTCTTCAGCACCTGCCCCAGCCTCCAGCCTGTGTTCCTGCCTGGCTGAAAGAGTCCATCATTTTGCTCCTCAACATGACTCAAGCACCTGGCTTGGCCGGACCCCTTTGCAGGCTGCTCCCCACCCTGAGGTTCCCGAGGCCTGTACCAGCCCTCTTCCTTCTCAGCCAGCTCTGGTGGCCCTGTTACCTCTGTGCTCTGTTCCTGCTGGCCCCACCCCCGCCTCGGCATGCTCACAGCTTAGACAGCTTCCTTTCTTCTGCTCTTCTGTTCTGAAGGTTCCACAATTGTGATCTTGCTACCCTTTTCTGACGCATTCATCCCCCTGCTGCCCCAGGGAGAAGCAGTGCCTGGGCTGGGGACCTTTACAGTGTCAGGGCCCGTGCACGGCTTTGCACACTGCAAGTGCCAATGCTGGCTTGTTAGCTGTGGAGATGGATTCCGAGAGACCTTAGCATGGGGGAGGCAGAGCCTCTGCAGCCAGCCTCTGTTTGCAGAAGGCCTGCTGCATGCATCTCCTGGGGCTGCTGTAACAAAGCACCGTGATCTGGGGGCTGAAAACAACAGACATTTAGTTTTTAAAATTAATTAATTTTTTTCTTCAGACGGAGTCTCGCTCTGTCGCCCAGGCTGGAGTGCAGTGGCGCCATCTCAGCTCACTGCAACCTCTGCCTCCTGGGTTCAAGCGATTCTCCTGCCACAGCCTCCTGAGTAGCTGGGACTACAGGCGCCCGCCACCACGCCCAGCTAATTTTTGTATTTTTAGTAGAGACGGGGTTTCTCCATGTTGGCCAGGCTGGTCCCGAACTCCCAACCTTAGGTGATCCACCTGCCTCGGCCTCCCAAAGTGCTGGGATTACAGGTGTGAGCCACCACGCCCGGCCAACAACGGAAATGTATTCTCTCACAGTTCTGAAGGCCGAAGTCTGACATCAAGGTGCCGGGACCACGCTCCCTCTGAAGGCTCTAGGGGAAGACTCTTTCATGCCCCTTCCAGCTTCCCAGGGTTGTTGATAGCCCTTGGTATTCCTTAGCTTAGCTTATAAATGCACCGCTCCAGTGTCTGTCTCCATTGCCACACGCCCCTCTTCCCTGTGTGTCTCCACATGGCCTTCTGATAGGGACCCCAGGCACTGGATTTAGGGCCCACCCTAACCCCGTATGACCTAATCTTAACTAATTTCATCTACAAAGACCCCACTTCCAAATAAGGTCACATCCTGAGGTCCCAGTGGGCACGAATTTTGGTGGGGTGACACTGTTCAAACCACTGTGAGCCAAGCCCTGCTCTAGGTTTTGGGGTTCCAGCCCTCGGGGAGGTGTTGACATCCTAGTGAGTGAGGGCACCCAGACAGTGAATCAGTCAACGGTGAAGTGAAACTTCCCGATTGTGATCGGTGTCATGAAGCAAATCGGCAAGGCAGGGAGAGAGAAGGCGACAGGGGCAGCCTCGTTAGAGGGCGGCTCTGGCTGGGCCAAAGTGAGCGTAGGAAGAGGTGATGAGAGGCAGAAGGAGGAGATCGCAGGGAGCCAGTAAGCGGAAGGGGGCCCCCGGCATCCTTAGTGAACACCGGCGAGGCAGGGCTGGGGGCTATCAGGAGCCACGGGATTTGTCCTGGATGGAGAGGATGGGACACAGGTGGGCCAGTTGAGGAAGGTCGGAGTCAGGGTGGCTGCCTGGTGCTGGAGGCCCCATGCATGGTGGGGTTTTCTGTCCCACCGGGATCACTAAGGCTGCCACATTGGCCAAAGCTCCTTAGATCCCCACTGGGGCTCAAGCCAACCTTTAAGGACTGCACTCTGCTCAGAGCCGGTGGCCGCGAGTGCATCTCCTCTGAGCCCAAGTATACTCACCCCCGCCCCACCCTGCAGCTGAGGAGAAGAAGAAACTGGCGGAGGAAAAGGCCATAGAGATAGAGGAGCAGAACAAGGTCATTGCCATGGAGAAGGCTGAGGCCGAGACGACCCTGGAGGAGGTCATGCCCATCCTGGAGGCCGCGAAGCTGGAGCTGCAGAAGCTGGACAAGTCGGACGTGACTGAGATTAGGTAACGCGCCCGGGCCGCCGTTCTGGGCTTCCATTCCACCTCTGCAGGCCAGTAGTCGCCATGATCGTGGCGACCAGGAGCTTACGAAGGAGCCGACACCACGTGCTGCCTCCGCGCCTGGCTCTCTCCGCGGTGGGAACTGTTGTTGCCCTCATTTTCGGATGAGGAAAGCGAGGCCCAGGGAGATGAGGCGGCACCCCAGGCATGCAGCTCCCCTGGCTAGTAGGAAGCAGGGCCTGCCGACCTTGAACCCAGGCCAAGGGAAGAATGGAGTGGGGTAAAACAGTGCTCTTCACGGAACACGTGGGCGCAAGTGTCTGCCCTCGCAGGGGCAGAGTGCTCAACACAGGGCGAGCCCTGCTGAAAACAGCTCGGCAGAGATGTGTGCACACCACGGCCAGACTGGCGATGCCTGAATCCATTTCTGGCCAAGGAGGCTTTCAAGGAGGGTGAGAGTAGGTCACTATTGAGGCCCCCATACATCTTGTAAATCAATCTGTAAGACGACCCTGTCCCCCACACCAGAGGGCTCATCTGCTGTCAGCGAGGGTGACCTGGTGTGGCCTGGGCCAGCAAACTTTCTCCCCGCAAGGCTTGGTCTCCCCAGGGCACTGTTCCTGGACTCTGATGGTCAGTTGAGTCTTGTGAGTAAAGCCCAAGGAGGGAACAATGTTCTGGTGCCAGCCTCTGCCCACTGCCTCTGCCCCTGTGCTGCCTGGCCCCACACAGACCCCCCGGCGTGGGAGCCTCAGTTCTCTCCTTCCTCACTCTTCATCCGGAAGATCAGTCTTCCTGGCCCCACACACAGGTCTCGCAGCCAAGAGGCTCCATTCCTGGGTCAGTAGTGGGCTTCCATTCTGGGCTCCCGGGGGAGTAGTGCGTGTTCCCCGCGCTTCCTGTTTCTCTGGCTCTGTGCTGCCTGTGAAGGCTGAGCAGCACTCCTTATCCAAGGCCGTGCCCTTGTTTTCTTGTTAATGAAACATGTGTGAATTTGAACACAGAATTTAGCTCATTCCAGGACAGGGGACCTGGTTCATTCTTGGGAGGTCACTTGGAGGTGCCACTGTTGTCAGCAAGAAGTCATTATTTCAGTGTTGAGAATGGTGTCAAGGAAGGTATAAGGATGGATGTGTTAAAACTTCAGCACTAAGCATTGAAAGTTGAGGCTGAGGTGCCAGGACACAGTGGAAGTGCACACCCAGCGGAGGGTAGGAGGCACGGTCTGCACACACATTCTCTCAGGGGAATATCTAGCTACCGGTAATAGGATTTAGGGCACCACTCCCAGGTCAGCAGCATAAAAACATCGTGAGAGCAGAGACCAGGAAGGATTTTTGAAGGGGATTTATTTGAAGAGAAGGAAGGGTGAGTCCCTTCCATCAAGCCAAGGTGGAGGGGTGGGAAGGAGCTTCCATGGGGCCAGATAGAGAGCTTGACGTGTGTCCCCTGCAGTGAGACAGGCATTGCAGACAGGTGCCCAGCTCACCCCTGAGAAAGCCAAAGTACAAAAGGAATAATTTTTACACATTCATACACGGCTCTGCCTCTTTGCTGTGCGACGTTTAGCAAGTCATCTAACTTCTCTGTGCTCCAGTTTCTTCATTTGTAAAATGTGAATAAGAATTGTCTCAGCTGCATCAGTGTCTTCATGAGGATCATATAAGCCTATATGTGAAGAACTGGGCTGGGCACATGGTCAGAGCTGTGTAAGCATTAGCCGTGATTATGGCTCCAGCATCCAAAAGGTATGCTGGGAAAAGCCCACGGCCACTGTGTCCTCTATCAGCTCTGGTCACCTTCCCACGCTGCAACAGGTAGTGTGGGTATATCATTTCTCGTATACACATCCCGAGGATTTTCATGCATGACCAAGGCAACCAGGTACACAAGGGTCTCTTCTGTTCCTGACTTCAGGTTCTGAGGGTTTGGAGAGCAAGATATACCTGCAAATCCTTTTATCCTTCTTTTATATACAAACTGTAACACCCTATGCGTATCTTTCTGCATCTTTTCTGCTTAGCAGTATATTTTGGAGATCTTTTGCGTGTTGATATATGATGAACTTCCCTGATATTTTAGAACATTCCTCCACATTCCATTGTGTGGCTGTGCCATAATTTATTTAACAAGCCCTTACTGATGAGTTTGTTAAATAAGTTGATTGTGTCTCCAGTCTTTTGCGTTTACAAATAGCGTGGCAAAGAATAAACCTGAGCATAGTTAATTGTGCACCTGGGAGAGTCCACCTGCAGGATACATTTCTGGAAGTGGAATTGCTGGGTCCCGGGGTGTAGGCATTTATAATGTTCATAGCTGTTGCCTAGTCCTAGCCATGGGAATGGAACCTATTTATCCTCACCAACAATCCAAGTGAGCGGTACCTGCTTTTTCCTAGACTCACCAACAGGGGGAGCGATCACATTTGGATTTTTCACATGTTGTAGATGAAAAGTGGTATTTGTGTAGCTTCAATTTGCATTTCTCTTAGTGTGAGTGAGGCTGGCCTTTTTTTTTCCTATGTGAAAAATGTGTCTAAGAGTTATGTGTATTTCCTTTTCTGTGAACTTGGTTTGCTTATCTGTTGGGCCGTGGTTATTGTTGCTTTTTGTTTCAAAACCATTTCCGGGGGCTTTTTTATACAATGGGGAGATCAGCTTTTTATCCATAAGGTGAGTTGCAGATCTTTTCCTGGTTTGCCATGGGCCATTTGACTTTGTTTAGGAGGTTTGTGTGTGTGTTTGTTTTTGCCATGTATGTTTATTTTTATGTGGCAGATTTTAGCAATATTTTATTTTGTGACTTTTTTAAAATTCATTTTTTGAGACAGAGTCTCATTCTGTCACCCAGGCTGGAGTGCAGTGGCGCAATCTCGGCTCACTGCAACCTCCACCTTCCAGGTTCATACGATTCTCCTGCCTCAGCCTCACAAGTAGCTGGAATTACAGACACCCACCACCATGCCCGGCTAATTTTTGTATTTTTAGTAGAGATGGGCTTTCACCATGTTGGCCAGGCTGGTCTCGAACTCCTGACCTCAGGTGATCCGCCCACCTCAGCCTCCCAAAGTGTTGGGATTACAGGTATGAGCCACTGCACCCAACCTATTTTGTGGCTTTTGGATATTGTGTCCTAGTTAAAAGACCTGATTACACTGCAAGATTGTAAAATAATTTCCCCATGATTTCTTTTTGTATTCTTATGGTTTAATTTTTTATATTTAAATCTTTTATCTATTGAGGATTTTTTCCCTGGGGTTTTGTGTGAGTTTGGATCCAATTTGAGTTTTTCCAGATGACTAAAATCTGGCTTTTCTCAGGTCATTTGGATGTTAAGCACAATGAGCCAGCACTTACATCTTGACAATTTTATAATCTTTTAAGTCCTTAAAAAGCGTTTCCTTCTTATCATACTCAATCCTCTTTGTGGAAACATTAAATGTTAAGGCAGGAAGATGAAGAGTCATGAAGATTAGAAGTAGATGTTTCTCTAACTATAAAAGTATAAAAGGCTCCCTTTGTTGCTGGCTTTTGATTTTTACTTTTCTTCCTTTCATTCATTCAATAGTCATTGGGTGTCTGTCCCCGACCCCACCCCACCCCTGCCCTGAGCAGGCAGTGGGGCCGATCAGCAGTGAGACAGGGAGGCAGGGCCTTCACTGCATGGAGCTGGCACTCTGTTTTCCTATAGGAATCCCATGTGCATGGGGAAATGATGTAGGATTAGGTTAGGAAGGAAAGGTCCTTGCTGCTCTGACAGTGGATGTTGGGACCTGACCTAGTCATGGTCATGGAGGGTGGAGGGGGCAGCTTCTCTGAGGCTGCAAGGAGCTCGGCTGGAGAAAGAGCAGAGACAGCTGCTGTGTCAGGGGTAGAGCGCTGGGAGGCGGGGAGTGGGGCTTAAAATGATTATTTTCCTCTAGGGAGGGTAGCATATCATTCTCCCTTTCTCATTCCCAAGTTTGTTTGGTGATAGAAGAAAGGAATCAAATTAAACAGACATCTCCATTTCTCTTGACTTGCACCCTCAATATTTCACACAGCTCGGTCATCCGGCATTGTGGAAAGTGGTGTGTTCTCGATAAGTGAGATCCCAGAGCGTGGCCTGTAACACAACAGCAGAAAACTTCACTTTCATAGACTCAGAGGATTTGGGAACTGGAAGGGTCTGGTTCTGTGTCTCTGCTTTACAGATGGGAAAACTGACACCCCTGGCTGGTTCCTAACTTGCCCAAGGGCTCAGGACCCCGCCTCAGGCCTGGGCTCTTTCTGTCTTGAATCTGAAAACATCTCCCCCATTCTTTCCCTACCTGCTTGTTCACAGAGCAGTGGCTGGGGCCTGGTTTCCATCCACCCTGAAGGAACCTTTTAAAGACACTCGGACAGGCTGCTGCCACTTTCCTAAGCAGCCGACACCAGCATAATCGAGCCTTTCCCTGGTGACTCAGGGCCATTTCCTTCATCACTGGGCTTTGTGCTGAAGTGTGGGCGCCCTCCCTCCCGGCCGTTGCCCTGGCTTGTCCGTACACTATGGGGCCGTCTCTCCTCTGCTGCCTGCGTGGGAGCGTGTGAGCGTGCCGGGGTCAGGAGGGGTGGGGGATTTGCTCATTGCAGAAAGCCTCCAGGTTGCTGTCTGCTCAGCCTGTCTCCTCCCTGTCTCCCTGTCTCCCTGTCTCCTCCCTGTCTCCCTGTCTCCTCCCTGTCTCCCTGTCTCCTCCCTGTCTCTCTGTCTCCTCCCTGTCTCCCTATCTCTGTCTCTATCCTTGTGCATGTGTCTCCCTCTCTGTCCCTCCATTCCCCTCGTTCTTCTCTGGCTCACCCCAGCCTCCTACCAGAGCCCAAATGCCTGGGCCCCTGCCTGGCCGCCCCCATACTGCTTCCGTGTCCTCTGGGGCCTCTGTCTCCTGCTCTTCTCTCCTTTTCCTTCCTTTCCTGCTTTGCCTTCTCTGTGCTATTCTCCTTCCACTTCTGTCTTTCCATAGCGTGGTCTGGGAGACTTCTGTGGCTTTCACTGAGCTTGCCTGGCAGCAGGATGCCCCAGTGAGATGGGTTCGGTTCCTTCTCCGGCCTTTTCACTAGCGCTGCTGTTCTGTCTCCTGCTCCGTTGGCAGTTCTGGTTCTCCAGAGGACCAAGGGCAGTGGACATCTGAGTTCTGGAGGAGCAGAGTGATGATCTAGTCTTACCAAAGCCACAGAGAACAATTACGGGGCAGCATAGGCTGGAAAGAGCCCAGGATGCAGGGACCCCAGGTCTCGCAGGTGGTGTCAGCACAGCCAGTCATGGAAGCTCCTGGGACCCTGTTTCTCCATCTAGTAAATGGGGAAAGATGATGGTGGTAGTGATAGTGGTGATGATGATGATAATGACAATAATGACAGCAACCACCATTTAGAGTCTGAGGAATCAGCCGAGGGTGTAATTAAAACATAGGTGCTCAGGCTCCACCCTAACCACTGATCCAGACGCTCCGGGGATGGCCTGGGTTTGTATTTTAATGCTGTCCCTGCATCATGATTCAGCTGAGTTCCAGGCGCCTGGTCTGGAACCTGAGAGGGGGACCCGGCCCCGCCCTTAGGGACGCCCCCACCCAGGAGTGCGGTTTGTGTTGGGACCTGGCTTCTTTCGTTTCCATGCAGCATCAGCTCCAGGGACTGCCTTTTAGTTGAGCTCCTTTTTCTGGAGCTCTCTTTCAGGCCAGATCCTGGCCACATCCCTGGACTGACCCACGTGTGCCTTGGTTTCTCCGTTTCTCGCCAGGTCGTTTGCTAAGCCCCCGAAGCAGGTGCAGACGGTCTGTGAATGCATCCTCATCATGAAGGGGTACAAAGAGCTCAACTGGAAAACCGCCAAGGGCATGATGTCCGACCCGAATTTCCTGAGGTCTCTGATGGAGATCGATTTTGATTCGATTACCCAGAGCCAAGTGAAAAACATCAAAGGTGAGTGTCGCCACGTGTGGGAATCGCCAGGGTGGATCTCGGCCTGGCATCTCAGGCTCTGGGACAGGGGTGGAGGGCAAGGAGGCTTGTTGTGGGCAGGCCCTCCCCTTCTGGTCAGATGGTATCAGATGGAACCGGCAACTGATGGTCACCAGAGGAAAACAGCAGCCCTGTGACATGACCCTGGGAGAGTGGCTGGGGATGGGCGGTGGCAGCCGTGCCCACTGAGGCTTCCATTCAGCACTAGTCCTAGCTCTCCCTGTCAGGAAACAAGATCTTCTCACTGGAACCTAGCCCAGCCTTGTCTTCTGTGCGTCTCACCCAGTGCTGTTCTGTCTGTGCTGTTCAGTGCACATGCAGAAGCCCGGAGCTGGTCCGACCTTGATTTCCCGCCTTTCTCTTGTCAGTATCGTCTTCTGGAGGTCCCTGGGGAGTGGGCACGGGGGTGACCAGCATCACTGATGGCCAGCCTCTCCTCCATCTTTGGTTACAGGCCAGCATCACCGATGGCCAGCCTCTCCTCCATCTTTGGTTACAGGCCAGCATCACCGATGGCCAGCCTCTCCTCCATCTTTGGTTACAGGCCAGCATCACCGATGGCCAGCCTCTCCTCCATCTTTGGTTACAGGACTGAGTTCCCTTTGAGCTCAGTTCTTGACCCTGCCCAGTGCTCAGCCAGGCGCTGACAGTGGAATGGTGTTAGTCTCTGCGAAATGCAATACAAGTTCACACTGTGTGTGATGGTTTATTTAGACTCTTATCAAATGCTTTTTCTTAGCCCCTTAAAAACAAAAGCAAACTCAACACAAATGACCCCAATCACCACAAAAACCCAACGCACTCCCTCTATCTGAATCTTCATTGGATGGACTTCCGTGTAAGTGAAATTACTCCTGGGGTGAGGGTGCGGGTGAAGGTCACAGGTGACCTGTAATGGCCTGTGAATTCCAGTTAGCCACGTGGGTGCCCAGTTGGGAGTCTCCGTTATGCCCCGGGTCTCCTGCATGACACCCGCGTCCTGGGTAGCAGTAAACCATGCCCCTCGCCCACATCGGAAACATCGGTTTATGCAGAGCCCATTCTGGTTTGACACCACGCTGTTGGCCGTAGGAGAGCTGTGTGCATCCTGCTCACGGGGCCGCTGAAGAATAAGAAACTAGTTACACTTATTTTGTCTATTGTATGTTCCCAAGATGAAGCTTGCCACTCATAAAAATTATTGCGTGTTTCACGTTAGGCCTCTTGAAGACTCTTAATACCACGACTGAAGAAATGGAAGCTGTCAGCAAAGCCGGGCTGGGGATGCTGAAATTTGTCGAAGCTGTAATGGGCTACTGTGATGTTTTCAGAGAGATCAAGCCCAAAAGAGAGAAGGTATTGCCCGAATGTAAGACTGCCACACCACTGCCAAGAGACCCCTTCAGAGTCAGAATTCACAGTACACACCTTTGCTGAGAAAATTCTCCCAAGGTTCTGACTTTAAACTGCATAAACTTTCCCCCTGCCCCCCAATAAATGGTAATCCTGAAACACCACTATCACTTAGGCACAGTGTGGGTGGTGGACAAGACCGAGGTCTGAAAGAGTTTCAAACTTTTTGTGAAAGTGTGGTATAAAGATGTTCAGACCAGGCGCGGTGGCTCACGCCTGTAATCCAGCACTTTGGAAGGCCCAGACGGGAGGATCACTCTAGCCCAGGAGTTTGAGATCAGCTTGGGCAACATAGTGAGACCCTGTCTCTACAAAAAAATTTTTTTTTTAATTAGCCGAGCATGGTGGCACACCAGCTACTTGGGAGGCTGCAGTAAGCCGTGATTGTACCACTGCACTCCAGCCTGGGTGACAGAGTGAGACCCTGTCTCAAAAATGAAAAAAAAAAAAAAGACATAAAGATGTTTAAAGTTGTTTCTCTAGGGTCAAAGCAGAGTTTCTCAGCTGCAGCACCACTAAAGTGCTGCCTGGCAGTAGTGGGGGGGTCTGTTCTGGGAGGGTCTGTCCTGGGGGGGTCTGTCCTGGGGGGTCTGTCCTGGGGGGTCTGTCATGGGCACTATAGGATGTTTAGCAGCATCTTTGGCCTCACCCCACTGGATGGCAGTAGCACCCTCCCTCCAAGCTGTGACATCCAGAAATATCTCCAGACATTACCAAACATCCCCTGGGGGACAAACCTACCCCAGTGGAGAGCAGCGGGGCCAAAGTCACAGGTAGATCACAAAATACAAAGAGAATAAGGTTGATTTGATCATTTTGAGTCATATTGTGACCTTGCTCTATAGCTCGGAATTGTATTATTCAGAAAACTTAGAACCAATAGAAATACTGTTATTGTCTATGATATATTCTTCTGAGTTTTTGACTTAGAACCACAGTGCCATCTTACTGTGATCTCAGTACATGAAAGTACAACCATCTGATAACTTAGGTGCTGTGTCTTCTAATGGGACATAGAGTTTTTGCAGCAAACAGTTGAAGAAGAAACTAAGAAGCCACGTGTCTCGATATAGCACATAGTGGCTCCGAAAAGCACAGACACCATTAGAGCAGTTTGGACACGTGGCCTGGTTTGAGGCCATTGTATCACGGCCCCACCATGGTCCTTTTCCCCACCTTTCTGCAAATTGTCTTTACTTAGGTGGCCAGGTTGGAGCGGAATTTTTACCTCACTAAACGGGAACTGGAAAGGATCCAGAATGAGTTGGCAGCAATTCAGAAAGAGCTGGAAACATTGGGTGCCAAATACGAGGCCGCCATACTGGAAAAGCAGAAGCTGCAGGAGGAAGCCGAGATCATGGAGAGGCGGCTGATTGCTGCAGACAAACTCATCTCGGGTCTGGGGTCGGAAAACATCAGGTCAGCGCGGCTCACGAGCCCACCTGTTGTCGTTTGTAAATGGACGTCACCCACAGAGTTTCTCGCCATGTTGATTCTTTATCTCACGTTGTGTTTTTATGTGAAAACCATGTGACCAGGTCTTATTTTCCTATTACCATGTTTATGGCAGCTAATGGCTATTTTATAGACTATTGTTTTTATTAGGCACTGAGTGTTATTTATTAATTACTAAGGGTCAAGGAGGCAGTGCAGCTGTGGAGATGGAGAAATCCATAGCATTTAGCAAGGTTTAGGGAGTGTTCACTTCTTGGTGACCTCTAACCCCTGGGTCCTTTCTAGAAGAGTCTGTGGGAGAAGCCCATCGCTGTCACTGCACGGATGCCTTCTAAGCGTCCCAGTGGCTTGTTCAATCCTGGACTTCAGTCTTAAGTGATGGGGCTGTTTGATCTTTATGGGCAAAACCGCTTGGCCACAGCTTATTCACCGAATAGGGCAGCAATTTTGAATCTGGCATCTGTAAATGTGGTGTAGAAAACACTGAAAAACACTGTTTGCATGTGGTAAACAATTTTCAGTATTTCTAAAACCTAAGTCTTGGGGCATTTCCTGGAAGAGGCCAAAGGAAACAGATGCTTTCTTTTATCTTGGGTGGAATTCTGTCATTGAGTGAGGCCAGAACTTGTTAGCTCTGCTGGGCTGATTTATATGTCTTTGATTAAGGCTTCGGAAACAACGTGATTACTACTTAATGTGATCCACGCAATGTGATTAGTACTTAATAAAGACCACAGGCCTTTACTGAGCCCGCTGCTTGATGCTGGCTCCAAACACCAGGTTCACTAGGGTGGGAAGTTGCAAGATAAGCTGTTGGTCTCTGTTCCCCATGAGGAAAGAATATCTCAAAACATGTTTCTGTCTGGCTAGCCCTGTTAGCAAGGTATCAAGCTGGTTCTTCTGGAATGTTCCTTTTGGTTGTGGCCAGAAGGTAAACCGCTCACGGCAGCCTCCCTCTCCTCCCGTGCCAGGTGGCTGAATGACCTGGATGAGCTGATGCACCGGCGTGTGAAGTTGCTGGGGGACTGCCTGCTCTGCGCGGCCTTCCTGAGCTACGAGGGAGCCTTCACCTGGGAGTTCCGTGACGAGATGGTCAATCGGATTTGGCAAAACGACATCCTGGAGCGGGAGATTCCTCTGAGCCAGCCTTTCCGGCTGGAAAGCCTGCTCACGGATGATGTTGAGATCAGCAGGTGTGTGGCACCCTGAGCCAGCAGGAGGAAGGGGACATCTTAGCACAAGGGGTCTACATGGGTGTCACCCCACGGGGAGGCAATGGCCTGGGGGCATTGCCAGGACCACAGTTGGCTTGACTGCATGGAAGTGGCTGGGCGAGCTGCAAACCCAGCATGGAGCCCTTCTCCCTAGAGCCTGAGGTGGCTTGTGCAGCCTGGGGATGGGTAGATGGTTCTGGAAGGCCAGTCCTACCACCCTTAGCCCTTGGCTCACAAATTGGTGAGAAAAGTTCATTTCCTGACGGCTGTTTCTTCCAGATGGGGATCCCAGGGCCTTCCCCCCGATGAGCTGTCTGTTCAGAATGGCATCCTCACCACCCGGGCCAGCCGCTTCCCTCTCTGCATCGACCCCCAGCAGCAGGCCCTCAACTGGATCAAGAGAAAAGAGGAGAAGAACAATCTGCGGGTACGGCGGCTCCTCCTGGGGCGTCTTCTGCTCCCGGTGCCTGTTCTCTGGAGAGTGCCCCTCCCGCCTCCTGTACCTGGCAGTCCCTGGCAGTCCCTAGCCTCAACGAGTCTGGGCAGAAACGCTTCCACCCTGACCCCCATGCGGAGCCCTCCCCCACCTCCACCTCCACCCTGTGGGTCTGCCAGGGCAGCGCAAACCACCGTGAACTCTGCCTCTCCCCTCGCAGGCTGCGAGCAACCTCAGCTTCGCGTTCCTCTGCCCAGTATGGGGTTCGTGGTCTGGGTGCTCAGTCACTGTTTTTTGGAGCTGAGGTGGGGGATGGGGATGCAGGGGAGGAGAGAGTAATGGCTTGATTGAGATGTAATTCACATACCACACCATTCCCTCACTGAACACATACAATTCCGTTTGAGTTTTAGTATATTTACAGAGTCGTATACCAATTACCAGAGTCAATTTTAGAACATTTTTATTATCCCTGGAAGAAATGCTATATCCTTTAGCCATCACCCCTCCAGTCCTCCCGTTTCTCCCTCCCTGAGCCCCTGACAGCCACTTATCTGCTTTCCGTCTGAATGTGCCTCCTCTGGACATTTCTTAGGAATGGCATCAGATGCTGTGTGGCCTTCTGTGTCTGGCGTCTTTCACTCAGCCTGATGTTTTCAAGGTCTGTCCTTGCTGTAGCGTGTCAGGGCGTCATTCTTGCCTTGGGCTGAATGGTATTCCGGTGTGCGAACAGACACATCGTGTTCATCCATCCGTTCACCGAGGGACAGTCGGGTGGTCCCTCTTTTTGGCTCTTTGCAGAATGCCGCCGTGAACGTTGGTGCACACGTTTCTATGTGGCCATGTGTTTTCAGTTCTCTTGGGGCGATACCTAGGAGTGGAATTGCCGGGGCAGCCCAATCGCTTTCTGCTGAACTAATGAACAAATTAATGATTTTCAATTTTAGCTTTTCCTTATTTTTTTCTGGTCCTTGATCCCAGGTATTTGCATGCTGTTTGGGGGAGCCTGTTTGTACTCCAGGGTCAGGGGAACAGTCTGCCTCCAAAATGCACATGGAGCTATCATGGAGCAAATACTATGAGGGCAGAACTTCCCTAGACTCCCTCTTCCCTCAGCCTGCCAGGGAGCACTGACATTGTCAGCCTACCCCTAGTCTAATTCCAACACCTACCCTGTCTCTTAAAGAGAAGGGGTTCTAGCTTACAGGGGGAGGGGCTGAGGAATCCCCTTCCTTTCCTCTCCACCCTGTTTGAGCAAGATCCTGCCCTGAGCCTGGACCTCATGGTGTATAGGCGTTATACCCCTTGTTTCTCTCTTCTTTTCACCTCTGGCCCCTCCAAGTTCCTGGCTCATCCACTTCCCACTTCCAAGCCATTCTCCCTTTATATTTGGCAGGGCCACAGTTAAACATGCGGGCTTTCAGCATCTGCCTCCCCTCTCTTCCAGGTCGCTTCCTTTAACGACCCTGACTTCCTCAAGCAGCTAGAGATGTCCATAAAGTACGGGACCCCTTTCCTGTTCCGCGATGTTGATGAATACATCGATCCTGTGATTGATAACGTCTTAGAAAAAAATATAAAAGTCTCCCAAGGACGGCAGTTTATTATCCTGGGAGACAAGGAAGTTGACTATGATTCAAATTTCAGACTGTACCTAAACACCAAGCTGGCCAATCCCAGATACTCCCCATCCGTGTTTGGGAAAGCTATGGTCATCAATTACACCGGTAAGAATGTGTAGAACCTCCACTGCTAATTAAGATGGTTATGATGGAGACCGCAACCTGAGATCAAGGCTGGGATGTCATTTCATTCACAGTGACCGCAGATCGTTCTCTCATAGGCACATCCGGGCTAGTCAGCTCTTACCGATTAGGTACCACTTAGAGGGTGTGAGGCTATGAGTTACCTGTCGTGAGTCACGCTGAGACGGGGCTGTGGGCTCACGTGTTCACACACGGGTGGGATGGGACGTCTGTCTGTGGGGGCAGGAAGTTACTCTGTATTCGTGTATTTAAAATACATGTTGTGATGTTGAATTTTTTTTCTTCCTTTCAGTTGAATTCTGATAGAAATTGAATGTTATCTCTCATATTCTCTAGGGTTGTCATGCACCTGCTTAAACAGGTTAATTCGATTTGGATGTACTTTCTTTTCTTTTTTCGTACAGATGGGGTTTCTCTGCGTTGCCCAGTCTGGTCTCAAACTTCTGGGCTCGAGGGATCCTCCCGCCTCTGCCTCCCAGAGTGCTGGGATTACAGGCATGAGCCACTGTGCCCAATCTGGGTATACTTTAAACCTTGGTACCCCAGTCCGTGGAAGCCTGGGTTTTATTTCAGTGCATTTTTTCCTTTTTGTCCACCACTCTGCACCACAGCATCGCTATTTTGCTCATGTCTGCCACCTTGCTGCTGTAGAGTGACATTGGTGGGCAGTAAATCCTCGTGCCTCTGACCTGCTGTCTGAGACCCACGCTAAGCTTGTCCCATCACAGCAGGGCAGCGGGAGAGACCGTTGTCGGGGGCTGCAGGTGGTGAGGGCCTCTCACTGTCCCCCACAGTCACGCTGAAGGGCCTGGAGGACCAGCTGCTGAGCGTGCTGGTGGCTTATGAGAGGCGGGAGTTGGAGGAGCAGCGGGAGCACCTCATCCAGGAGACCAGCGAGAACAAGAACCTACTCAAGGACCTGGAAGATTCCCTCCTTCGGGAGCTGGCCACGTCCACCGGGAACATGCTGGACAATGTGGACCTGGTGCACACCCTGGAGGAGACCAAATCCAAGGCAACAGAGGTAGCAGCCACAGCGGAAAAGGCCCTGAGCCAGGCGGGGCCCGCGTGCACCTTTGGAGCATCCAGTTCTCTGTCTGCTCAATGAGAAAACTGGGCTCTGTGATCTCAGGAATAAAAAGCCACCTCTATTGGGATGTGCTGTGGGGAGGGGAGCCCTAAAGGTGTTCCCAGGGACCCTTAGGCATCAGGTCAGTCTCTTTAAATTGAGAGTGATGGAAAACCCAGCCCTGCCTGGCTTAAGTCAAAAGGGAAGTTATCAGCTGAGAAAGCAGAAAAGTGCAGAGATGGCCTCAGGTGGGGCTGGATCCAGGACTTCAAAAATACCAGGAGGACTTGGTTTCTCTCCATTTCTGGGCTGGGCCTTCTACCGGCTTGGCGTCATTCTCTGCCAGCTCCCTACATGGTCATAAGACTGGTCTGGCCTCATGTCTCTCAGCTCTAAACCCAAAGGGATAAGTGAGAATCTTCCTGTTCCTACCATGAAGGTCCTGGAAGTCACTTAAGTCACATTTCTACCCCAAACCAGTCCCAGGAGCTTGGGGATGCTAGGCTTGGGTTGGCTGGGCCTGGGTCACATCTCCTGGAGTCTGGGTGGAACCCCATATGGGATGAAAAGGGAGAGGGCAGTACCTGGAGACTTACAAGCAGTGTTACTAGAGAAAGGGGCCTTGGGTGCAGGGGCATCAGCCACAAATATTCACCCCTTCCTACAAGAGGGTGGGTGCCCTCGGTCCCCTGCAGTCCCTGGATGCTTTCAAAGCCCTGGAGCATTGCATGTACCTCTCTGCTGTCCCCCTGCCCCTCCTGCCCTCTGCCCACTTCTCAGTCTCCCTGTTTCCAGGGTCACTTGTGCTTTTCTTCAGGTCTCAGAGAAACTCAAGCTGGCGGAGAAGACAGCCTTGGACATCGACAGGCTGCGGGATGGCTACCGGCCAGCAGCCAGGAGGGGGGCCATCCTGTTCTTCGTGCTGTCTGAGATGGCCCTGGTGAACTCCATGTACCAGTACTCCCTGATTGCCTTCTTAGAGGTCTTCGGGCTGTCACTGAAGAAGTCGCTGCCCGATTCCATTCTCATGAAACGCCTGAGGAACATCATGGACACACTGACCTTCAACATCTATAACTACGGCTGCACGGGTGAGCTCTCCCCACAGAGGAGGACACGTTCGTGTAGCTTGGTGTGCCAGATGTGGCTTTAACGAAACGTGGTCTGTGAAAACAGAAACTTACCAAATGGCATTTTTTTCTTTCTTTCTTTCTTTCTTTTTTGTTTGAGATAGGGTCTTGCTCCATCACCCCGGCAGGAGTGCAGTGGTGCAATCACAGCTCACTGCAACCTCCACCTCCCAGGCTCAGGTGATCCTCCTACCTCGGCCCCCAGAGTAGCTGGGACTACAAGGCACGCCACCATGCCCCGCTAAGTTTTTGTGTATTTTGTAGAGATGGGGTTTCACTATGTTGCCCAGGCTGGTCTCGAACTCCTGAGCTCGAACGATCCACCCACCTTGGCCTCCTGAAGTGCTGGGATGACGAGGTATGAGCCATCATGCCCAGCTCCGAATGGCATTCTTAAGTGTGGCGATTCATGTTACAAGAAGAATGTTTAAAGCACTGAATTTTAAGATAGCAGCTTTATTGAGATACAATTTACATACCATAAATTCGCCCTTTAAAAATGTACAGTTTGGTGATTCACAGCATATTCATAGAGTTGTGCAGCCATCACTACTCTCTCACTCTGGAACGTGTCCACCAGCCCCGAAATGAAATCCCACACCCATTAGCAGTCACCCCCGGCCCCTGCTCTTAGTCCCTGGCAGTCACCACTCTGCCTTCCGGCTGTAAGGGTTTACTTGTGCTGAACACTTCATGTCCATGGCATCATAGGGTGTGTGACTTCATGGCTGGCGTCTTTCATTCCACATCGTGACCTCACGGTTGATCCGGGTTGCTGCGTGTGTCAGCGCTTCGTTCCTGTCTGTGGCTGAGTCACATTCCGTGTATGGACAGACCGCACTGTGTTTACTCACCCGTCACCTGATGGGCATTTGGGTTGTTTCGCTTTTTTGCTATTAAGGCAATGCTCCTGTGAACATTTGTGTGCAGGTTTTTGTGTGAATGTGTGTTTTTAATTCTCTTGGAGGTGCATCTAGGAAGGCAACTGCTGGATCATAGGTAATTCAATGTGTAACTTTTGAGGAACTGCCAAACTGTTTCCAAAGTGACTACAGTCTATTTCAACCCCTAAATCATTGATTTTTTAAAAACACTTTTTGTTATGGAAAACATATACAAAAGAGAATAGTGTCATGATCGTCTGCGCACCTCTCACCTGGCAATGATCAGCTCTGGATTTGTTTATATAATCCAGACGGTTCCCTGTCAACCCAGATTATGTTGAAAATTTGCTTCCTATTCAGATCACTTATCTGTAAGTATGTTAGTTTGTATCTCTAAAACAGAGGTCAGCAAACTTTTTCTGGAAAGGGTCGGATTTTAGGCTTTGAAGGCTAAGTGATTTCTGCCACAACTACTCATTTCTGCAGTTGTAGCACAAAGCAGCCATTGGACAATATGGAAGTGAATGGCCATGGCTGTGTTCCAATAAAATTTTATTAGCAAAAACAGGCAGCAGGCTGGATTTGGCCCCTGGCTTGTGGTTTGCCCATCCCTGCTGTAAAATAGAAGGATTCTATTTAAAAAGGTAGACATAAGGCCATTATCATACCCCCAAATTAATAATTCCTGAACATCATCACATACCTAGTTTTCAAATGTTCCCATTGTCTTATATGTCATATTTCACATTAGCTTAAATCAGGACCTCATTAAGGGTCTATACGTTATAATTGGTTGTGTCACTTAATTTCTCTCTTTTCCCCGTTGCATTTATTTTTATTTTTATTTATTTATTTTTATTTTTTTTATTTTTTTTTTGAGATGGAGTCTCGCTCTGTCGCCCAGGCTGGAGTGCA
>NW_012103587.1:605896-606401 GCF_000951045.1 Mandrillus leucophaeus
TCCATCCATCCATCCATCCATCCATCCATCCATCCATCCATCCATCCATCCATCCATCCATCCATCCCTGTATCCATCCACCCACCTACCCACCCACCCACCCATCCATCCATTTACCCACCTACCCATTCATCTACCCATTCGCCCACCCACCCACCTACTCATCCATCCATCCATCCATCCATTCATCCCTGTATCCATCCACCTACCTACCCACACACCCATCCATCCATTTACCCACCTACCCATTCATCTACCCATCCACCCACCCACCTACCTACTCATCCATCCATTCATTCCTGTATCCATCCACCCACCTACCCACCCACCTACCCACCTGCCCATCCATCCATCCATTTACCCACCTACCCATTCATCTACCCATCCACCCGCCCACCCACCTACTCATCCATCCATCCATTCATCCCTGTATCCATCCACCCACCTACCCACCCACCCATCCATCCATCCATTTACCCACCTACCCATTCATCTACCCATCTGC
>NW_012103587.1:610092-613854 GCF_000951045.1 Mandrillus leucophaeus
TTAGCCAGGATGGTCTCGATCTCCTGACCTCGTGATCCGCCCGTCTCGGCCTCCCAAAGTGCTGGGATTACAGGCTTGAGCCACCGCGCCCGGCTATTTTTATTTATTTATTTTTAGAGACAGGATCTGGCTCTGATGCCCAGGCTGGAGTGCAGTGACACAATCACAGCCTACTGCAACCTCCACCTCCCAGGCTCAAGTGATCCTCCCACTTCAGCCTCCTCAGTAGCTGGGACTACAGGTGCATGCCACCATGCCCAGATAATTTTTAAAAAATTTTTTTGTAGAGATGGTGGTCTCGCCATGTTGCCCAGGCTGGTCTTGAACTCCTGGGCTTAAGGGATCCTCCTGCCTCAGCCTCCCAAAGTGCTGGGACTAGAAGCATAAGCCACCGTGTCTGCCCCACCCCTTGCATTTATCTGTGGAAGAAACTTGCCTGATTGCTGGGTTGTTTCCTGTCGTCTGAATTTTGCGGCTCGCCTCTCTGAGTTGTGTCATTGGAGGAACTCTCAAATGCCAATACATGTAGTTCTTTTCTCACGAGACCTTAAGACTCCCCAGTGAAGAGTCTTCAGCCTTTTCCTAGAGTATGTAACCCTGGCTGCCAGTCTTTGTGGAAGCATGTGAGAAAAGAAGGCTGTCAATTTCAGCATTCATCATGAAAACTTGCGCTGAAAACCGTCTTTTCAGTATGGTTTCCCCTCAACTATGCCTGGTGTTCCCCTGTCCAGAGACCCTGCTTTATCTTTTCCAAAGTTCACTTGGGTGGGGCAGGCAGTTGCCTGGCAGCATGGAGTGAGAGGGGATCTGGGATCTGACTGCTTGTCAAACAAGCTGTCCACCCATCTTCCTGTTTTTAGCCCATATTCACCCACACTTCCAAAGGATCTGGAACTGCCAGTTCCTGAGCTTTTGATGCATTCTGTGGTTTGCATCTCAGCTTTATCTCCTCCTCATGTAAGAGTCAACTTTCTCAGCTCTGCTAAATCAATTATCACTTGTCCATCTGTCTGTAGCTTGCAGGGTTTTTTTTTCTTTTTTTCTTTTTTCTTTCTTTTTTTTAAGACAGAATGTCATTCTGTTGTCCAGGCTGGAGTGCAGGGGTGCGATCTTAGCTCACTGCAACCGCACCTGGAGTCGCTTGCAAAATTTTATTGCTATTGTCTTTTCTCCAATTTTCTGGGAGCTTATACCTTTTTTAAAAACTCACCATTAGGCCAGGCACAGTGGCTCACGCCTGTAATCCCAGCACTTTGGGTCGCCGAGGTGGGCGGATCACGAGGTCAAGAGATGCAGACGATCCTGGCCAACATGGTGAAACCCCGTCTCTACTAAAAATACAAAAATTAGCTGGGTGTGGTGGCACGTGCCTGTAGTCCTAGCTACTCGAGAGGCTGAGGCAGGAGAATGGCTTGAACCCAGGAGGCGGAGGTTGCAGTGAGCCAAGATCGTGCCACTGCACACACACAAAAAAACAAAAAACAAAAGCAAACAAAAAAACTCACCATTTCAGTTGGTTTTTGGAAAGGAGTTGGGAGAAACTCAGAATGGCCATTTTTAAGCAGGGGCCTGTAGAGCGACCTTTAGAAAGCAGAGGTGGACAGGGCACACTTGCATCCCTTTCCAGTCCTCTTTTGCTGAGACACTGCACTGACAGTGATATTTTCCATGCACCAGTGCTTGTTGTATTAAGTTTGTCATGCCTGCCTTAACAAAATACCACCGACTGGGTGGCTTAAGCAACAGAAATTTATTTTCTCATAGTTTTGGAGGTCAGAAGTCCAAAAGCAAGGTTTTGGTAGATTTCGTTTCTCCTTAGGACGCTCCCCTTGGCTTGCAGGAGGCCGTCTTCCTGCTGTGTCTGCACAAAGTCTTTCTTCTCTGCATGTGAATCCCTGGGGTCTGTGTGTGTCCAAATTTCCTCCTCTTGTAAGGACACCAGTGAGGTTGGACTGGGCCCACCCTAATGGCCTCATTTGAACTTAATCATCTCTTTAAAGACCCTGTCTCCAAATACCATCATATTCTGAGGTACTGGAAGCTGGGGCTTCAACATATGAAGTTTGGAGAAATATAATTTAGCCCTTAACAGTTGGGCAGAAAAGAGATTGTTTCTATAGGACTCACTTAAGTAGCCAACCCTCCTAACACATATGAAGTAGAATTCAAATTACAAATGTTGACTTACACAATTTTTTTTCCCAGGAACACATGTCTTCTGTTAAAAAGCAAAAAAGAAGAAAGCTGGTATTTTGCATCCATCAATAAAGAGTCTGTTGATGGAGTGTGTGTCCTCTGCAGTAGAGGCTGGCAAACCCCTAGCCAGCATCCAAATCTGGCCCACTGCCTGCTTTTGTAAATAAAGTTTTATTGGAACAGGACCATATCCATTAGTATACATATTGTCTATGGTTGCTTTTGCACTACAGTGGTGGAGTTGAGTGGTTATGACCATCTAGCTTCCAAAGCCAAAAATATGTACTATCTGGCCCTTTGCAGAAAGTTTGCCAACACGTCTCCTAGACTCTAATGGACACGAATGCCATGGAGTCAGGCAAACAACCTGCCTTCGGTTGAGAGGGTGGCTCTGATCCCCAACTGTACTGCCCCTCGCTGGCTTTTCCTCTTCCCAGGATGGTGTGATTTTACCTCCTGTAGACACAGCCATTTCCGTTACATATAGGAGCATGTCACTACAGACTGGGGCATGACCTAGGAACTGAGCTTATCTTTTGTGCACTTAGATAGTCATGGACATGGGGTGCAGAGAGGGCTAAATGCAGCCATACACTTTGAGTGTTTCATTTCTCTTACATTTAAGCACAGCGTGCGTACGAAACTCAGGTTTTTAAAGAAATCAATGCTCGTCTGATGTTTCCCTCCAGGGCTGTTTGAGAGGCACAAGCTACTCTTTTCTTTTAATATGACCATCAAGATAGAACAAGCAGAAGGGAGAGTCCCTCAAGAAGAATTAGATTTCTTTCTAAAAGGTAATGAATTTGCCTAGCTTCATTCCTCCCATCTCCTTGCCCACACGATATGTGTATATAAGTTTGTCCATTAAAACAGACAATCACAAAAATTCGCCTTAAAACTTGGCTCCCAACAGCACTGCATTTTTCACTATTCCAGTTGATCATTCCGGCCTCTGAAAAGGCTCTGGTTGAACTCGGAGCAGCCAGCCTCTGTCTCGGGGTCACCCTGAGGCTGGAAGCTGGATGCTACACTGAGCGCCTAGTTGGTGTCACTGGCGGTGACGAGGGCAAGCCCGGGCCACTTCCTCTTTCCAGTCTCCTTCTTGAGAAGTGGACTTTTCCCCAAAAGTGAGAGAAGTCAAAGCAGAGTTGCCTGCTTTGTGTTGGCAGCACAACGGCTGTTTGCTTCTCTTCCGTTGTGATTAGGAAACATTTCCCTGGAGAAAAGCAGAAGAAAAAAGCCCTGCGCTTGGTTGTCTGACCAAGGATGGGAAGATATCATTCTTTTATCAGAGATGTTTTCAGACAGCTTTGGGCGACTTCCTGATGATGTTGAGAATAACCAGACTGTCTGGCAGGAGGTGAGCCCATGCTCCCTTTCTCCTCCTCTCCTTCCCCACATGTCAACAATCTCTAAACCTCAACTGTGGCCCAACCCCTTAAGAGAAGACACTCCTTTGAGTAACCCATTAGTGTGTAATTGATGCCCTCTAACCCCCTGATTGGAATTCTCCTTTGGCTAATTCAGCTAGTTGTATGGGAGATCCAATCATCTACCTGTCCGTCC
>NW_012103587.1:614374-660944 GCF_000951045.1 Mandrillus leucophaeus
CATCCATCCATCCATTCATCTCTGTATCCATCCACCCTCCTACCCATCCAGCCACCCATCCATCCATTTACCCACCTACCCATTCATCTACCCATTCGCCCACCCACCCACCTACCTACTCATCCATCCATCCACCCATGCATGCACCCACCTATCCATCTACCTACCGACCCATCCATCCCAGAAATAGTTGTTGGGCATCTACCATGTACCATGTCCCTTGATGGGCACTCAGTGAATAAGACTCAGTTTCTCCTTTCTGAATGTCATAGTCTTTGGGGGTAGAGAATGACAGATCTGACCAGGTGGCCTTCAGTTACTACACCTATAGATTCTCATCCCTTTCCAGTGGCTTTTGCCACCTTCACACACAAATGGGGACCTATGTCATTTCTGAGTTGATGCCACAATGAATAATCTTTGCTTTTCCCAGTGGTATGACCTGGATTCACTGGAGCAGTTTCCATTCCCCTTGGGTTACGATAACAACATCACCCCTTTCCAGAAATTGCTTATTTTGCGCTGTTTCCGTGTGGATCGGGTCTATCGGGCAGTGACTGACTATGTGACTGTAACAATGGGAGAGAAGTAAGTGTGTCGTTTTGTTGATTTGCCGCTTTTCATGGGGTGGGATCGCCAGCATCCTCCCACCTTGGGCTCAAAGAAAGCAGAAGCTGACCAGCTCCCGTGACAGCTGTCGCCACCCTGTCTGGACAATATTCCATAGCCAATATTCTAGAATTCTTCAATATTCTAGAACAGCGCTAGTCACAAGAAATTCAATGTGAGCCACATATGCAGTTTCGAAAGTTCTAGTAGCTCCATTAGAAAAGAAATGGGCGCAATTAATTGTAATATATTTTATTTAAATGAATATATTAAAATTATCATTTAAATGTATAATCAATATGAACATGATTGAGACATTTTACATGCTTTTTTTGGTATTAAGTCTTCAAAATCCTGTGTGAATTCACACTTACAGCACATCTCAATTGGGGCCAGCCACATTTTAAGTGCTGAGTCGCCGCGTGTGCCTCATGGCCGTCACACTGGACAATGTTGCTCTAGCATGGGGTACAAAGCCAGGCAGAGAGCGTGGGACTGCAGCTCAGATGTGCCCTTGCAGCCAGTAGGCCATGGCAGCGAGTGATGAGGCTGGGTGGAGTCCTGGTCCCTGGGCAGCTGCCCTTAGCTCCTGCTGACTGATACCATGTGCCACTGGGAACCCACAGTGGCTGGATCCTCTGACTCTGAAAGAAGCTAGGACTTCAGATTTTTACCTGAAATATCCCAGTATCTTTGTGTTGGCAATGAATTTTAAAACGCACGTCTGGGTCAAGTGCAGTGGCTCATACCTGTAATCCCAGCATTTCAGGAGGCTGATGTGGGAGGATCGCTTGAGGCCAGGAGTTCGAGACCAGCCTGGGCAACATAGCGAGATACTGCCTCTAAAAAATAAAAAATAAAAAATAAATGAGCCAGCTGTGCTGGCGCACACCTGTAGTCAAGCTACTAAGGAAGCTGAGGTGGGAGAATGGCTTGAGCCCGAGAGTTTGAGGCTGCAGTGAGCTATGATAGTACCACTGTACTCCAGCCTGGGCAACAGAGTGAAATTATATCTCTCAATTAAAAAAGAAAAAGAAAAAGAAAAAGAAAAAGAAAAAACCCACACACAAAACTCAAAATTCAAGATGTGGACCATTCAGGACACACCTGTGGAACCTCAGGGTTTTGTGCCATGGGCACGCCCACCTGGAGGGCAAGCTGAGGTGCCCAGCTCAGCACAAACCAACTGAATCGAGCGTGCAGGGGGTACAGGAGTTCCTCATCAGGGTGGGAGACGTGCATAGAAACTAGAATCTAAAACAGGGAAGACTGCAAAGAGCTATCCCAGGGGAGGGGTCAGAAGGTTCTGGACACTGGAGGAGGCAGCACTGATCAGACAGGCCAGCCCCTGGTCTGGAGCTGTCCTCCCGGGACAGTTTTCTGACTATGTTTCTTTCACCAGGTATGTACAGCCCCCAATGATCAGCTTTGAAGCTATTTTTGAGCAGAGCACTCCAAATTCGCCCATTGTGTTTATCCTGAGTCCTGGCTCTGACCCTGCCAGTGATCTTATGAAATTAGCAGAGCGAAGTGGTTTTGGAGGAAATCGCCTCAAATTCCTTGCAATGGGTCAAGGTCAAGAAAAGGTAATTTGTGGCTGAAAGGAACAAGCTCTACATTTAGGGGAGGTCCCTGGTGTCTGCTAAGGAGGAGCTAACCTGGATTTAAGCTGAGAGTGCCACGCCACAAATAAGTTGGATGCATTTCCGAGCAAAGCAGCAGTAATGAAACACTGCGTAGATGACAATAATAGTTATGATTTCACAACCTTGTGTTGTGATCGTGGTGCTGTGCTTTTCTTTTTTTCCTTTTTCTTTTCTTTTTGAGACAGGGTCTTGCTCTGTGACCCAGGCTGGAGTGCAGTGTTACGAACATAGCTCCCTGCAGCCTCGACCTCCTGACTGTTAAGTGATCGTCCTGCCTCAGCCTCCCCAGTAGCAGCTGGGACTACAGGCATGCATCACCATGCCTGGCTAATGTTTTTTGTATTTTCTGTAGAGAAAAATACAAACACGTCACCATGTTGCCCTGGGTGGTCTTGAACTCCTGGACTCAAGTGATCCTCCCACTTCAGCCTCCCAAAGTGGGATCACAGGCATGAGCCACAGTGCCCAGGCTGTGCCGTCTTCAAAGCCCTTTCACACACAGTCCTTACCTTCCTTAGTCCCTGAACAGCCTCATTGCAGGTCAGAATTATGATGGCCCCAATTGCATGGCCAAGGGAGTGGATCGAGAGAGGCTGAGCCCAGGACCATTCAGGACAGAACTGTGGTGCAAATCCTCCTGTCCTTCTGAGCCAGAGAGCTTTCTTTGCTGAGGTCTTGCCTCTCTGCATCACAGTGCTCCCTGCTAGAACTTGCTACGCAAGTTCAGTACAATGTGGGACAAAGCTTGCAGGAAAAGCCTGTGCGTCAGCAAGTGTGATGGTCGCAGGCATGCGTGTTGGGGTCAGAGGGAGCTGACTGCCAGTCCTGGCTTTGCTATGAACTGCGAGGCTTTGGGTAAGCCCCTCTGCTGCTGAAAGCCCCTGGGTGAGATGAGGATGGCCATACCCATGCTGGATGGCCCAGGAGGCAAGCCCTGGGCACCAGCAAGGCGGGCCACCTCTCTCAACCACAACACTGAAAGAAGCTATTGTAACATCAGCGCTCATGTGTTTTAAGCCATTTCAGAAACCAAGGCTTGATTTGGGTGTTTAGCTTGTTTGTGCTTGAATTACATTTGGGAGGGGGCATGGTGATTGTTTTCCAGGCCTAGGGCCCTGAAGATCTTACAGTGGCCAGGACAATCCCTACTTCCTGGTGGGCTTTAGCTGGTCTGTTGCAGCCCTGCTCAGGAGTCCTCGGGACAGGAGCGACTGTGTGGGAGAAGCTGGGGTTTCTAGGGCCAGGGGGGCTGATGAGTGCAAAATGCTAACCCATCTTCCAGGCTGTGTGTGACCAGCTCAGTGCACCCACGGGGCCCATGGGGTTTCTAAAAGATGGTTTATTTGAAGGCTCCTCCTGTAGCTCCTGGATCCTTGGCTTGCTTTTGGCTGCTGCTGGAGCTGGCCACCACCTTTCTGTGGGGTAGAGTGGGTCTCTGGAGAGCACGGGGTTGGGTTTGGATGCCAACTCCCCCCTCTCCTCCTCCCTCTCCCCTGGCGCAGGTGGCCCTGCAGCTGCTGGAGACTGCAGTGGCTCGGGGGCAGTGGCTGATGCTGCAGAACTGCCACCTCCTGGTCAAGTGGCTGAAAGATCTGGAGAAGTCCTTGGAGAGGATCACCAAGCCCCACCCAGACTTCCGCCTGTGGCTCACCACGGACCCCACCAAGGGCTTCCCCATTGGGATTCTGCAGAAGTCCCTAAAGGTCTGGCTTCAGGATGGACACCAACATACCCAGCTTCCCAGACCACCACCATATTGCTGTGGGGCCGGGGTGTGCGTGTGTCTGTGTAGAAATAAACCTTAGGCTGCAGTTGAAACCCTTCTCATCCCGTTTCTCTCTCTTTAGAGGGAGCTGCTGTCCTAGGTGGGTGTTTGTGACTCCCAGGCCTCTCTCTACCAATTCTGCATGTGTCCCTAACAGTATCTAGGCTGCTTTTCATAAACTTCATGCCCCCACCGCCCCCCCACCCCCACCCCAGAGCCTGCAGTTCTCTAGTGCTGACTGCAGAAGTTTCGGGTGGTTTACATGCCCCATTTAATTTATTCTCCAGCAAATTCTTTTGGAAAGGTTTTGTCCTTCCCCGTCTCTCTCTCTCTGGGGAGGTGGAGGAAAGACTTGACTTTCATTCTACAGTAAAGGATCTCATGGTTCAGAGGAAGGTCAAAGACCCTTGATCCTTGACCCTGAGCGCTAGAACATCGAGTCCTTTAACTTCTTAGCCTGGGCCCTGGACAAGAGACTTTAGCTATCGGAGGCTCAGACAGACGGCTCCGCAGAGGAAGGAAAGCGCAGTGCCTGCATTGTGCACACTCTTCCAAGCTTGTGGGCCTGCGGTCTCCGTCACTGTGCGTTTTCTTCTCTTCTGAAGGTTGTCACTGAGCCGCCCAATGGGCTGAAACTCAACATGAGGGCAACTTACTTCAAGATCTCTCACGAAATGCTGGACCAGTGCCCGCACCCTGCCTTCAAGCCGCTGGTCTACGTGCTGGCATTCTTTCATGCTGTGGTGCAGGAGAGAAGGAAGTTTGGGAAGATTGGCTGGAACGTATACTATGACTTCAATGAGTCTGACTTCCAGGTGACAGTGGCTGCTTCTCCTTGGAAATCGCTTCCTTAGGTGGCTGCTTCCTCCCCGACTTTCCTCTGAGTTCAACCACAGCAGGGTTGCGCCGTTCCCAGCAGCCTTTTCAGAAAAGTATCAGAATGTGAACAGCTTGGTGGGTTTCAGTGTAACTGAGCGTGTTCTCTTCTTTTAAGGTCTGCATGGAAATTCTGAACACGTACTTAACGAAAGCCTTCCAGCAACGGGACCCGAGGATCCCGTGGGGCAGCCTCAAGTACCTAATTGGAGAGGTAGGGGTGACCGGGGATCCTTCTGCAGGTGCCTCTAGGGCTACAGAGCTGTGACCTTGTGCCCCTATTTTCCTCTGAGCCCTCAGAGCCAGCCTCTTCTGCCCCTGTTCCCCTTGAGTCTCTGTGACATTCTCTCTGCTCTCACCCAGTTGTTATTTGTCCTAAGTGAGCTCTATTCACACAGAGGTTCCCTGAGCTGGATCCATGGCTGGGGATCCAGGCTAGGCATCCTCTAGCCCCTTGCTTCCACTGTCGCTGTGTACAGAGCTCACAGGAAGCTTCCCCGGTGGTCTGCACACGGCTCAAGCAGTGACATCAATTCCAAAGACAGAAGCAGCTGCTGGCTTCTTTGGCTGTTTGTTTGATGTGTTTGGGGGACTTTACTTGCTGCACAGAGGCTACCAACACTTCCTGAGGGCTTCTTATTGCTTTGGGCCCTATCCCTTGGGAAGCCAGCAAAGCCACAGATCAATTGTGTGAACAGTGGCCCAAAAGGCTATGCAAGTCAACAGGTTCGAGCCTTGCAGCAGCCAGGCTGTAGGCGTCTCTTGACCCTGGGCGCGCCTCTGGCCCCGGGCCCCCAGGGTGCACACAGTAGGTTCTGAGCTCCTGGCTGGCTCTCAGGCCCTCTAATTTCAGGTCATGTATGGAGGACGGGCCATCGACAGCTTTGATCGCCGCATCCTGACCATCTACATGGATGAGTACCTGGGGGACTTCATTTTTGATACTTTCCAGCCATTCCACTTCTTCCGGAACAAGGAAGTGGACTACAAAATCCCTGTTGGTGACGAAAAGGAGAAATTTGTTGGTGAGATTTCTCAGACATGAAAAGATTTTCAAGGCTTTTTCTAAGGGAGACCATACATTTCAACTGGCTCCTCTCCTGGTGGGGCTCCTTGGCTGGTCAGGTGTGGTCTGTTAAGCCTGTTAGGTGGCTTGGCAGACAATTCCTGGCTGCAGAGCTGATCGAGTTCAGATTTCCCATCCTGCAATGATGGTAAATAAATCAGGGTCCACCTGGAAGGGCAGAGTGGCCACAGTGAAGCTCACTGAGACTTTTTCAGAAAAGATGGATATACGGCTGGACTGGGTGCGGTAGTGTAGAATTTTTACATTAAAAACGTCATTGGCTGGTTATGGTGACTCGCACCTGTAATCCCTTCTTTGGAAGGCCAAGAAGCGCAGATCGCTTGAGCCGAGAAGTTCAAGACCAGCCTGGGCCACCAAGCAAGATCCCATCTCTACAAAAAAATAAAAAATCAAAACAAAAACAAAAACAAAAAATTAAACAAACAAAAAACAATAAAAAAATTAGTCGAGTGTGGTAGTGAACACCTGTAGTACCAGCTACTTGGGAGGCTGAGATGGGAGAAATGCTTGAGCCCAGGAGGTCGAGGCTGTAGTGATCAATGCACGTCAGTGCACTCCAGCCTGGGTGACTTAAGACCCTGTCTCAAAAAAAAAAAAAAAGTCACCCTCTAAACAGTAGAAATTAGTCTTGCATGTCTGGGGACTTTGAGGCTGTGGGCCCTGAGAAAGCACAGGTGGCTGGACAGTGCCACCTCCGTTGTTCTCTTGATTGCAGAAGCCATTGAGGCCCTCCCGCTTGCCAACACGCCAGAAGTGTTTGGTCTCCACTCCAACGCTGAGATTGGCTATTACACACAGGCGGCTCGAGACATGTGGGCGCACCTGCTGGAGCTGCAGCCTCAGACAGGTAAAGTCTGACTCCGGAGGACTTCATTAGTTTGAGTGGGGTTTTACGATTGCTTCTTGTAGCTCTCCCACATTGCTGATGGCTTTCCCAGAACCGGAAGGCTCAGGAGGCTCCAGTTCTACACATAGATGCCTTGCTTTCTCTGAAAAGTGTCCTGGTTTTAGGGGAATCCAGCAGTGGCATCAGCCGCGATGATTATATTGGCCAAGTGGCCAAAGACATAGAAAACAAGATGCCCAAAGTCTTTGACTTGGACCAAGTGAGGAAGCGCCTTGGAACAGGAATCTCCCCCACTTCGGTGGTGCTCCTGCAGGAGCTGGAACGCTTCAACAAGCTTGTGGTCCGGATGACCAAGTCTCTGGCTGAACTTCAAAGGGTGAGCCTGTCTCTCATGTGTAGATTACTGCCTAGACATGTGGCACCTGGGGTTCTGATCGAGTCTTGCCGATTGCTCTTGATTCTAAATAGGCCTTAGCTGGAGAAGTTGGAATGAGCAATGAGTTAGACGATGTGGCCAGGTCTCTTTTTATCGGGCAGATCCCTAATATCTGGAGAAGGCTTGCTCCCGACACCTTAAAGTCCCTTGGAAACTGGATGGTCTACTTCCTGCGGCGGTTCAGCCAGTATATGTTGTGGGTAAGAGGCACGTTACTACCTCCTCTCTGTCTGCCGATTCAAGTGTCAACCTAGACTCCCTCAAACCACCTCGCAAGCCCCTCTTTCCATGTCCCAGCAGTAACCTCTGTTAGAGTTTACTGGGTGCTCTGGAAATGGTCTGAGATTCTTACAAGCATATCTGTATCTTCAGTTTTTCCTTTTCTTTTTTCTTTTGAAGACTCTGAAGCATACTATGCATACCCGATTATTTTATCTAAGCGTATATCTTGGCACTTGTTCCATATTAGTACACAGAAAGCAAGCTCGTTCTTTTTTAGAGTATGCCATTGTACAAATGTTCCATATCCTTTCTCTTCCTTCTGTATCCTGAAAATATGGTAACTGTCTACATTTAGGTGGTTACCATATATATGTATATATATTTTGCTAATACAAGTAACATTCTGGCGCACATGTCTATGAATATGCATAGGGGTGTATTCCACGGATAAATTCTGACAGTGGAAGAGTTGGATCAAAGAGCGTGTGCATTTTAAATTTTGATAGCTCTTGTTGGCTGGTTCTTAGAAAGGCTGAAACCACAGTCTACGAGCGTGCTTCTTTCCTCACCCCTCTGCAACACTGTGTTCTTAACATTTTGGATCCCTGTCTCCCTGATAGGTGAAAATAAGATCTCATTGTTTTGCTTTGCATGTCTTTAATTATGGTGAGCCTGAGTGTACTTCGCATACTTTACAGATATTTCGTGTTGGCTTTTTCTGTGAATTGTCCTTTTGTATCTGGATTTCATTTTTAGTAAGGTCTCCATCGTCTCACTGATGGTTAAGAGCTCTTTGCAAATCAAAGAAATTAGCCCTTGGTCTGTATTTGTCCCAGCTTGTCGTAAGTCTTGACTTTGCTTACATTATTTTTTCCGCAGAAAAGCTTTACATTTTTACGTGGTCAAACCTATAAGGCTTTTCTTTGTTATCCTGGGCTTTGTATTTCCTACTCCATGATATGAAAGCATTCACTGGGGATGTGGCCCAGTACTTCTGTGGTTTTATTTTTATATCTAAATCTTTGATCTACCCGGACTGTGGCAGTCCAGATTGTTTTTCTCAAATGGGTGGCCACTTGTGCCAACGCCATCTTTTGCCACTCAGGTGAAATACGTCTTTTATCATAAACTAACTTCCAGGCCAGCTTTGACCTGGCATTGGATGGCAGCCCCAGGCTCCCAGCACTTGCCCTGTCTTCTCTCCAGGTCACCGAGGGTGAGCCCAGCGTGATGTGGCTCTCAGGGCTGCACATCCCTGAGTCCTACCTCACGGCGCTGGTGCAGGCCACCTGCCGGAAGAACGGCTGGCCGCTGGACCGCTCCACCTTGTTCACACAAGTGACCAAGTTCCAGGACGCAGATGAAGTGAATGAGCGGGCGGGACAAGGTACCGTCAGCTCATCAGGGATCCACAGCCTCTCACTTAGGATTTCTCTCCCTGAGCCACCTCCAAGTCAAAGGGATAGGCATAGCGTGGGCCTCGATGGGCCAGGCCATGTTTGAAAGGCAGCCTGCCAAAAATATGTCCTGTCTGTGCACTGCCCATGTCGTAACACCTCTGAGGGTGGATACAGAAGTTTCTCTTCCACTTTCTCCGTTGAGACCTGGGGTCTATGGCAGGGGAGACCTGAACCATGTTCACGCTGCTAGCTCATGGGAAGTGGGCTCCTAGGGCAGAATTAGCTCTTGCAAAAACCATCAGGTGGCTTTCCTGTAACCCCTGACAGGGCCAGGGGCATGGGAGCCACAGAGCAGTATGGACTAACTTGGTTGGAACTCTTTGATTATGCCATAACTTCAGGTCCTTTAGACAATGGTTACTGACTGTGTAAACGAGAACTGGAAACTGCTGTTTCCCCGGGGCCATGTTGTCTTAAGAGTTCATTTAACTGCAAGGAACAAAAGCTCTTTTGAGATGGCTTAAGGAGTGGGGACTTACAGTAAAGATGTAGGGACTCTCCAGCTCTCAGTGGCGGGGCAGCTGGCAGGTGTCTGGGCTGCCACTCTCTCTGGGGCCACAGGCGTGCGCTCCTCGCTTCTCCTCTTTGTATGTCTGCTGGGTCCTCCTCCCCGGGGACCACTTTCTCTGTGAGGCTTCTACTTCCTGCTCCCCAGCCACTTCGGCTCCCAGGGTAGCCGGGGTTGCCATGGTGCCCATTCTGACTCTGGTGCCATGCATCTTCCTAGCCTGGGGGCCCAGGGTGGTCTAAGTCCGTCGACCTTGATGCCTCATTCCTGGGGGAGAGGCCACCGCCCCGCACCCACTTCTCTGGGCCCTGGGGGAGGGCCACGGGGTGTCCTGTCTGAGTCGCTCCTCCACAGAGGGAAGGTGGGCAGGACAGAAGCGCTGGAGAAGGGCCTGGGCTGTCCCCAGGGCGCTGGGGAGGAGGCCAGCCAGTGGCTTGTGTGTGTCGCTGTGTGCGCCTGATGGCAGGCTGTGGATGCTCCGGTTGTATCCAGTCTCTTCCTTGTGTCTCTAGGGTGCTTTGTCTCAGGACTGTACCTGGAGGGTGCTGACTGGGATATAGAAAAAGGATGTCTTATCAAGAGCAAACCCAAGGTGCTGGTTGTGGACCTGCCGATCCTGAAGATCATCCCCATTGAAGCCCATCGCCTCAAGCTGCAGGTGAAGGTCCCAGCCCCTCCTCTCTGACACTAGAGCCCTTCCTCTTCTGACTGTAGTTATGGCTGAGGTGGTTTCCAATAGTCCTGCTTTTTAAAACAGGGGTGCCTAAGCTTTATGGGCTGGGGAGAGTCTTGGAGCCGTGATAAAAGCTCTGGATAGCCGCTTCCCGGGAAAGGCGCGGCTGCACATGTGTGGACGCCGATCCTTCCAGAGGTGTCAGGCTCAAGTTGTGATCCTGTGGTCAAGACTAACCAAGGGGAGACTCCCTCCCTTGCAAAATGCTGCAGACGTTGCCTGAGTCATAAAGTGGTTCCCTCTGGTGTGGACAGCACATGCCTTCTGCTCTGCCTGGGCCAGGGCCCACTTTTAACCAGTGTCAGTGTGAAGCCAGGTCCCCGTGAAGCTGGCAGAGGGCGGCCCTGCACAGCCCCAGCCTCGTGTGTTCTCAGGTGCAGTCTTGCACGGGGGCCCCTGTCAAGACTTACACTGCCCCTTTGCCTTTATCCCCCTGCACCCCTCTCCGTGGGGGCGCCTCACCTGCCTCTCCCTTGCAGAATACCTTCCGGACCCCCGTCTACACCACCTCCATGAGAAGGAACGCCATGGGAGTCGGCTTGGTGTTTGAAGCTGATCTCTTTACCACGAGGCACATTTCTCACTGGGTGCTGCAAGGAGTATGCCTCACCCTGAATTCTGATTAACCTTTGGGTGAAGAAAACTGCTTAATGAATTCGGAGCCTCGGGCTGGTTGGGAAGAGTGATCAGGTCTGCTGTCATTTCTTGGGGCTTCTCAAGAGGCAGGAGGGGGACTGACACTGATTTTTCATTTGAAATCAGCCATTTAAATCTCTTTCCATACAAATTAACCTGAATGGTTTTATTTTTAATACTACTTTTTAAAAGGAATTTATATGATCACAAAGTAAATATTGGAGAGTATTTTAAGGTGTGTGGAGTTTTCTTTTCCTTCTCAGAGAAAACACTTGATTAAGCAAAAGTGCCTGAAATACATAGCATTGGCACAAGTGAGACTCCTAATGTCATTTCCAAAAGTGTGTTTTCGACGATCCAGGTCTGTTTCAGCAGATGCTCCTTTTTGGCAAGAAGGGCTGATGATGTCGGGCACACAGCAGAAGTGGCCAGAGTCACCTGGAGCCACTTCTCCCCCTTCCAGAACTCTCTGGCCCTAGTTTCTTTGGCTCTGACCTGCTACAGTGACTGTGAGGTTGTTGAGCTTAGTGTTTAGTTCCTGCATGAGCTTCCACCCCCAGCCTGCCTGGGTCTGTGTGGGGTCAGGTGAGGACATGGAACCTCCAGGACCAGTGGTCACTGGGCACCCCTTCCCTCTGTGCACGACAAGGCTGGCCTGGAGCCCTGGCTGGCCACCTGGAGATGAGGGGTGGCTTCACTCCACGAGGGAGGGGAGGGGCTCGCAAGGGCAGCACAGTGGGCAGACGCCATCAGAGGCAAAAGCAGCTTCCCACAGAAGCTCAGGAGCACAGCACATTCTAAGGACTAGCTCTGGGCAGGGAGGAAGCAGGAGTGGCTTCTGGGACCTGGGATTGCTCTCCCTCCTGCAGTCTCCTAGCCCTCCTTCAGGTGTTTAATAAAAGACACAAAACAGAAGGAAGGCGGGTTTAGAAAATAAAGTTTGTTGGGATCGTAAACATTTTGGATAAAACAAACAAAAAAAAATATGAACACACATTCAGGTTGTAGTGCCATGAGGAGTAGCGTCATCTTATTTAGTTCCTTGAGATACACGCACGGCTGCTCGGTGATCGGTGCCGCCCTGGGAAAGGTTGGTCAGGAGGTGACGGGGTCTCCAGGAGGAAGTTGGGAGGTGACAGGGGTCTCCAGGAGGGAGCAGGGGCTGCTCGGCCAGGCTGCCCTGGAGCCTGAGGATAAGGTCAAGGATGGCATGTGTTGCTCCGACTTGAGAATTAGGTGTGTGACTATGTGGCATTGTGAACATCAGGAGTGACGCAGCCGTGGCCGGGGCTTTGTCCGCAGCGCACTTAGGTTACACGGAGCGGGATCGGAAGCAAGCGATTCGGCACACAGGCGTTTGGCCACAGCAATTAGGAAATACATATTCTGCAGCAGGGACACAATCATATTTTGGTGTGAAGAAGAGGGCAAGAGGAGCAGGAGAATTGGTCGGTAGGTGTGAAAAGAGTTTGGCATGCATGGGAATTAAACAGAAAAGGTGTGGCTGAGATTTCCTAGTGGTGCTCACAGTGCATGGACAGCGCGGGGTGGGGCCCGGCGGGCTTCACACAGTTCTGTCCGTCCCTGAGTGCTTCCTCACCACCTTGCTTCCGTTCACCTGGTCAACCGCCAGGGTCTTCACCTCGGGCTGGGCCTGCGGCGGGGTGGCGTGGTGGATCCGATGCGCCACCCCAACGTGGGCCTTGTGCGGCTTTTCACGGGCCGGGCTGTGCTGCTCGCTGCTTCGGTCAGAGGCGATGGGGGGGATGACGAGGGGCCTCTCTTTGATGAGGTGGACCTCGGCGGACTCCCTAGCCAGTAGAAATGGGGTAGGGTCGGGCATAGCATCCACTGGTTCCCGCAAAAGGAGTTTCCTGCTCTCTGCCCCGAATCTGTAGACCTCTTCAAATTCCGGGTGCAAGGGGGCTGAGAGGCTCTTTTTCATGCGGCGGCGAGGCGTTTCAGGTAGCTTGTCTTTGGGGGGCGCTGGCTTGTAGCTGGCCAGCACGGGGCTCCCTGACGGGCTGGCATCTGAGGTCCCGCTGGAGCTCATGAGCTTCTTCTTGGCGGCGTGCAGCTGGGAGGTCAGGTAGGCGATGGTGCTGGCCCGCTGCTCCAGCTCGCTAGACAGCAGGGTCAGCTTGTGACTCTTGGCCTTCAACTCCTCCAGGTACTTCTTCTCCCGCTCCTTGATGGTGTTCTCCAGCACTGTGATCATCGCGTTTTTTTGCTCCAGTTCTTTCAACAACTCAGCATTTTCGTTCTCTTTCACTTTCAGTTGGGCTTCCAGCTCTTCACATCTTTTCTTTAATTCGCTGCTTCTAGAAGTCCCATCTCCTACAAGAATAAGCCGAGGAAGGAGGTGAAGAACTCATTAGACTGAGGCTGAGTGGTGAGGCCTACGGGGCAGGCGGACCTGTCTGGTGGGGGGCCCTGTCTAGGCTGTGGGGGCTCTGGAAAGACCCCTCCCCTCCCCGAGGTGGGGAGATGAGGGCATCTCAGAGGCCCTTTCCAGCTCTTAGTTCTCTGGCTTACTGCAGAAAAGAATGTCTCTGAACCTTAAAGATGCTGAAGTTAAAAGAGGCAATTGCAGAGTATCAGACCTCAGCAAACACTTAGGATTAAACTGGCCACAAGTCCTTCTGTCTGCTCAGATGGCATTTATGAAATGCCTGCTACATTCAAAGCACTGTTTTAGGAAACTCAAATGTACAAAGAATTCTCCATGTCTACTGCATTAAAACTCTGATGTTTAGAGAAGAGGTGTGGTGCTGTCACTGTGCTCTGCCGCTGGCCTCCTCTTACCCCGCTCCCCGCACCACACACGCACAGAGACTCCTTCCCACTTCCTGCTCAGAGAGAGCTGCTTCATGTCTGTGGCTCCTGCCCTTGGCCCCTCGCTGCTGCCCTAACACTTCGGGCCTCTGCCTCCTGCTGTCCCTGGGTGCCTGCCCTCACCCAGTCCTTCAGCACATGCCAGTTGCCTCCTTCTCCTGCTCCGCTGGTGACCTGCAGTCCCTGGTCACCTCACACAGCGCCCTTGGCTCTCAACCCTGGGTAGCCATCCTGCTCCTCCTAACGCTGGCTGGCTGGCTGGCCATCCTCCTTGATTGGCCCCTGGGAAGTTCTTTCTAGACTCTTCCTTCCTGGTCTGGAACTCACCTTGAGTGTCAACTCCCGATTCAGTGTCTCCTGAGCACCACTTCTCCAAGTGAGTCTCCATCAGACACACCCTCAAGTCCAGATAGCTGCTCTGCTTCCTACATCTTGACTCTCCCAGGGAGACTGGATGCAGTCGCCATCCCCAGCCTCCCCTTCCTGACTGTGCCCTTCTGCCGGCTGCTCAGTGCTGCCACCTCCCTGCTCCTCCAGCCGGCCTTGGTCCCACCTCCTCTCTGGTCTTCCTTTCAGTCCATCCTGTATTTAGGAAGCTTGGTCACCCCTCTAAGTATTCTTGTCCTCTGTTCAAAATGGTTCCTGCCTAATAAAACCCAAACTGCCAGATGCCTTCCATTTCCACAATCTGTCCTGAATGTTATCTGATCCCACATAAATCAAAGCTTCCATCACTCTCCCTAAGCCGCCACCTCTTGTTCTGTCTCTGTTGTACCCTCTATCCTTGACCTAACTCCAGACCTGTACACCCAGTTTCCCTGTACCAACTCCACCACCCAGGGCCTGCCTAGGCACTGGACGCCACTGGATGTCTTTCCCAGGCTTCTGTCTCACTTTGAATTTTCCCACCTGCCTGAGCCAGCAGCAGCTCTGCAGCGTGTCCCGCCAGCCAGACTCTGAGCCTTTGAGGGCCCACGGCTGACTGGACTGGTCTTGTGTAGGGCACTTGCATGTTACAAGCTCACTGCAGGTGATGTGCGCTCCTCGAGGTCCCAAAAAATCCAATGTAAGTTGAAAATACCATTAAGTCAAAAGTGTGTTTTTGATATTTTCAGCTTACCATGGGTTTATTTGGACATATCCGTGGTAAGTCGAGGAATGTACTGAATGTGTATTGCCCCATGCAGTTGAAAAATTTTAAGTTGAACCATTGCAAGTTTCTCTTTTTAAGAAACATGTGTCTGTGTGTATATATGCAGGTATAGTGTCAGCAAATGACCTCCCTAAAAAGGATGCATGCAGTACTACCTTTCATGAGGTTTATTTTTTTGCCAAAAGGAAAATGGATCCTGAAACACAGTTTCAGAGGTAAAGAGAGGGACAGAGACACACACATATGACTCTATAGACACTGTAAGACCCAGGAGCCCAGCCACCTGGGCTGAACCCCTGCAACCTGAAATGCTGACCTGGGCATGGCAATGGGCCTGGTACCCACTGTCCTTCCCCCAGGGCCTGTGGGACAACAACCTATGCCTGTCGCAAGGCCTTTGCTTTCAGCCCACACGTGGCTGGACAGTGGGCCTTGGGCTCCTTCTGAGGAAGGGCTGCAACCTCAGGCCTTCAACCACATCCCTGGCCTGCTGTAACCATCCTGGGATTTTCTTTCCCCCAGACAGTGCTGCAAAAGGTTGATGGACGTTTGGAACATTCAGGAACAAGGCTCTCCCTAGGCTTCTCTCATGTCCTATGAGGGGCAGCCCACAAAGGCAGAAGGCCCTGGCAGTCAGACTGGGGACTTGGATTTGTGGGGCACCTGTCAGATGAAGATGCAGGTTCAGAGATGTCAAAGAACTTGCCCAAGGCCACACAGCCCCTCTGAGTCAGAGCAGAGGCCCGAATCTGGGGCTCACTAAGCATCACTCTGGTTCTTTTGGCCACAGCATCCTGAGAGCAGCTTTTCCTGGACAGACATTCTCCTTATCATCCTTCCTTGAGAGTCATCTAGCTGTGCTGCCTTCTCCTCCAGGGCGCGGCCTTGGCTCCGGGCTGATGTTTGCCGGCCCTGACTTGAGCGGGCCGTCCTATGGGAAGGTGCTGGTGCGACTTCTCCTCCATCCCCAGCTCTGGAGAGCTGCTTCGGTGACTGTCCTTCCTGGGAATCAGCACCTCCTGTTTTGCCAATTTCTTGCTCTTTATAGAAAGCTCCACTCTACCTCCTCCTCTGTACATACCCCCTTTCTGGAAATTTCAGTCTTCCCATGAAAGCTTGGTGCACACTGAGCTGACAACAGCAACTGACGCTGGTCTCCAAACGCCACACTGCTGAGCCTGCCCAAGCGTTAGGGCACTGCAGTGCTTATAAACCTGTGCACTCCCAGGGCCAGCCCAGACTTCTGGGGTCACAGCCCCCAGGGCAGGGAAGCCAACAGTCTATGCTGTACCCTGGGTCCCGGAGCTGCTTGGAATTGGGCAAGTTTTGGGTGCACTAATGTAAAACAATTTTCACCACTGGGAGGGGAGATACCCCACTGGAACCACCTGAGAGGCTTCTGAAACTGCCTCTTCTAAGACACAGCCCTTGCTGTGAGGACCCTGCTGCTGCTGGGAGCACTACATCAGGTGGGTGGGCGGGCAGGCGGGCGGCCTTGGGACCGGGGGCTGAGAACCTTGACTGGAGAGGCCACAGGGCAAAAGTGTGCTTCTTCAGATTAGCCTGGGCCAGGAGGGGACAGGGAGCAAGGACGCCCTGGCTTCCGTGACACGGGTAGCTCCTTTCCCAAGGCTTCAGTGGTGGCAGGTGTGGACGCTGGAGGTCTCCAATGTCAGGTTGAAACCCTGTTCCTTTGCATTCCCCGAGGCCCAGCTCCCGGTCCCAGGGCTTCGGGGGAGGTCCCTGGTGTCCCTCCGCAGGGAGACTTCTGAGGACAGCCTCCTGTTCTTCCACCCCAAGAAGCCCATGGCGCCTTCCCTACCACACACAGACAGAAAGACGTCTGGGCTCCTCAGAGGCACACTCAGGAGGCTGTAATATGAGCAATGCAAATGGAAAATATCAGTGCTCGGTAATCCGCTAAGGCTTGGTGGAAATGGTCTGTGTCTTTGACAAGGAACTGGACACTCTCAGGAATGGTAACTGCCATTGTGAGGCCTGTTTAGAAAAAGGCATTGTGGGGATGGAGAAGTTCTTCTTCAAAGTTTCTTGAAACCATGAAGAGCTTGTCATTTCCTTGCTCTATGTATATCTCTATGTATGTTTCCATGCAGCTGCTCTGACTTGCCCCAGCATGCCTGGACAAGGCTAAATGAGCCCCGGACCATAGTACATGCTATTCCTTATTTGGAAACCCTCCTGACCCTCTCATGATTAGCTTCCTCTTTTCTTAGTCCTCTTTCCCCTTTGCCTATTTAGGAAAGTTTCAAGCTTTTAACCAATCGGGTTAAGCCGCGAGGTCCCATTCCGGTCAATGGAAAGGGGACACAGTCATAGGGCAACTGCATCAGGTTATGAAGATTAGAAATGTCCTCGTCTCCTTTGTTCGAGTGTGCTCTTGTGGCGAGACTGCTGGCGAGTTGCACCCTTTCTGCAGAAAGTAAACTAGCCTTGCTGAGCCATCCATTGCCTTGGTGTGTTCTTCCTGACGTGATAAACCCGTTTCCAACAGGCATCTCTGCACAAACATGGATTCAGCACTTTCCAAATTCCCACCCTGTTCTGGGGAGCAGGCTCTTTGCAGCAGGCACAGAGAGCCCTGGGAAGGCCTGGGTTTCTGTCTCTCCTCTGGCAGCCAGCAGGCGGATGCCCTCTGGGGTTCCCTGAGGTCCTGGAGGATTCTGGATGGGGGAAGGTTCTGGGGCTGTAGTCCAGAGAAAGCCCTGGATCCTCAGGGAGCTGTCTAGTAATGTGACCACTCGCCCGCCAGCATTTAGCAAGCAGCTGCTCTGTGCCAGGCCCATGCCAGGCGGCAGCGACACAGAGGAGCGGGGGCGGTTCTGCCCAATGCTGCTGCTGCTGTTCCTCCTCCTTTTGGGTTTAAGTCACATCTATTTTTATGTCCTGATTACACAAGGAACACATGTTCATTGTAGGAAAAATCAGAAAAACATAATAGGCATTCCAAATATATGTGTCAGTCAAAAGAAAACAAAATCACTCATCCCCCTGCCCACTAATAACCACTTGCCACATGGAGGGATCCAAACATCCTTCCCATCTTCCCTTAGAGAGCTCAGGCCACACGCGTAACTCTTCCTAGCAAGTGTGTGACTAGTGAAAACGGCACTGACATGTACCACAAAGGGAAAGGTACTGTCATTTACTTCTGGGGAGGAGTTCTTACCTGTCTGTTCCGAACTTTTGACTGTCAGCTCATATGTTAAATCTAAAAGGGAAATGTTACACATTAATTCTGTTACCATACATTTCAAAATCTTCATCAGCTTTGAAAATGCAAAACCGATGCCCATGATTGGCCAGCAAGTCCTACCCAGACAGAGCAGGGTTTGGCAGCAGGAGAGGCGAGCATGAGAGCAGCAGAAAACATCAGGGGCTGCTGTGCTCCCTGGGGTCAGAGGGCACCCTCTGTTCCCCCACACTCCCTTCCCCATTCCCCCACGACATAGCCCAACCATCCAAAACAAGCCAGCAGCTGGCTCTATGTATCACACAGGTTATATCTTGGTTATCAGTTCCAAAACGCATTGGAGATTCTAACCATTGTATTTTAATCTCTTAAGTCCTCAGTATGCCAAGAAAAGGCTTTGCAGCTTTATGCTCAGTGCATCTTGATTATGCAATGAGGATGATATAAGGCATTCAGATGGACTCCTGCAATGACGATGGGAGCTGGGGGCAGGGCAGGCCTAGCACGTTCTGGCGCTGGGCTCTGCCGTGCCCCATAGCTGCCCCCCGCCTGCTCGGGCCTGCTCCCCGATGTACCTGTGCAGTGCTGCTGCAGCCGCCTGATCTCGGAGTGCAGCCCCTTGAGTGTGCTGGCATGCTCCCGCTGAAGGAACAGGAGGTTCTTCTGTGCGCTGTGCAGCTGGTTCTCCAGGTTTGTGGCTGCCATGCTGACATCCAGGGGACCTGTGGGTAACACAGACCCTGGCTGCGGTCCCTGAAAAGGGTCCCAGGGCTGCCTGCCCTCCTTGGCTCTGGGTGCAGAAGGGTGTGCACTTCCCAGGAGAGAGCAGAAGGAAACCACAGCGCCTGAAGGGCAGGGCACGGGGGCACCAGGGCTACACTCCCATCACAGCAGGCAGGCCCCAGGCCAGGGACAGCAGCCTCTGCTTCCTGAGCACCTCAGGGTGTGCCCTAGCACTTAGCACCATGCCTCGCACACGAATGAGTGAGGCCCACTCCACCGTACAAAGTCACTTCCCTTTACTCATGAGGAAACAGATCAAGAGAGGCAGATTCGCGAGCCTGGGGTCACACAGCCAGTGAGGTATGGAGCAGGGATTCTAATCCAGGGACCCGTTTCCAAATCCTGTCCTCTCCACGCACCACCTCACCCCAACAGAGACCAAATCACTCCCAAAAGATTTCCCTGACCAGGAAGCACTGACAGCTTCCTCATGGGAAAAGTTGGCACCTGGGAAATGGGCCCAACATTTCCTCTAAATGGCATCTGGAGCCGGCCAAAGTAAGGAGGGAGAGCTGGGCTCAATTCCAGAGGGAAGCCCCCTGCACTTCACAGCACAGAGAGGAGCCACAGATCCTTCTTGGGAAGGTTTGAGAACGTATCTCATGGGGCCAGGGGGTGGCGCAGGTGTCTGGAGTCTGTCCCCAATGCTTGGCCCCTCCCAGCCCCAGCTTCCAGCATCTGATGCTTACTCAGGGCCCCAGACTCTACCTTCATCGTAACTCGAGAAATGTGGTGAAGTCATGGGTCTTTCTGGAAAAGCTACCAGAGTAATTCAAGACGCTTGTACAGCACTGAAAAATACTGAGGATGAAATGTGGGTTATTTGCTTATAAATTATTATTGTAAACACAGAGCCTCAGAATGCATTTTTCCTAATTTGCTATTCCAGAGAACCCTCCGTAAAGGAGGTACAACTTCTCAATGGCTCCTGGGACACAGCCCATTTGTAGGATGCCACAATGGGACCGTTTTGGAGACCCTGACACACCCAGGCTGTCACTGCTTCAGACGACACCAATTGCTTGTCAATGATCTGTACGACCAGTGATGTGCATGCACACTAGCTCTGGAGCGAGGACGAGTTCATAACGAACTTCAGACATTCACTTTCATCACACGAAGACACTTCCCAGGCGCTGCTCTGGGGAAAGCCACAGACTCCACTCCAAGGGCCACCTGAGAACGCAGAGAAGGAAATAAAACACGACGGAGCTCACTAAGGGGAATGAACGATGACACATCCTAAAAAGGACCAAGAAAAAGAGAAACAAGAGGCCCTTTCAGTTGGCGACAAAAACTGGCAGGAGAGGGCCGTGGCCCCAGAACACGGTGAGTAGTCTCGGGGGCACCTCGCCATGAGCAACGATTGGGCAGAGCTGATCAGAAGCCTTGAAATTGGTCATCTCTCTGAACTAGCAATTTATTTTTAGGAACCTGCCAAAGGAAAACTATTACTTTTGTGTGAAAAGAGGTAGCTGTGAGAATGGTCACTATAGTGCAGTTTGCAGTTGGAAAAGACTAGAAACAAACTCAAAACCGACAACAGGGAGTGGGTTAAAAAACTGAAGGCGACCATTTCTAGGCATGTTTCTATGAAACAAAGCATAGATCTCCCCGGCCTTTGACGCCCCTCGCACTAGGGTGCAGACGATGGCAGAGATGAGTTTCCATCAAGCAGGGCTTTCCTCCGTGGAACTGTGGGCAGTCTTCCGGCAGGAGCGAGAACGGGTGTTTTCTGTCCCCAAACCCGTCTTGTGCTGTAACCGCAAACTCCTGTGTAGGCCGCTGGGCCAGACACTAGTTTCTAAGTGGAACCCACAGTTCCTGAGATCCCAACACTGTCTGCACAGCACGTGGCCTTGCGGGGCGCTGACCTTAACAAAGGAGCCAGCTAGGACAGGGCAGGTTCAGCATGTGGAACGTGTGCCGCGTGCTTGCTGTGGAAAGGGTGAGCACCTTCTGACCTTGCCCGTCCCTCACAAAGCAGAACGCTTGAAAGCGGAACAGCCTCAGCGTCAAAGGAAGGAAAATCCCAGCAGCGCCTGAGAGCTGTCAGTAGCGGTGCCTACGTCTTCCTTCGACTCAGCAATCCGGAGTCATTCACTCTGGCATCAATTCCAGCACCTCACCTGGAGGCTGAATCCCGAAGAGCTGAAAGGGGTTTGGAAGTGGGAACTCTACCAGAGCTGCCTGACCACTACTTTCAAAGGACAGACTCAAATCCAGGATTCTGTTGGCTGATGGAAGGAGCAGAGCCCATGTGTTAGTGGCTTGCTGTCAAAGAGAAAGAACCATTTAAATGTGATCCAGAATTTAGTGGGTCTCAGATGACAGGAGAGCTGCCCTAGGCCTAGCGTCCTACCTCTCACAAACGCTGTCCCCAGCTACACAACCTGGGGGTGGTCTTGATGCTGGCATCCCCCGCCATCCACTTCCAGTTCATGATGATGTCGCTGGCATCCTGCTTTGAAAGCAGTTCTCAGATCCGTTCAACTGTACCCATCGCCACTGCTGAGGCCATCCGCACCCTCACCCGAATCCCTGCCAGGAAGCCTCCCCGTCCTCTCCTGCCTGCTCCATTCTGCTCTCCACGTGGCAGCAGAGTGGTTTGGTTGTTAAATTGAAACTGCTTAAAAACCTCCAACGGTTCCCGCTGCTCTGAGAATCGGACTGGTCTGCCCAGCACTGCAACTGGCCCCACCACCCTCGCGTCTCCTACCCCAGGGCTCCTGGTGGCACCAGCTTTCCTCCGGGTGCCCTGCCGGGCTGTGCTTCTCCCACCCTGGTGCCCTCTCATGGCTCCTCCTCTGCCCAGAACACTCTTCTCGGGCCTCTCTCCTGCCCACCTCTCCTGGGTCTGCACTGTCTACTTATCCTTTAGGTCTCAGTAAAAGTTTACTTTCTCCCGGAAGCCCTGGCCCCCAGACTCGGCACCTGGTGCATTACCACCCTGTCCCCAGTTCTAGTCTGTGTGTCTCTGTGAGGGTCTGTAAGTGTGAGTCTATTCCCCACCTCCTCGCACAGACTCCAGGCTGTTCACTGCTGCACCTTAAGCCCTAGCACAGTGCCTGGCACCCTGGAGGTCTGCAAATGGGCCCCTGCTGCCAGTCTGTGGAGTGCAGCTGTGGTGCCAGGGGAGTATAAGGGCTTCAGGGTTGAAAAGCCTTTGTTTCCATGGGCTTCCTATTTAGGTGCTTCCTTTACAGGCATACCTTGCGCAAAGAAAACAGGATATACTAAAACACCCCAAAATGACACGACCACCTCACCCACCATGGTGGCACAAAATGGGATGCGCCTCTATGTAGAGGTCAGTATTTGCTTCTACACACCCCATGGGGGCAGAGGGGAATGGAGTAAAAGTGTTGCCAGCAGCCATCCCTATCATAGTGTGGTATTACATTTGATTTGTAACAAATTTAAATATGATTCAGTAAGTACTCATACTCTAACTGCCTTGGTCAGTCAGCAACTTTGAATTGTAACAACACTGTATTTCATTAATCCACTGTGTTAACTGCAGAAATACAAAAGCATCCTTAAAGTGTCCCATTATGATGGGTAGACAGCCTGGAGAAGAAAAGGCAGGCGAGCAGGGAGAGTGTGATCATGTAACGCGTGGAGCTCGCCAGTAAACGCTGGTGAACCGCTTGGAGCCCTCACAGTGGGGGACAAGGGTCTCCTGGCCTGGGGCATTTCACTGACTGTCACTCTCCCCTTCTTCCACACTCTGTGCTGACTCAAAAGGCCCTGACATGGAGACGCCATCTGTGCAGGGCATTCTACAGCTGTTAGGATATTCCTAAATAAGACAGGTCCACTTGGGGCCAGGGAAACAAAGCACATCTCCAAATGGCATCCAGATTACTCAATTATTTTCTCATCAGCTCAAAAGAATAACAATATCACTGGCTTTCTGAGGGCAGAAGAGTTGCCACGGCTTAAAAGACAGTGGTGTTTTCCACTGTGGTCCTTCACTACTGAAGAGAGGTAATCATTGTGATGATGTCACGCTCCCAGTACTGTGGCACGACTGAAGCCACCGAGGCATCCCGTTTAGGCTGAGGAGACCCAGCCAAGAGATGCACATAATTCAGAGGGAGAAATGGAGTTGGTCCCAAGGGACTTAATTCAGTATCAGAGACATTTAGAAACATGAAGGAACATTCATGACAGATCCGTAATAGGGTCAGCGTGGCGGATGACAGGAGAGACAGGGCGTCTGCTGCAGATGAATAACGCCGCCTGCTGAGTAAGGGCACTCACCCCATCTTAGCTGTGTGTCAGCCAGGAATGGAGGGCAGCTCATCCAGCCCGTCTGGCAAAATGCTTGCACTTTCTGTGTCAAAAGGGCATATGCTACAAATTGTGTGCTCTTTGTACTGCAGTGCTCCGTCCTGAGGCAATCCAACTTTGTTCCTCAGCGTTGCTGGGAGCCATCCACAATCTTACAGTTATTCGCTCAACGAAAGGCGGCAAGGCCAGGACACTGGTCCTCTTCCCTCCTTGAGGATGCTGCCCATGGCTGCAGATAATGGGGCTCCAACTGACTATCACTTCGGGGCTTAGTCACAGCCGCCAGGCCAGGGGCCAGCCCCCCCAGGTGACTGTGCACAGCTCTGCTGGTTTCTCTCCCCAGAGAATGCCAGCAGAAGCAATGCAAATGGGTACTTCGAAGGTCAAAGTCCTGCAGAATAGGTGACCTTGATCAGGACTCAAAGGTTAAGCCACACGTACATTTTTTCCTATGGCAAATCCACCAGGTACTAAATTAATTTACTGTTCACTCTACATGTTCAGAAAGTTAATACTCAAAAAAGTCTTTTTGTTCCAAATCCTATAGAGGTAGGCTCTGAAGACGTGGCAAGACAGCTTCCTGGGTGGGGGGGGTGTACTGCTGTCATTTCCTAGTGTCAACGTGTCTGAGGAAGGCCCGGCCTGGCCGAGTGCACTCTCCAGCAGCCTGGAGACAAGGGGCCCTGTGAACAGCTCAAGCCGAATTCCATTTTCCTTCCAAAGCGCTGTCCCTTCCTCTCAGGGCACTAATGTAACATGGCGACATAATTCTATCCACGGACCACGTGACTTGCCCTTGCACAGTGTTCTTTCACGTTACTTATGTCACTTGCTCTTGCAACCCACTGCTGGGGAAGACAGGACGCTATTCCACAAAAAGAGAGAATACACACCAATAAATGCATCTAAGCCTTGCTGCTTCTCCTAGCCCACAGGTGATGTGGTGACAATCCCGAGGTCTGGGGCAGATTTAATTTCATGCAGAAATTCAGATGCTTTCCAAGTTGTGCACATCAAGTCTCTAATACTTTGAAACTGCAGAGGAAAAGCAAACACAGCCCACAGAAGTAGCCTTTTGGCATGGAAGGGAAGGCAGCATTCCTCCAGAGTCCAGAGCACAGGGCCAGGCCGTCAGAACAGCACTGCTCGCGCGGAGGCTGGATCCACTGGCTCTCCAGGGTCCACGTTAGAAAATCACACACCTGGCCAGGCGCGGTGGCTCACGCCTGTAATCCCAGCACTTTGGGAGGCCGAGACGGGCGGATCATTAGGTCAGGAGATTGAGACTATCCTGGCTAACACGGTGAAACCCCGTCTCCACTAAAAAACACAAAAAAACAAAAACAAAAACAAAACTAGGCGGGCGAGGTGGCGGCGCCTGTAGTCCCAGCTACTCCGGAGGCTAAGGCAGGAGAATGGCGTAAACCCGGGAGGCAGAGCTTGCAGTGAGCTGAGATCCGGCCACTGCACTCCAGCCTGGGCAACAGAGCCAGACTCCGTCTCAAAAAAAAAAAAGAAAATCACACAGCTATAAAGGCACTGCCGACCACCCAATACGGCAGAAAGACTCACTAATGACTCTTGCTCGTAACACCAGCAAAGGTTCCTAGGAAGCTGGGTGAGGGTGGGGCTTTCTGGGCCAGGCTAGCACCTCAACAAAGCAGCAAGGCTAGCTTAGGAAGAAAGCACAAGGTATTCCACCCTGTAGCAGGTGTGTCCTGGTTCCTGGGATCCCAGCAGGTGCCCAGTCCCAAGGCCAGGGGGCAGACTCATCCTCTTCCCCTGCAAGGCCAGGCGGACAGGAGTCCTCTGGAGCTGAGTTAGCAATAGGCTATTCCTGGGAAAAAGCAGCACTCGGCTGCCAAAAACAGCTCTGGTGTTACCCGTGGGAGGAATCAAGGCCAGACTTATCTTCCCCCTTTTAAAAATATGCCTTTTCCTTTAGTGCCTCTCCTGTGTGCACACCTCCTTGCACAAATTTTCATGGTCAAGCACGTTTCTGATCACGTTGCATCTCTCTGACTTTCTTGGGACCAAGCCCCACTTCTCCAGAGGCCCTCCTCAGTCTGCCCTTCCCAGCCGCACCCCACGGGGTCCCCTTAGGGCTGTGTCCTTGTCAACACTGGTGTCCTCTAGCCCCTGGCGTGGCCTGGACCCCTCCAACACAGGGCCTTTGCACACCTTGTTCCCTCTGTCTAGAACTCTCGTGGCAAACCATTCCCTGCCCCCTGCCTCATTAACTTCCATTCTTCCCGCACATCTGAACTCACACATCACATACGTGCTGCAGATAATTTCCTACTGCTTCATAATGGCACCGAGTGGAGAGCTAAACCAGAACTACACTGCGTTTGCCAAAAAGCACCGCAGCAGCATGAATCTGAACACGACCTCACCCCACCATTTCTCAACATTCCAGAAGCAATATTCTAACGTATTCCTGAGACATTTCCTGGACAAAAAGAAATGGAGTATCTTTGGTAGGAAAGGGTCACACCATTTAAAAATGGGAGATTGTTTCTGGGCAATCAAGAACAAACTTATCTTTTAGCTGAACACAAAGCCTGTGGAAATAGGGTAATAATTTTAGAATCTAAAAAAAATAGCACACTACCACTTAGGTGGTAGCTGTGAATTAGTTATAACGAGCTCTTTTAGATTCTAGTCATGAATAAGTTATGACCATTCACATTTGGTTCTCTCCTGCCATGAACACCAGGAGCCCTGCCGCCCTCTCTGTGCACTTTTTGAAAGGCCCTGACCTGGCAGCACTGCTTGGCCTTTAACAGGGCACAGTGCCTCAGCGTTTGTGCACAAGGACCTCTGGGGGCTTTTCTGTGGGAACTTTCTGTACTGCTCTGGTGTCCTATAGCTTAAGCGTTGCCATCAAGAAAATGAAGGCTGGCCAGGGAACAAAGGCAGCAATTGCAGTGATTGAATGTAACAGGAGGATAAAATGATTCCTAGCAGGGAGGTGGTTTTCTAAGTAGATTCATGGAGTCAGAAAACATTGAGGGTAGAATAAATCTTCAATATCAGGCATCCAACACCCCTTTGTTTCAAGATTAAGAAACTAAGGCCCAAAGAAGATCTGCTTAACACAATGGGATGCAAGAGACTGGCGTGGACAAACTCTTGAGACATTAGACCACGCTTGGGGCGGTAACTGACCCCTACCTTGTTACCTCAGTCATCGTGATGTCTGACTCATGGGGTGGCTTTAAGTGCTAAAAGCAACCAGGACGGGCCTGGCATAGAGTAGTGCTCAATGAATGTTAGCCATATTATTTTTATGTAAACACTGGTCAATAGTCCTATCAATATACCTCAAGATTGTTTACTTAGCCAACTAGGGTATTTCCTGAATATTATCTAAGTATGGAAATGAGCTAGCAAAGAAATTCCAATTACTTCCAAAGAGGGAAGGATAAAAGCAAATAGAAGCATTTTCTGGGACCTCTATCCTCCATTTTCACTGGAGAAGAGCCATTCGGGGAGGCAACTAGAGAGGCAGGCAGAGCAAGGCGCCCCGAGGGACAGGAAAGCCTGCTTCCCCCTTTGGAACCATCTACAGTACTTCACGAGGCTAAAAAACGGTCCATGGCTAATTAGGCCATCAACTCTCGATTCCAAATACCTGCTTTTAAGAAAGGCCACTCACCGTCTCTGAAAATGGATACTGATGTTACTTGAACTCATCATCACCTGGATAAACTGTTTTGCATGGTAGGACCCTATTATTCCTACTTGTACATGTATCTAAGAAATTCAACTAGTGAGCGAGCTGAAATCTCTAAAAGTTAAAGCAGCAATAAAAAGGGACAACACTTCAAGGAAGGGTAAGTACTCAACAATGACTCCAGGAATATTTTGGTAAAAAGAGTAAACACGATTACAAAGTGGAAGCAAAAAGCAGAAGGCAAAGGTGCAATTACGTTTTAAAAAGATAAAACATCTTGTTGATTAGTCATTCTTAAAGAATTAAGTTTTTTTAATCTGGCAAAAACAGGTGTGGTCGAGAGCTTAGCACAAGAGTCAGAATCTTGGGTTCCAATTCCGACCCTGCCATATCCGAGCTGCAGCCTCTCTGAGTCCTCACCTTTCTCTTCTATAACATGAGAAATAATCAAACTTACATGATAACAGTGACTGGGTGGGTAAAATGAGAGCTTTGTATAAAACATTTTGCAGTGTGTCTGGCTTACTGCGATAAAGTGGCAACTGAACTAAATTTGGACTCATCCAAATGTGGAAACTTTGGATGGGAATGTTTTGTGGGTTCCCCTACTCCCGGCTAGGCAGCAGACGTCTTTTAATAGGCATGTCTCTAAAAGCTGGAAGAGGAAAGAAAACTTCAGTAGCAACCAGGAAAAAGAAAAAGATTTTTTTGCGAGATAATCACCACACAAAATAACCTGAATGTCTGTCAATAAAGGGCTAGCATGGCACATCTAAAGTATGCAATAATTAAAAACAGCATAGGTCTGTATTTACCAACAAGGTAATATGTCTATGATCGGTTAAGTTTTTAAACAGTATGTTAAAAACTGTACGTATATTTTCACATTTTTGTATATGTGTAGAAGGATATACACCAAAGTGTTAAAAATCATTTGTCTCGGCCAGGCACAGCGGCTCATGCCTGTAATCCCAGCACTTTGGGAGGCCAAGGCGGGCGGATCATAAGGTCAGGAGATGGAAACCATCCTGGCTAACATGGTGAAACCCTGTCTCTACTAAAAATACAAAAAATTAGCTGGGTGTGGTGGCACATGCCTGTAGTCCTAGCTACTCAGGAGGCTGAGGCAGGAGAATTGCTTGAACCTGAGAGGCGGAGGTTGCAGTGAGCTGAGATCATACCACTGCATGCCAGCCTGGGCGACAGAGCGAGACTCCATCTCAAAAACAAAAACAAAAATTAGCTGGGCGTCGTGGCATCCGCCTGTTACCCCAGCTACTGGGGAGCCTGAAGCAGGAGAAACGTTTGAACCCAGGAGGTGGAGGTTGCAGTGAGTTGAGATCACGCCACTGCACTCCAGCCTGGGCAACAAAAGGGGAAACTCCATCTCAAAAAAATAATAAAGAAAAATAAATAAATAAATAAATAAACATTTGTCTCTAGGTGGTGGACTCTGGGTGATTTTTACCTTTTAAAAATTCTATTTTAGTACTATCTATAAAGCTTCTTTAGTGATGAAAATATAGTCAGAAAAAAATTGTAAAGTTTTCTCTTAAAAAAGATAATCACTAAATATCCACTAACAAAGTAGCATCATATGTTTTAACAGTATTGTTCCAGGGTAATCTTGGATTGCTAGAATTGTGATTGGTTTACCATCACCAAGAAGAATTAATGGGAAGGTAGTTGTTACAAATGTAACAATTTAGTGTCCCAAAGATATGCAGAAAAATGACAATGATGAGAACTTAGGTGCCTCCCGCCATGCATTATACATTCCTGTCATTCTCTGACATTATCTTTCCTATGTATTTTATTTTATTAAGGCTCATCGACAATTCTTTCGACATTAACAGCCATTTCCTTCTGAAAGAACGTGCAGCCTAACATTAAAGTTGTAATGGATGTGATTAGAGAGCCTGACAATTAGACATGGAAAGAGGGTACGCAGCCTGTCTGGGAAGGCTGCAGTCACTGGAGGCCTACAAGATGGATTTATTAACCGGGTTTCTCTGCACTCTGATTATCTCATACTTTAAGAGTTTCTATTTGGCTTCTATTTAAAAACCATGTCACGGGTCTGTACGCTGATGAGGGCTTGGCTTCTCTGTGTGAAAATGCCTCATGAAGAAAGCAAGTCTGTATTTCCGGTTGCTTACGCGTGTCTTTCAGTGGCCTGTGCAGGCCAAGATAGGCAGACACATGCGCTCCTACCATCTGTGTCATGTGGTGCCTTCTGGGAGTGTCCTGGGCTTCATGGAAGATTGGGTTCCTAACCGCCAGGAGCCCAGCAGCGGGTGGCAGACCCCACCCCAGGAGGAGGGAGCACCAGCACTCCATCTCCGGACCCTCAGAGCTGGAGGGGCGATGCCCATACAGTGTAAACTCTGCACTTTCTATTCCAAAGACACAGGCTCAGGGAGAAGCTGCTTTGGGGGAGAAGGTGGCTAGTGGGGCCATGGAGGTGCTGCTCAGGCCCTTCCCACCCTCCCTGCATCCTCCTCCTGCCCTTTCTCGGCAGCCCCCAATGTGACTGCCCTCTGGTGATCACCCAAATAGCCTTGTTTCAAGAGCTAGAGCTAGAATCGTTTTCAACTTAGTAGAAATGTCACTGGTGCACTTCTAACAAGCTTGTCATTTACCATGATGATCCTGAGTCAACAATTTAAGCACACAAGTATCTCATAAGTTACCACACAAATAGTTCTACCTAGTGATACCTTCCTTTAATGGGAGGGCAAGTAAGCAGTTCACATCCAACTGGTCTTTCCATTTCCACTTCAGATTGAGATTACTGCCGATTTTGTCTACCAAAAGATACAGTGATCCCAAATGCCAAATCATCGTTCATCCTAACGAAATAGGAAATACTTCATCTTAGTGCTTGATGATCACAATCTCAACTGTAGTTCCTAGGCCAAGAAGATGTGTTCCCTTACTTTAAAAATCTCAATCTCTATGGTTTGCCAAACAGATGGACCAATTCACCTGACTTAACTGATAGGCTTCTTTTATCCATTTGTGGGTCTGCCTAATTACAGTACAGGTTTTAAGGAAGGAAATATATTCATTAGCTGAAGCTCTATACACTTTTTTTTGGGTTGGGGGGGAGACAGGGTTTCTCTATGTTGCCCAGGCTTGACTCAAACTCCTGGCCTCAAGTGGTCCTCCTGCTTCAGCCTCCTATGTAGCTGGGATTATAAGTGCCAGACCCCTTACCTGGCTCTATACACTTTAATTTAGCCATATTTTTCCTTTATTACTTACAAAAAGTGAAAGCGTCCATGGTTTCATTAGCTATAATGGGCATCAGAGAAGATGCCTGTCACTTACAGAGGAAAGAGACGTTATCCTTGTAAGGTGGTAGAAAAGGCTCTGCCCAGTCCCAGCCATGTCATCTTGGACAGTGTAAGAATTTAGCTACGCAACAAGCAAAAGCAAGCCAACTCCTCCAACTTGCCTGTCTGTGAAAGGGGCCCACACGGATTCCTTCCGATGAGTTGAGACAGGGAGGACGTTAGAGATCCTAGATATTATTAAAATAGTCCAACAATAGTCACTTCAGTGAATAAAGTCACTATGACCAGGCATTTAATTTTAGTACTTACATAGCTTCTGGTGATCAATAATCAGATACTTGTTTTTATTGAACATTTATTCCTTTGGAAAAACATAGCTTAAGTATCAATATTTTTAAAAGACAAACTCATATTTTTAAGAAGGCATTTACCATTTCCCTAGATCGTTTCCTTTTTTTTTTTTTTTTGATGGCTTCAGCATGTCCATTTAAGGGTGTTTGACCTCTGACTTTCCATCTAGTGATCTGAGAGCTCCAGCATGGATTATTCAATTCTTTACAAGTATCCTTTCCGCAAACTTCCTGTGCTGTGCAGAATAGGTGAGGCATGCTTACTGATGGCATTTATGACTGATCCCCATAAAGTTCTTCCCACTCACAATCACTCTTTATTATGTCAGGGAACAAGAGAATTCCCAGAATCATATGTTCCAGCTCTCTGGGAAATCATGCATTAAGTTCCAGGGGAAGGGAAAAGCTTCCCACAAAACAGCTATCCATTAAGAAGGTCTGTTGTTTAAAATGCACCAGCAATTCTAACATCCAGAGACCAGTGAGAGAATGGTACAAGGCAAATAGGTGTCACTTTAGGGCTGTCTTTGCAACCAAATTTTGATCATCATAGATAAATGAGCCATTAGTGCATTAACCCAGTCAAAATAAATGAAAACAAGTAATGGCAAGTAAAATAAGGGGCAGGACAACTGTATTTCATAGATCACGTATCAGCTATGGGAGGAGAGTGAAAGAAATTGGGGAAGGTAGAAAATCACTACATCTGATATTCATTAGGAATTTTCAGAGAATGAGAGGCAATCCAGTATTTTCTTCCTGTCCTCGCCTTGTTAAAGGTCATCATTTTTCATTTGCACTTTTTCCATTTGTACAACTGACTTTGTCTCTTCCTCTTATATTTGACCTTGTGCCCCCACAATGGGGTTAATTGTAATCCTTGGTTCATGACACACTCTTTAAGGGCTCACTTTCATTTAGATACTTTTACAAATAAGCACCCAATGTATCCAACATTTTTGGAACTTAGCAATTTTGGTTTTAGAGTGCCCAGATTTTCCATTTGAAGTCTGAAATTCTTAGGTTGGATGTTTCAGCTTCTTCTGGTTGATCCAGCTCTGGTGAAGCCTACTGGCCAGTCAGGAGCCTGGGAGTTTGACTTCCCAGTTTTCAGAATGGACAGGATGGTCACCTGAGGTCATACATGGTGGCCACTGTCCTTGCTGGCTGTGGGGGAGTGTGAGGCAGCTTCCATCTTCCCAGGCAGCTGCTATGGGGATGCCTTTCAGTTGGCTCTGCCTGGCTTCTTAAGGGTGTGATCACCACACCGTAAAGGGTGGTAACAGCAATCATGTTTGAGGATAACTCTGTCCTAACGCATTCCCTGGATTTAAAGCATCTGGGCAAGAAAATACTTAAGGGCCCACTTTCATTTAGATACTTTTACAAATAAGCACCCAATGTATACTCAAAGACATTTTTTAATAAGAAGCTGAAAATCATTAATCAAAATAGTAATTATGACTATTATTTACCAAATGTCTATGTATCAGGCTTATAGATGATCACTTAATTCTTTTTTTTTTTTTTTTTTTTTGAGATGGGGGAGTCTCGCTTTGTCGCCCAGGCTGGAGTGCAATGGTGTGATCTTGGCTCATTACAACCTCCACCTCCCAGGTTAAAGTGATTCTTGTGCCTCAGCCCCCTGAGTAGCTGGGATTACAGGCATACACCACCACACCTGGCTAATTTTTGTATTTTTAGTACAGACGGGGTTTTGCCATGTTGGCCAGGCTGGTCTCAAATTCCTGACCTCAAGTGATCTGCCCACCTCGGCCTCCCAAAGTGCTGGGATTACAGATGTGAACCACCACTCTCGGCTGATTACTTAATTCTTAAAACAATCATGCAAGATACATGACTATACTCATTTTTTATTTTATTTTATTTTATTTTGAGACAGAGTTTCACTCTTGTTGCCCAGGCTGGAGTGCAATGGCGCGATCTCAGCTCACCACAATCTCTGTCTCTTGGGTTCAAGCGCTTCTCCTGCTTCAGCCTCCCGAGTAGCTGGGATTACAGGAACATACCACCATGCCCGGCTTTGTGTTTTTAGTAGAGACGGGGTTTCTCCATGTTGGTCAGGCTGGTTTCGAACTCCCGACCTCAGGTGATCTGCCTGCCTTGGCCTCCCAAAGTGCTGGGATTACAGGCATGAGCCACCGCGCCCAGCCGATTAAACTGATTTTTTAAAGAATGGAGGCTCAGACGAGTGAAGACACCTAACTAAACTTGCAAATCCTAAGTGCATGAGCCAAATGCAGATTCTTTCCAAAGGCTGCCACCTCCTCTGCCTCGTGCCTTCCTAAAGTGCTCTCCAATTCCAAACTCAGGCTGTTTGGAACCACGGGCTCTCATGGCAGCTCTGGGAGAGAAGGACAAGCTGTCTCCTCACGTAAGTGGTCTGTTCTGCTGTTTCCTGTGCATTCTGGAACGTTCAACCCAAGTGTGGCCGCTTAAGTGCAGTGGTAATGCTGCTGCTGACCTCCCTGGCGTCACTGACTGTGACAGGTCCCGCTGAGGCTTTCCAGGTCTTGTCTCATTACATCCTCACACCGCTCTAGGACAGAGGAACTGAGGCGTAGAGAGCTTAATCTGCCTTATTGAGATCATACATAAACTTGGTATTTTTTTGGTGCTTTGTGGTTTCCTCTGCCCTTTTCAAGGAGGGGGAAATTATGCCTATGATAGGCCTACATTTTTCCTGATCCTTTGGTCAGAACTCATGTTAGCTGAATTTAAAAGCATTCAATGACAAGATTTTCTGAAGAGGTAATGTTCTCTCCCTCAGATGCACTCTGGTTGAAAGTGGAGGCCGGGTGCGGTGGCTCAAGCCTGTAATCCCAGCACTTTGGGAGGCCAAGACGGGCGGATCACGAGGTCAGGAGATGGAGACCATCCTTGGCTAACACGGTGAAACCCCGTCTCTACTAAAAAATACAAAAAATTAGCTGGGCGAGGTGGCAGGTGCCTGTAGTCCCAGCTACTCGGGAGACTGAGGCAGGAGAATGGTGTAAACCCGGGAGGTGGAACTTGCAGTGAGTTGAGATCTGGTCACTGCACTCCAGCCTGGGCAACAGAGCAAGACCCCGTCTCAAAAAAAAAAAAAGAAAGTGGATCACACAGATGAGCTATACTGGATCTGTGCGCTACAGTGGAATAGCAGGGTAGGGATTAACCAGGCTGGATCCAGACCGCCAGAGTTTGCATTCTAGTTCCGCCCTTCGTTAATGATGCAACCTTGGGCAAGTCACGCATAACTCCCATGCCTTATTTCGTCATCTGCAAAATGAAAAAACAGTACCTACACCTCATTAGGATGTGGGGAAGACTGAGTTTATCTAAAGAGATGCTGTCCAATGGAACTTTCTGTGATGATGTAAATATTCTATTCTCTGTTGTCCAACAAAGTAGCCACACCAAGCGTCTGGCTGCCAGACTCTTTTTTTTTAGATGGAGTCTCACTTTGTTGACCAGGCTGGAGCACAGTGGCGCAATTGCAACCTTGACCTCTTGGGTTCAAATGATTCTCCTGCCTCAGTCTCCTGAGTAGCTGGGACTACTGGGAGCTGGGACTAGCTGCACCACCACGCCCTGCTCATTTTTGTATTTTTAGTAGAGACGGGGATTCACCACATTGGCCAGGTTGGTTTCAAACTCCTGACCTCAACTGATCCGCCTGCCTCAGCCTCTCAAAGTGCTGGGATTACAGGCACGAGCCACTGCGCCCGGCCTTAGGTGCCAGACTTACAGATGATCACTTAATTCTTGAAACAATCACGCAAAATAGGTATGGTTATGCCGTTTTTAAAGAACTGAGGCTCAGTGGAGTGACCACACTCTTCTGTAGCTATTGTGGCCACATGTAGCTATCAAACACTTGAAATGTGTGGCTAATGTGTCTGAGAAATTTTTCATTTTATTTTTTGTTTGAATTAAAATAAACTGTCCCCATTGGCTAGTGTCTACCAAGTTGGGCAGCACAATCTAAAGCATTTAGAACCATGGCTAGAGCTATGTGTTTACTATCATTGCTTCAATACGGAGAGTCATCCAAGAGTTCATTTGCTCCCAGGTAAAATGTAACTGCTGTGGCCAGTGCTCACTTTGTACTGCTGGAATAATTTAACAATTTTCTTCAACTGCCATCATCATTATGCCATTTTACATCTTCATAGCATTTATCACTCTCTAAAATTAGGTCGCTTATTTATCTTTCTTACCTTACTAGCTTTGTAAACTCCAGGAGAACAAGGACTTTTCTGTCTTGTTCCCTGCTATTTCCCCGCCACCTACAATAATGGTGCCTCTGGAAACCTGGGCTGGCCCTTTAAGAAAGGCTTCTTTCTAAGAGTTGCACATTAGTGGTGATCTCACTCAGCATCCTCCCCGACCTCATCATTAGGTGCTATGCTGTATCTTGTATTAGTGAGCAGGAGAGGGCTTAGAACAATTTCTCTGATTGCCATAGATAGCTCAAAAATAAAAAGAGTAAAAAATTATCAAGCCACCTACAAATTAAAATTTCATTTCTGTGGAAAGGAAAATGTGGGCTTGTTCAGGACTTCCTAGAGTTTGTGACATACAGTATCTTCTCTGGTGCAGCTTACTGACACCTGGAAATTTCTCTTACGAGCCAAGTATGTGAATTGTCAATGCTAAGCCTGTGACATGGCACTGAAGCGGAGATGCGGCCATGGTGCATGTAAGCTCATGATTCAGATCATGCTTCATGAGCTCCTCAGTGGCACTCAGCAGCTCAGAAACTCAGGAAACGCCTGTCATAAGCTTGGATGATGCTTTTCTTGGTCTGTGACACAGTGAGAAAAACGAGGACAATGCAGTGAGTTTTCCATAAAGCTAACTTTATTAGACTCAAAGGACAATTCTTCATTTTCATTTTAGAACTGCCAAATTTAAAAGCGCACTGTCCCATGAATTCCAAAGCCTAGGAGCCACTCTAATCACTAGGAGGTTATGGAGATCGCCAGGAGCTTAACGTCATCATTGATTTTGTTTTTTAATTTGCTTTTTGAAGTTTACAAGGCCTTTACAATTGGCTAGGCAATTGATTTCTCCTTTTAAATATGCATCTGGAGGTGAAAGATCAAGCCAGCATATGTTTCTAAAGTGCTCACGGTGTACTCAGTCCTATGCTTACAATTTACTTGGGGATATGAGACTCAGCCACTAAAGTACAAAGAAAACAATATATAATTAAATCCTCACGAGGCATACACCAAGCACAGGAGCCAGAGGAGGGCTGTCCATTAAGGGTGAAGAGCTGCCCATCACAGCACTGGCAGCTCTCTCTTATCTACCTGTCTCTCCTGCCCCAGGCTGCATAAATCCCTGGAAGACAGGGGCCGGCCTCAATTATTTATTGTAGCATTCCTGACCTATCTGTTGCCAGACACATGGAGGTACCTAATAATGAGTGAATAAGGACTGGAGTGACAAAAGTTTTACTCTGAAGAGGTTGGAATTAAACTGAGCCTCAAAGGATGGGCAGAGTTGGGTCAGGAGGAAGCGTTTCTGGGGAAGTAAATACGAATGAAGCTTTAGAAGGAACATGAGACCATTAAACTATCTGATATGGAAAGAACATTCTGGGGAATGGTGGAAAATAAGGTTAGACAGAAAAGTTAGTGTCAGATTTAAGTTGTATATTAAAAGCTGCTCAGAAAAGTCGAGATGGAAAAGATAAGAAATGGGGAAAAGCTGAGTTTTTACTCAATAGAGGCAAAATCCCCACTTAAGGGAGTTTAGTCCGGCAGGGATGATGCAGGATGAAGCAGACAGAAACTGCAGTAGCAACACAGCCTTTAGCTCCAGGGAAGAAGAATGAACACGGAATCACCTTTTACCAAGGGCTTGGTGCCAGGCGCCATGCTACGTACTTGATCAACACTCTAAGGAGCAGATATTCTTACTCACTTCACACGTTAGCAAACAAGCTTGGAGGGTTAAATAACTTCCTTAAAGTCACACCTAGTAAGTGGCAGAGCTGGGGTCATCCCAAACCAGTCTGACTCCAAAGCCTATGCTGTTAACTAGATAATAGACTGTCCCTAAATGAAGACAAAATGCTGCAACCCTCTTAAACGTAAAAGTGCATATGCTGCACAGCCTGAACACCATTTGGCCAACATTCCATTTGTTAAACATTCTCTTTTGCCCTTTTCTTTCCCCATATTTTAAGCTTTAAGCTTCTCAGGTCTACTCTTTTGTGCCAGATGCTAATATAATTCCAGGGCTTATTCTTGATGCTGCGGCTTGTGAAAAAAAAATTCAGAGGAAGAGAAAATACTTCTTCTCTCCTAAAGCTGCAGAAAAACAGACACCATTCTGGGTTAAAAAGCTAGTTCTCTTAAAGAGCTACAAGCTTACTCTGCTATTCTCTGTGGAAATGTGTAAAAATGTACAATTCTGTTTTGTTTGTACTACCGAACGAGTATTTTAAGACACCTGGGCTTTAGAGATGGTTGCTGAATCCTTTGAAATACAGCTCTGAACTTCTAAATGTCTGCTTTTTAAATTGGTTGCCTTATTTACTAATTTGTTAATAATACAATTTCATGTGGTATCTCTTTTTTGAAGACATAAACACTTTTAAGGTGTTCTGGTTAGCTGGATAGGTGGCTTGGAGTTTCTCTCGATACAGAAGACTACAACAAATGCAGATATTGACAAATTCTTTATTCAAATGTAGTTTGAGTTTTGCCTGCTAAGTCAACAACTGATGCTGCGATTCAGAAGGCCAAACGGGATGGGGAGTAGAGACAGGAAAGTGGCGACTCTGTGCTGAGACATAACATCATCTGGCAGTGGCAAGAGTAATCTTCACGTGGGGCCTCGAGAGGAGATGGCCTGCTTCTGCAATCTGACTCTAGCCTGCTAAGAACACCATCTACACAGGTTTTTTTTTTTCACCCTCAGAGAATCTACAGTCGTTGTTTTATGGCTGATGCAAGATACATTTTTCTTTTTTTTAATCCAAAGAACAGATGGAATTAGCGTGTAAGTTTTCTGATATGAGGCAAACTGTAAGCAGTCGGAATTCATGGAAGACACAGGGTTCTCATCCTCCTGATGAGTCTTGAGTTTGATCAAGTTGGAGCGGTGGTTCTCAGCTGGGACAACTGTGCCCCCAGGGAGCATTTGGCGATGTCTGGAGATGCTTTGGGTTGTCATGAGTGTGTGGGTGGGTGCTACCAGCATCCCGTGGGTAGGGGCCAGGAATGCTGCTAAATGGATCGTAATGCACAGGACAGCCCCAGAGCAAGGATAATCTGACCCCAAAGGTCAAAAGAGTTTTGGATGAGAAACCCCCAGGGTTAGGGTCAACCTAATTTGAGGTAGGCCTTTTCTCCCCTTTGGACTTGAGGTTTATCCTGGTCTCTCTGGGTTTCCGGGATGGCTAGTAAACGCAGCGTATGGCACTCTTGGGAGGGCAAGCTCTCCCCACATGCAGCACCCTTCCTGTACCAGAGAACTGCTAACCCTGGAGGAAAAGGCAACCAGCAGGTGAGGGAGCAATAGGAGCCTACTTGAGTGAGTTTCTTCCTTGTATCTTACACGCTTGGCGAAGCAGGAATGCAGAAAGGGACTACTTTACCTGTTTAGCTAAAACGGCTGGAACATTGGATCAGCATTTCCTTGCTTTCTTTTGCTTGGAAGAAAAAGGACTGCAAATAAACTCCAAATTGCCTAAGAATGTAATAATTTTCTTCCCATTTCTTAATAATGTGAGATTTTGCTTTTCTTGTATGAACGTTAACGTGACCCGAGAACTGAAGAGGGTGAGTGCAAGATAATTCTGAAATGCAATAGGGACTCCAGTGTTATGGTTATAAAGCTGCATATTTCTACAGAAATTAAGTGGACACATTGAAGCTGACCTAGGTGTACAGTTTCCACAGGAGTACTCTATCTAACACAAGCAGGAAATCTCTAGGAAACTTTGATGTTTAAAGGCTTTAATATTTCTTCAATGCAAAGAGTTTTGTTTTTAAGGACTTCACTAAACATATAAACCTTAGGAGAATTTTAAAGACTCCCAATAAATTTATGAAATCATGTCAAAACTCCTAATATTTTATATATACTAGCACTTTAAGAAAGCTTTCCAGGCTGGGAGAAATGAAAGTACAGGCTCCGTGGTCACCAGGAAACCCTGTGTACAACAGCCATAATTTGAACTTTGTAATTTGCACAAATATACTGGAGAAGTTGAAGTAATTAGTGTTGCGCTGGTAAATCTTAAAATGGTTTTCTACTTCGAAAAGGTCTCTTTCAAAATAAAAACAATTGCTCAGGTTATAAAAGCAGTTTAAAAATAAAGTTTAAACATAACAGGTACAAACTGAAAAGTTATTTATCTTTTTTTATAAAGTGTCTGTATTAACAACAACAAGGTTATTCCAATATAACACAGAAGACTACATAAAAGAAATTATTCAAGTTCTTAGTACTTTTAAAGAAAATCCTTTCATATCTATTTTTGTGAATTTGGGGGTATAAGAGAAGGTTGTGTCTTCTATATGGGGGGTGATAGAAGGTATTACAGTTCATTCTTTCTATAAAGGAAGCACCTTTAAGCAGCTTTGAGCCAGACACCGCGGAGGACATGTGGAGCACACCAACAAACAAGAGACAAACGCTCTCCCCCTGTGGAGCTAATATGTGGGAGCAGGGGCGGGGCACAGACAAACGCTCTCCCCCTGTGGAGCTAATATGTGGGAGCAGGGGCGGGGCACAGACAACCCTGTACATATGGATTCATACAAAAAGCAGAATTTTTTCACAAAGGCTAAATTAAATGGAACTTCCTAAATTCTTGACACTTGCCTTACAGAATAGCTCAATGACTACCTAACACCATGATTTCAGAGTAGATGAATCTAAACATGAGAATACAAATTAAAGGGAGCTGTAACTTAAGAAACTATTATCGTTATAAATTGCTTTTTAAAAATCCCAGACAGTATTACATGTTATGACAACCAAGAGTCACTCTACTTCCATTAGCTGAATGTTTTAAGATGCCACATTTCTGACAATTTAAAATAACAACTGCATTATTTTTTAATGTAAATTTTGTTTTCTAAAGTTCCTAATTCCCTTTGGACCAACAGAATAGTGAGGCAATTAGTTAATAATATTTACCTAAAAATGAATAAAGAAATTAAAATTCAAATGGAAAACACATCCCTTGTCACCTGATAATCCCCACTGATGAGCTGCTGGGTCTTTTTTTGAATACTTGTTATTAAAGCTCAAATTATGATCGTAAAATCAATCAATGTATTAGGACACCTGGTATGTTTGGTAACATTTAAAAACTACAATTTTAAATTGCTAAATATATTGCCAGTTAAATACACTGTTTGGAATGACGTGTGCATGTACGTGTGCATTGAGATACAGTGAGGTGAATCCATAAACACTTGTGTATAATTGAAGAGACAAGACTACCCACTCACAGAAAAGTAAATTGGTCTTTGGGATGCAATCTCTTCTCAATAAAGAGGAATCTTGATTCATCTTGACCTCTGTATATTCTGTCCGGAAGTCAAAGCTTATTGCTCTCACTGGAGTATGAAGTCCTGCTTTTCTTTCTCACTTTTTCGTGACTCTGTTGACTACGGACAATTGTGAAAACAGTGAGGGCTGCATGCTCTTGGAGGAGCTTACATTTCTCACGGCCCTCATGTAACTCATGTTGGGCTGTTTTGGAAATATACTTCCTTTGGTGAATAACACGGTCAAGGTTATCTATGGTCAGTCATCTTTCTCAGAGTGAACAGTCCCTTATGGTGGCTCTTTCCCACACTGTCCTGTCCCAGATCAGGCCCCACATCGTAGAAGGGACTCTGAAGACTGTCAGGGTTTCAGAGAGCCCCTTGGTAGCTCCAAAGTGCCTTCATCTTGTTCCTGTGTCCCATGGCCTGGAACACAACAACAAGAAGGGATGCCAGGGAAAATTGTATGTGGGTAGCATGCTCCAAATTTACCAGTGTAGCTCATCACCACTCTGTGAGTTGTCTGACCTGTCCATTCATGTTGTGGGAAGTAGCTATAAAGACAAAGAGAGCAACTTATCTATGGATGGGGGTGTGGGGCGGTAGGCGGGCATTTATAAGCACATTCAGATTGGTTTTATTCAAATGAGAAAAACAGGTTTTCGTGTGAATGCTTTAGTAATTTCACTGGGTATAGAAGATACATGCAAAGGCTAACACAATGACTGTCAAAAAGACTTCTGAAATATTTTATTTACAGATTTGGTACATTAAGTGTATCTATTTGGAATAGGAGTCCATAATTTCCAGATTATAAATAAAGCTGTAAAGCCCTATACATTCATCAATGCCTTCACTGTCTTGTCCACAATCAGAAGAGGTGGTAAAATGTCCAAATGGAACTGTGAAAAATAACCTAGCCAGGAATTTTCAGAAACTGGACTGAAGTGGCTGGATTCCCTACCTATAAATGTAAACATGAGAGTGTGACAAACAAAAATCTGGGATCTTCACCTAAAAAACTGAGTAGGCTTCGGAGGCTTCTGGTTACATCCCCAATGGTAGGACATTCCATGGGAGAGGAAGCTATGTTCTTTTGAGAAATAGTTAAGTCTTGCACACCAATGGAAAGCACTGATGAGGGTGTCTGTCAATATATCTCATTCCCAGGTTCACTCTGTGGTTCAGCAGTCCAAACATCACTTCAACCTTCCTCCAAGGGACTCCATAGTTCTGCTGGCTACTAATGTGCCGAGGATTCCCGGTTTCTTCAGTAGGAACATGCTGACCCCAACGACTTTGACACCTTCTAATTAAACTCAGTTTTCTCTAAACACAGGAATGGCTAATTTGCTGCTTTCCACTTAAATTTCAGACTCAAGATGGTCACTGCACAGGCAGGTCCCGCTGGCATCCTGAAACTACTAGGAAAGGCACTCTGCTCTAACCACAGCCTGCTAATGAGTAACATTCAGTGCAGTGTTCTAGAATTAGCCAATGGTCACCCAAAGCTCTGAGTTCCATCCTGCAACAAGGGATGAGACACAAGAACACCTCCAAATAGACAGCTCTCAACCTGTCTCCAAGGTCTCACTTCTGGCTCTGTTTCTACTTGGATATTTATTTTCTCTCTCCCCTAAAAACCTGCCTTTGCCCTCAAATAATATGGTTTGGCTTTGTTCATCTCTGAACTGGGTCCTGATACCACAGCCTTATTGTACTAATAAACTTGTCAAAAACTGACTTGACCCCTTTATTGATGGAAAACAATTCCTCACTTGAAATCTATCACATTGCAGAGGCTGAGGAGGATTACACATCCTTCCTCCCCCGAGAGCAATAGGGCATGTCAATGAACAAGTACCTTAATGCCAGAAAGCTGCTGCTCTATTCCACTAGAACTTTCTGGTCTTGTCACAGGGACTCAACCAAAAGATAAAGATGATTCGGTATCAAGATACTGACCTTCCCTGAAAATGACAGGCCAAACCTAGTAACTTCTACTATGTTCTTATCTATGGGAACACAAAACTGAGCAAAAAATCCCAACCTTTCTCCATCTTTCTTATCAATGTGCAAGACTTGGCTATTTTAAAAATGCATATCTGCCCTAACACGCTACTAGCCACCGAGGCAGAAACACTAGCAGTGCCTTTCATCTGGGTTGATGTGTGTGACAGCTGAAGAGAAAGGAGTTACAAAAAGCCTCCTTTAATGTTTAGGGTATGGTGTGAGCCTAACCTCTTATGTTCATTTATCATTAGAAAAATATGGCGATCCTAAGATAATTATGCTATGTATGATAGAGATGGAACTTTCTCTTGGGAACCCAGTGTTTTTACATGTCCTCTACATTATATCAAAGATGGCCTTTTCAGAGTATGATGCCACGGATTTCTAGGTAAAATGTGCAACTTTAAGAGAGTATTGCAGTAATATTGGGAACGACAATTTACATGTAGCATTAATGCTTAAACAATGTTACCTAAGAAAATGGGCTTTAACGACTTCTCATAAACTCTCTTACTTGCATAGTAAATGAGAAGGGCACAGGATGCATTTAGAAATAGATTGGGGAGGAAATCTGAAGAGCAAAGGATAATGGATTTTATGCAGACCTAAATTTAGTATCTGAAGTGTTGCCAAAGAGGCAACAAAAAGAAAATTTGTAGAAGCAGAGTATTACGTGCCTTATACTCCTTTATTAAAAGTTTTCTTCTGTCGTTTTTTCCCCTTATTATAAGCAGCTTTCTCAGGCTTGCTCTATTTGGTGCTAACCAATGGAAGTTCACTGCTCGGTCCTGAGAATTCAGCTAGAATAAAGAATTTCAGAAACAAGGAGAAAACTTACTCCTTCACAGAAGAGTAGACACTTCTTGCTTCGTAGTAAAGTTCTTTCTGATAAAGCAGTAAGCTGAGAATAATCGTCAAAGTATTGATCTCGGTCTGCTCTCCATTGCGGAAATTTGCATGTAAACTGTTTTCTGATTAACAAAGAAGTCTTTTAAGATGTTTGTGTGATCCCTTCAAAAGTCATGGCTAAAAGCTTTAAAATGCAATCTTTAACCTTGAAAATGCTGCTTTCTAACTGGTTGCCTTATTTGCTAATTTGCTGTCCTGGTAATAATATTTAAGTAGTATCTGTGATTTTTTTTCCTGGAAAAATAAGTATTTTTAAGGTTTCATTTTATTTCTTGGTTGGCCAGAAAATCTTGATAATCGTCTCTTTTCCCTTCATGCATACAGCATAAATAAATGGTATATTCCTTGTTCAAAGTTTGAGGACTCTTAGTCACTTATCACACCCAAAGTCAGCTAATGGGTAAGAGACACAAACGCATGAGACAAACTCATCTGCTACAAAACAAGAGAGAGAAACTACTTTAAAAGATGTTTAAAAAGTCCAGTCCAAGCAGACATTAATTCAGAATCGTTTTTTCCTCTTCTTCCTAAACTGGAGAGGTCGGACCTTGGTTTAACTCAATTGGCCTCATTACCGTCTTGCTGCACTTCAATCCTTGTGTATTGGGCACTCGTGTTCACAGGTAACTCTGCTCTGCTTCTTAGCCACAGACTGGAGTCCCAACCTCATTGACCCACTTAATACATGTATTAGATTGACACTCAGTAGCCGAATCTTTGTTATAATAGATAAATTATTATTCCCATTTTTGATAAAACCATCATTCTCAAGATTGGTTTCATACAAACAGGGCACATGTTTTTCTTCTTCAAACACAAAGCTCCAATTCCCCTAAGCTTTTCAGCTTGCTGTAATTCTACTTCTTGGCTTTGTTTTACCTTCAGCTGCCAGCATATTTTAAAAACCATGCAGACATACTGAAAAAACATCCAATGCAACTTAATGTAGGTGGATATGACTGGACTTTTTGCTGTGAAACTTGAGTCATGTTTGAGTAATGAAATAAACAAACTAAAATGCGGAGCAAGCACAAGAATCATCTCTTATTCAGTCTTTTTTCTTCTTCTTCTTCTTCTTTTTTTCTTTTTTGAGACGGAGTCTTGCTCTGTCGCCAGGCTGGAGTGCAGTGGCATGACCTCAGCTTACTGCAACCTCCGCCTCCTGGGTTCAAGCGATTCTCCTGCCTCAGCCTCCCGAGTAGCTGGGAATACTGTGCCACCATGACCAGCTAATTTTTGTATTTTTAGTAGAGATGGGGTTTCACCATGTTGGTCAGGATGGTCTCGATTGAGACCTCGTGATCTGCCCGCCTCGCCCTAGCAAAGTGCCGGGATTACAGGAGTGAGCCACTGCACCCAGCCTTATTCAGTATCTTTTAAAAAATGTTTTCAGCCAAGTAAAAGAACGATTCACCTTCACAACTTGCTGGCTCTCCAAAGAATGACTGGCACCATCCTATTTTTTAAAAAGAGCTTTAAAAAAAGACTTTTGTGCTTGCCTTCCTAGAAAAGGGTAATTTTCCTCTTGATTCAATGTTTATTGTAGAAAATAAAAGTCAAAGAAAGAAATACAAATCATGTATAATTAAAAAGAGTCTTTTAAAACACACTGAATTTGAGAGTGCTTTATTCCTGTAACGTGCCATACAAACGCAAAGCAGGACTAAGAACCATCTTTGATAGCAGGTGGGTCTTTAATCTACTAAAAATCTTCCCAGGGTTTGTGTAGGTGTTTGGGGATGTTGCTATGTCCACAACTGTAGAAGCCAGCGTAAGAAAACAAAAAACAAAAGCCACAGTGCTAAAAGTGAAGTACGGAAGTCCTCGAATATAGTTGCCATCGGAATACCTAGGAGTCCCTCTCAGAAAGACCGCCCTATACCTGTGATACCTCCTAACAGACATTCAGGCCAAGTGGGGAACCAGCTGATCCCAAAAGCCCCTAGGGAAGGAGCAGCCCCTTCTTTCCACTGCTAGTTCTCACCATAAACAACTTTTGCCTTTACGTGAAAGTGAAATCTGTTTTTCTGTACTAATTACTCAAAATAAATGAAATCCCTTGCTGCATGACAGACCTCCACATATCTGAAGACAATTAGGACACAGCCACTTCCCTGCCCAAATCCTTCTGCAGGTTGAAACATCAGAGCTGAAGATGTGGAAACCGGTGTCATTAGGTTAGCACCTACCTAGCCGGGATGAAACTTCAATCTGACTCAAACGTTTACTGCAACATTGGTGTGTGAAGACACAAAGTCACCTAGTCACTGCCCTTGAAGGATATGGAATTCAGTAAATTCAGTAGATATAATTAATCTTAGTTACCAAATGTGTGCCCACTATGTATTAGAAACTATTTATGGCTGACCTGGTTCCAGATAGAAGGAAAAAAGTTCCATGACTTTTCTTGCTAGAAATACGAGAAAATGCTTTTTCAACGTAAGTATTTTTTAAAAGCATCAACACTTTATTAACGTTAGTGTCACTGCAAAGGCATCCTATCAATGAGGTAATTATATTGAGCTCAATTTATCCAAAGATAATTGGGTAAGTTGAGATCAATTTATCCAATTTGGCAATTTATGCAACATGGCAGATGAAAGAGTTATATACCCAAGATGAATGATTCTTTTTTTTAAAAGAGTTAATAAAAATTTCTAATTTCCAAAAAAACCTATTTGTCAAACTGATGTATTTAAAATGTTAGAGTAAAAATCTCACACAAATAATTGTCTTGTACCTTAGATCTTAAATGTGCCTAAACTAAATTTACTGCGTAATTATAATATGCAGAGGAGTAACAAAACTATTTCAAGATTTTTCAGTGATAAGTATAGGTACGCATACCCGTAAATATAATCACGAGTTTTAAAGCCTTCTACCAAGCATATTTCACGTAAGATAAACAGTTAGCCAAAAGAATTACATACATTTCAAAACATCTTTGGAGGTAAAAGTCACTTCAAACGTTAGCATCTTTTTCCTTACAATGCAACGGCGAGAAAATGCATGGGAATTCTTAATGTGAAAAAAAAAATCATTTTATCAATACCAATGCTCTTTAATTTCAAATGTAAAAGTTTTAAAATGGCAATCCTAGCTTTAATACTCTTACAGGTTTCTGGAAATGCGTAATATGTTAAAGTATTACAGCCTGGTAGCTTGTATTTTGTTACAAAACCAACTACTGCAACCTAAACTACAGAGTACAGTTATATTTTCTCTCTGGCCGCCTAATTTTCATTAGTGGACTAGATCGTACTGCTAAATATCAAAGCTTGAAATGAAACAATACAGGCCAGCATGAAAACCTAAGTTAGAGAAACTCACTCGCGGTAGCAGACGGCAGCCCAGGAGCCAAACCTGGAGCTCTGCTGCGTTTGTGCCTTCTGCTCCGTTTCACGAATCACAGACAAATCGTCAGAGTAAACTAAAGCGCATCAAAGCTTCAGGAAGGGGCTGGCAGGTAGCGTACTTATGGAAAGGCTACCAGGACAGGAGGCGATACAACTTGTCAGGGAGGGTCTCTAAGGTCCCCTGGGTGGTAACATGCATTTAAAAAGGAGATGTGGATTCAAGCCGCCGCCTCCCCACAGCATCCCAGACAAAGCCGGGCTAGGCCCCGGGGCGCTCCTGGTGCACCTGCAATGCGGATCCCTCGCCCTGCGATCCCACCCCGGGGCTAGCAGGAGC